>NC_143016.1:10564485-10904485 GCF_055824585.1 Amblyomma mixtum | reverse complement strand
AAATGCGACGAGTGGAGAACTCCCGACCAGCGCCGCCCACTATGCTTCCACTGTGGCGAAGCCGGTCACGTCCTCCGGCACTGCCCATACAGAAGACTGGGCATCCGAGGGTTCTCTTACGACGCTCCACGACCCCGACCCGGCCAGCGTCCAGCCGAAATCGAGGAGTTTTTGCGTCGGGAAGAATACTCATCGCAGAGCCGCCTATCACGCTCCCCGTCGCCATCGTCCCCGCGCTTTGTATCTCCTAGCCGAGGTTACGCCATGCGTGGACGCTCCCCCAGCCCCCGAAGGTTAAACTAAATAAAGCAGCCTCTGGAGGTGAGGTTGCTTCTAAGCACAATGATAAAGATCCTCCATCGACGAGTACTCAAGACAATACCTCAACTACGACGACAACACCGACGACGACAACACCGACGACGACAACACCGACGACGACAACACCGACGACGACAACACCGACGACGACAACACCGACGACGACAACACCGACGACGACAACACCGACGACGACAACACCGACGACGACAACACCGACGACGACAACACCGACGACGACAGCTCCGACGACGACGACACCGACGACGACGACGACGCGGCCAGACTTGAAGCTTTTACCGTTGCCCAGTGAAGTAACGTCGCAGTACGCCCACCGCAGCCTCACTACTCGACGAAGCCGAGATCGTACACCGAAGACAACGTGCAATGCGAAAACGCGAACAAGTGACCTTGAAGTTATGATCGACGATCACGCGGTTACTGCCTTGGTGGACACCGGAGCTGACTACTCCGTCATGAGTGGGCCACTCGCTGTCCGACTCAGGAAGGTAACAACAACTTGGGATGGCCCGCTGATCCGCACCGCAGGTGGTAACCTGATTACGCCGTCAGGACGCTGCACCGCGAGAGTTACTGTAAATGGGAGAACCTACGCGACAACCTTCCTGATCCTACAGCAATGCTCGCGAGACGTGATTTTAGGAATGGACTTCCTGAATGAACATCGGGCGATCATCGACCTTCGATCCAAGTCGATCAAGCTTTCCACGGACAAAGCCATATCTGCAGCGACGACAGCGACTCATCGCGTTGCCTTAAACGTCCTTGACGAAGTACTGAGCGTGCCGCCCCGATCAAGTGTCTTCGCCTGCATAGGTACTGGAGACGTCGAAACTGCCGAAGGCGTCGTCGAGGGGAACACCCAGTAACTCCTTGATCGAGGACTGGGCGTCGCAAGGGGAGTCGCCCAAATCCGAAATGGCCAAGCCCAGGTGCTGCTAACCAACTTCACCGAAGAATACCGGCATCTAAACAAAGGTACGACGATCGCTTTCCTCGACGAGCTGGCAGACATCAGAGACATATGTGCCCTACCCGACCAACCCCTAGAACCATCTAACCAAGGCCATCAACAAACGTTTGATATCAACCCGGCATTACCACGGAGCAGACAAGAACAAATACGCAGTCTTCTTCAAAAGTACAGCGATTGCTTCTCATCAGCATCGAATGTGCGAAGAAGCCAGCTTGCCAAGCACCGCATTGTCACAGACGAACACGCCCGACCACTGCGACAGAGCCCCTACCGCGTATCGCCGCTAGAACGCCAAGCTATTCGCAAGCAAGTTGAGGAAATGCTACGTGACGACGTCATCCAGCCATCAAGGAGCCCCTGGGCAGCACCAGTTGTCCTAGTGAAAAAGAAAGACGGCACCCTTCGCTTCTGCGTCGATTACCGCCGCCTGAACAGCATTACGAAGAAGGATGTCTACCCCCTCCCCCGCATCGACGACACACTGGATCGGCTATGCAACGCTAAGTACTTCTCATCGATGGACCTGAAGAGCGGCTACTGGCAAATTGAAGTCGACGAAAGAGATCGCGAGAAGACTGCGTTCATCACGCCAGACGGACTCTTCGAGTTCAAGGTGATGCCATTCGGCCTCTGCTCTGCACCAGCGACGTTCCAGCGAGTAATGGATACGGTGCTCGCAGGCTTGAAGTGGCAGATTTGCCTCGTCTACTTAGATGACGTTGTTGTCTTCTCCTCAAACTGTGAAGACCACCTCAGAAGGCTTCGGATAGTGCTGGAAACGATCAAGTCTTCAGGCCTGACACTGAAACTAGAGAAGTGCCATTTCGCCTACGAGGAGCTGCTGTTCCTTGGTCACGTCGTAAGCAAGGATGGAGTTCGCCCAGACCCCCACAAGACGGCTGCGATCGCAGAGTTTCCACAGCCTAATGACAAGAAAGCTATACGCAGATTCCTTGGATTGTGCGCTTATTACCGGCGATTCGTCAAGAACTTTTCGCGCATCGCTGAACCTTTGACCCAACTTACCAAGGCTGACGTGCCTTTTAAATGGGAAAGGCCGCAAGAGGAAGCTTTCGACGAGCTGAAGTGCCGCTTACAGTCCCCTCCTGTGCTCGGGCACTTTGATGAAAACGCCGAAACCGAAGTTCATACCGATGCAAGCAGTGTGGGCTTAGGAGCGGTCCTCGTCCAGAAAAATGGCAGAGAGGAGAAAGTTATCGCGTACGCTAGCCGTTCACTGTCGAGAGCCGAAGCCAACTATTCGACGACAGAGAAAGAATGTCTCACCATTATTTGGGCCACGTCGAAATTTCGCCCCTACCTATACGGACGACCATTCAAGGTTGTAAGCGATCACCATGCTCTCTGCTGGCTGGCCAATTTGAAAGATCCCTCCGGCCGCCTTGCTCGATGGAGCCTGCGTCTTCAAGAATTCGACATAACTGTAGTCTACAAATCTGGCCGCAAACATTCCGATGCAGACTGCCTATCGCGAGCCCCCGTAGACGCAGCACCGGAAGAAGAAGACGACGATGCTTTCCTAGGACCGGTAAGCGCCAGCAGTTTCGCGCAGCAGCAGCGCTCGGATCCTGAGTTGCAAAGCCTAGTTGATTATTTGAAAGGCAAGACCGCATCGCCTCCCCGGGAGTTCAAGCGCCAACTGTCGTCCTTCATCCTTCACAATAATGTCCTCCTGAAGAAGAACTCCGCGCCCAACAGGACAGTACATCTTCTTGTCGTGCCCAAGAATCTCAGGCATGAAATTATGCAGGCATGTCATGATGAGCCGACTGCAGGGCATCTCGGGATTGCTCGCACGTTGCACCGCATCCAGGAGAAGTACTATTGGCCGCGGCTAGCTACCGACGTTTCCCATTACGTGAAAACGTGCCGTGAGTGTCAACGACGCAAAACGCCTCCGACTAGACCAGCCGGACTCCTGAACCCCATACCACCGCCAACTAAGCCCTTTCAGCAAATCGGGATGGACCTACTCGGCCCCTTTCCTACTTCATCATCAGGTAACAAGTGGATCATCGTGGCCACCGACTACATGACCCGCTACGCCGAAGCAAAAGCGTTGCCTAGTGGTACCGCAACAGAAGTTGCAAAATTTTTTGTCGAACAAATTCTCCTCCGACACGGCGCACCCGAAGTACTCATCACAGACAGAGGAACAGCATTTACAGCGGAACTGACGCAAGCCATTTTAAAGTACAGCCAGACAAGCCATCGGAGGACAACTGCCTATCATCCGCAAACCAACGGACTCACAGAGCGTCTGAACAAGATCATCGCAGACATGCTCTCCATGTACATCGACGCCGAACACAAGACGTGGGACTCTATTCTGCCCTACGTGATCTTCGCCTATAATACTGCCACCCAGGAGACAACCAGGTTTACTCCATTCCAGCTGGTATACGGCAGGAAGCCCACAACAACACTCGACGCAATGCTCCCGCACGTTTCCGACGAAGACAACCTCGACGTCGCCGCCTACCTTCATCGCGCCGAGGAAGCCCGAAGACTTGCACGGCTTCGCATTCAAGACCAGCAGCACACCGACGCCCGACGCTACAATCTGCGCCGACGAGACACGCATTACAAGCCAGGTGATCGGGTTTGGATATGGACGCCAGTTCGCCGCCGCGGATTGAGCGAAAAGTTGCTGCGACGCTACTTTGGCCCGTACAGGGTTCTCCGTCGCATCGGTGACCTCGACTATGAAGTCATCCCCGACGGCACGACAGCATCTCAGCGATGCCGCCCACGCCCGGAAGTCGTACATGTCGTACGCCTGAAGCCATATTATGAAGGCTAAAGGACTCGAAGTTTCATTCTCCGTGTTTATTTTCATTTTTAAGCATCGAGACGATGCTTCTTTGGAAGGGGGGTAATGCCACGTATCATTGTAGTGTTTGTTCGTTCACGCTCAAGGCTGCAGGAAAGGGTTGTTATTACTTTTGTTCTTGGCGCGAGAAGCGACCAGACTAATCTCGATTGATCGCAGCCATGAAGGGCTGCATCTTGGTTTTTCTAGATTACTGTAGATGATCTTGTCCTGTTATCTGGAAGTTTCCTTGCCGCCTTTAAATTGAGCGATGCCGCGAGCGGCGGACATTCGTAGTTCGACGATTGACGAGCACGCTTGTTGCTTACGCTGCCACCGAGTGATTCAGTTCTTTTGCGGGCGCAAGTCAGCCCAAATAAAGAGCTTCGTTTGCAAGTCTTTCTTGTGTCTTCCTGACCACTGGACTGCCGTCACTACACGTGACAATATACGTGCGTACGGTCACTATACTCGGTGTGGAGTAAGGAAAGCGCCAACTGTTTAAGGGCCACCGTTGATAAGTCAAATTTCTTCGCTATCTCTGCAATTTTAAGGCGTACACTACAGCGGAAAGGAAACTCGTGCCGCTGGCGTGAAGTGTGATGGAGTGCATGATCCTTGAAAATTCAGAGTGCGGTCTCTGTACCGGCACGAACACTAGGTGATACTGAGGAATCATGGCAAGATGTCATATGTGCATTCGCACAGCCTCAAGAGCAATATAAGTCGAAAGCTGGAGGTGCTTGGCGAGCGCAGTGTCAATTGTTGATGCATTTCGAGGAAGACCCAAGCATATGCGAAGGGTCTGCCTTTGTACGGTCTTGAGGGCGCGCAAATTTTTCTTGCACTTGCTTGCAAGTACAGGTCCACCGTACCACAAACAAATCAAAAGAAGATGTTGAGGGCAGCTGCACAACTGACTGAGCCGATGGGCCCCATTATTTTGCGCCAAGAAATTTTAGTAAGTGAGCAACAGCGGCTAGCCTTATGAAAGTTTTGTGTTGAATTCATATCGTTGTAATAAGAAGGATTTTGCTATATGTGCGCAAGTGATCCTCGCTGTTGTCTTCGAGTGCTGCTTAGCACCCAGTTACGGCCCACTTTACGTTCGCCTTTGCCGCCTGCACGTACATACTGTGTTGTCTGAATTTTCTCAATAAGAATATGGAATTTGTTGCAAACGAGCTGTTGACTTCGCGCCTTGAACAGCATCCTGCATTAAGTACTGCCTTTTGGTTCTATTTCTTTTTGAAATCAACAGCCTAGCAGTCAATTTTGGAAAAGACTATTTTTTTTCGAGCTAGAGTATGTTCTACCGGTGAAGAATCAAAATTCGCATACCTGCCGTCAATTTTTAGTAATTCGTTCGATTCTGTCTGCGTATGCACCAGCATACAAATAAGGACACATGCTAACTGTCAATATTGAACTCTACGTTCTTCATAGTTTTTTGCTGATGCTGTTCAGCTTGCGAGCGAATTCCTACAGTTTATATTTCAATATCTTGTTACTTACAGAGAACATAACACCAGCCCGAACGTTTGCGCAGAAAAAAAATAGATGGAGGGACTGCATCATGCCGTATGAATAGGTGAAAAGTCTCCAATCCTTAGAATGAATGCAGCCGTGCTCCTTTGAAGTCCCTAGTTGAGCTACGCCCATGATCGGAATTTCAGTGTTCTCTTTTAACTAAAGTGCCAACTCAGAAGGCGGCCGCGTTCCAGACGGATACATTATGAGCAACAGACAGAGCTACATGAAAAAAAAAATTTTCATTTTTCGCGCGTTATAGAAATGTTCTTATCATGAACTGTTCAGCAATCCTAGGGTTGATTTCGCTACTTTAGTGAGACAAATATGAAACATTTAGAATATGACTTCCTGGAAAAGCTATGAGGATGGAACTAAAATTGTAAAAATGTTTTGAGGGTCGTGTCTTTATTTCTAGTGCTTTTGATCATACTAAGAGTATTATAAGAAAGAAAGAAAGTATGAGCAACTACTCGCAACAGCTTAAGAGCCAGAGAACGAAGGAGAAACAGGAGCACTAACATTGGAAAAAAAAACAAAACAAAATATATTACGTGATCAGAGCAGATATCTGTTGGCAGTACTGAACCTGAGTTTCTGTCGTGATAATTTTCAGCTTTAGTTTGTTTTCTTGAGAAAGTGCGAAAATTTTCACGCTAAGTACAACACTCGCCTTTGGCTTCTTTAGACAGCAGCTCAAGAACAATTGGATGGAAGCCCCGCCGAACAAAACCAGACGGGCGATGAAAGTTTTCCGTATGACGGCGATGTTTACTGATGACCGCGAAGTCTGGAAGGAAATGCATGGTGTTATTCTAGTGGCATATCAACCGGCAGTCTTCGAAAAAAAAAAAACACGAGTGATGAAAGTCAGTTTAAAGAAAAATACGATCGTGGAACGGCGGCTTGAGAGGAAGGCTTGCCAAGGAGAGCGCCTGAACAAAATAAAAAAAGGGGTAGAAATAGAACGTGAGCAACGCGAGCAAGGAAATCTTCGCAAGCATTCGCCGTGTCTTGAGAATCGCAGTGAGAGTGGTGCGTGCAAAGGTAGTCTTCGTACAGAGTAAAAATACTAAGCTTACAAAAAGAAAAGCAAGGATGTATTACTCAAAAACACCGCCTGAGATGCTCAAGTTCTTGCGGGACAAAGCGCTAGAGTTTGCAAAACGCTGGCTGGGTGTTAAGATGCAGAACATCTGCACTGCGAACACCTCGAGCAATCGCGCTAAAACTACGAATGTTCTCCTTCAGAGGCGGAGCAAACAAAATGAGGGCATATTTTTCTTCTTGTCGCGAAGCAGTATTTTCCGCTCAAATTTTGATGCCCAAAGGCCCGCGAAACATCCAGTAGATGGGCATATTTTATGAACAAGCTAACAAAATCTCCCAATAGGAAGAAAAGAATGAACCAAAAATTTTGTTTGTACAAGAAGTTGTGTTGTGTTGTGTTGTGTTGGGTTTTATGGCGCATAAGCAACTGAGGCTATCATCCGCCACACACGGCGCAAGAAGGGAGAAGCAGAACCATACCAGGATATTTCCTATTTACCCACACTGAAATGGCAGCCCTCCGTCGCAGGGACAGAGCCTTCGGTCGATCCTCCGCCGAAAATATGTCGGTCCGTGGGATCTGGCGGTGATCACTGGTACTACTTCGGATGCTTTAGTAGCGTTCCCAGGATTTTTCTCGCGACGAACGCATCGAGCGCAGCGAAGAAACAAGGCACGACGATGCCTTGTTTCTGTATGCTTTCCGCCTGCGCTTGCAAGGAGCACAAACAGCCGACTGCGAGCGCGACAGAAGAAAGTGGCCCACCCACGGAACCAGCAAAGCCGGCACCACTTGCGACAGTGAACCCTTACAAAAAGCTCCGCGTCACAGCAAAGCCTCCGGTTTCGAGAACATCTAAGAGTCCCTTCAGGTTTGAAACTCTCGGGATTCTGGGAGCACCTGCCACCGCAGCGCAGTTGTGCACCGCTTAGCCGCTGCACCACTGCGCCAGGAGGGGCATGAGGACTGTCAGGGATCTATGAATGTAAAGTAGCGAATGACCATCTGCATATATGAGAATTAACCCATTACGATAAGCCGCACGCACATAAGCCGTGAGCTGACAAAATGAAGAAAAGAAGCTGACAAAAGTCCTACTTCTTTTTCTGGCAGAAAATTTCTTGGTCGATTTACATTCCCGGTCAATCATTTGAAATTTCAGGCCTTCACATATCGTGTTTTTTTTTTCTCTTATTCTGAAAAGGTGCTCTAGGAACTGCCTTTCTTGCTCCGGCCAGCTTTGGGGACTCCAAATCATTGGCGGCCCTGCCTACCATGAACAGTAAAAGCCGTATCACAGAGCAGTTGTTCTTCTTTTTTTTTTACTGGTGCAAAAAAGTGCTACAGTGACAACAGATAAAGGTAAGGGAGGGGGGGGGGAGGGGGGTGCATGGGAGGTATCACAACATGGGTTTTAAATGAAGAGCCGTGTATCTTACGGGCAGTTCTGCTGCCACTTCCGTCCAAATAGGACTTGCGGAAAAAAGCACGAAATGAAACTAAACTTTACTATGCTCATCTAAAAAAGGACGACTGTAAAATTCGCCACAGTGAAGAATTCCATGCATCTACGTAAGGAACAGTAGCCCACGGCTTTGCTTCTCAGGGGTAGAGAATTCAGGTATCGACTTAGAAGTTCCGTACCGTTGGGCAGCGACTATCAGAACTTCGTGACGCGGCTAAGCCTTTTGAGCACCTTACATCCCATCGGTGCACTATTACCATCACGGCTGTTCCAGAATTCGCCTTTTCCTTCTACCTTTCCGCCCGTAGGAGTGCAGGAGCGCATATCCAATTTGCATTTCGGCTGAGTCGTAATGAGCCCTATCCCACGGGAGATGGCTGTAAATTGATTTCGAAGCCCTCCGCACCGCCATGCATGTGGCCTTGACGGCAGAGAACGCTCCCGACGCACAGCACGGATTCCTTCGACGGCGACGTATATAAGGCGACCGGGTGTGAGATCGTACATTGCACGCAAAAGAAAATAAAGATCGAGATGGCTGGGGCACTTCAAGAAGGAAACGAGAATAGCGCTCGTCCGAACCGCGGAAAAAACACAAGTGGTGAAAGTCAGTTCAAAGAAAAATACGATCGTGGAACGGCGGCTTCAGGGGAAGGCTCGCCAAGGAGAGCGCCTGAACAAAATTTGGTTTGGTTTATGGGGTTTAACGTCCCAAAGCGACTAAGGCTATGAGAGACGTCGTAGTGGAGGGCTCCGGAATAATTTCGACCACCTGGGGCTCTTTAACGTGCACTGACATCGCACAGTACATGGGTCTCTAGAATTTCTCCTCCAAAGAAATTCAACCGCCGCAGCCGGGATCGAACCCGCGTCTTTCGGGTCAGCAGCCGAGCAGCCGAGCACCATAACCACTCAGACACCGCGGCGGCTGAACAAAACAAAGAATGAGGTAGAACTAGAACGTGAGCAGCGTGAGCAAGCAAATCTTCGCAAGCATTCGCCGTGTCTTGAGAATCGCAGTGAGAGTGGTGCGTGCGAAGGTAGCCTTGGTACAGAGTAAAAATACTAAGCTCGCAAAAAGAAAAGCAAAGATGCATTGCTCAAAAACGCCGCGTCTGAAGCTGAAGCTCTTGCGGGACAAAGCGCTAGAGTTTGAAAAACACTGGCTGAGTGTTAAGGTGCAGAACATCTGCACTGCGAACACCTCGAGCAATCTCGCTAAAACTACGAATGTTCTCCTTCAGAAGCGGTGCAAACAAAATGAGGGCATATTTTTCTTCATGTCCCGAAGCAGTATTTTGGGTTTAAATTTTGATGCACAAAGACCCGTGAAACATTCGGCAGATGTGCATATTTTACGAACAAGCGAATAAAATGTCCCAATAGGAAGAGAAGAATGAACCAAAAATTTTTTTTGCAGCAAAATTGAGAAGAACAACCATACCCGGATATTTCTTATTTACCCACACTGAAATGGCACCCCTCCGTCGAAGGGACAGAGCCTTCGGTCGATCCTCTGCCGAAAATATGTTGGTCCGTGGGATCTGGCGGTGATCACCAGTACTACTTCGGATGCTTTGGTAGCGTTCCCAGGATTTTTCTCGCGATGAACGCATCGAGCGCAGCGAAGAACAAGGCGCCATGATGCCTTGTTTCTTTATGCTTTCTGCCTACGCCTGCAAGGAGCACAAACAGCCGACTGCGAGCGCGGCAGCAGAAAGTGGCCCACCCACGGAACCAGCAAAGCCGGCACCACTTGCGACGGAGAACTCTTACAACAAGCTGGGTATCACAGCAAAGCCTCCGATTTCGAGAACATCTAAGAGTCCCTTCAGGTTTGAAACTCTCGGGATTCTGGGCGCACCTGCCACCGTAGCGCAGTTTGCACCGCTTGGCCGCTGCACCACTGCTCCAGGAGGGGTATGAGGACTGTCGGGGATCTGTGAATGTAATGTAGAGGAAGACCATCTCCATATATGAGAATTAACTATATAGCTTCATACGCTTAAGGTGGAGGTTAAGTGTCCCCAACAATTTTTTACGAAGCCGCACGCACATATGCCGTGAGCTGACAAAAGAAAGAAAAGAATCATAGTGATGGTTCAACAGCGCAAACACACACAGACCAAGAAGGAGGCAAGACACGCACAGCGCTGAACTTGCAACTCTAACAACTTACAAGAAAAGAAGCTGACAAAAGTCCTACTTCCTTTTCTGGCAGAAAATTTCTTGGTCGATTTACATTCCCGGACAATCATTTGAAATTTCAGGCCTCGACATATCATGTTTTCTTTCTCTTGTTCTGAAAAGGTACTCTAGGAACTGCCTTTCTCGCTCCGGCCATCTTTGGGGACTCCGAATCATTGGCGGCCCTGCCTACCATGAACAGTTAAAGCCGTCTCACAGAGCAGTTGTTCTTCTTTTTTTTTACTGGCCGCAAAAAAGTGCTACAGTGACAACAGATAGAGGTAGACGGGGGGGGGGGGGGGGGGGGTGCATGGAAGGGATCACAACATGGGTTTTCAACGAAGAGCCGTGTATCGTATGGGCAGTTCTGCTGCCACTTCCGTCCACGTAGGACTTGGGGAAAAAAAGCACGAAATGAAATTGAACTTTACTAAGCTCATCTAAAGAAGGACGACTGTAAAATTCACAACAGTGAAGAATTTCATGGATCTACGTAAGGAACAGTCGCCCACGGCTTTGCTTCTCAAGGGTAAGGAATTCAGGTATCGACTTAGAAGTTCCGTACCGTTGGGCAGCGACTATCAGAACTTCGTGACGCGGCTAAGCCTATTGAGCGCCCCACATACCATCCTGTCACTATTACCATCACGGCTGTTTCAGAATTCGCCTTTTCCTTCTACCTTTCCGCCCGTAGGAGTGCAGGAGAGCATATCCAATTTGCATTTCGGCTGCGTCGTAATGAGCCCTATCCCACGGGAGACGGCTGTAAATTGATTTCGAAGCCTTCCGCACCGCCATGCATGCGGCCTTGACGGCAGAGAACGCTCCCGATGAGCAGCACGGATTCCTTCGACGGCGACGTATATAAGGCGACCGGGTGTGAGATCGTGCATTGCACGCAAGAGAAAATATAGATCTAGATGGCTGGGGCACTTCAAGAAGGAAACGAGAATAGCGCTCGTCCGAACCGCGGCTGCCGCGAGTGCCCGTTTGCCCTGTAGCTCGAGCGGTACGCACCGGTAATGGTAATGCTGGCTTCGGTGGGAGAACACCCCTAGCACTTCCTAGGAACAGGGAAAAAGGTTTGGCTTGCGTGCGTTTGTCGTGTGTGTGCGCAAAGGGCTTACGCTCTGCATACGTTTTTGTTCCTTTTTCTGTCAGGCCTTTCTGTGTGTAGTCATTGTGCTTGTTGTATCTGTATATTTGCGTATTGGTGTGCGTGCACGTGTATGCCATGGTAGAAAAAAAGAATCGCTGGGAAGATTGGGCCTCATATCCAAAAAATCTGAACAAAGTCAGTACTGAACAGGAACGATTTTATGAACGCCGTTTTTTCATACATTCTAGGATTTCACTACATCAATCAATGAATTCGCAGATCTCCCGTCGGCAGGCTTGCATTTCTTTTTCTTTTTTGCTATTAACGTTTTTGATGTCGTCAAAAACGTTTCCACATTGGTTTTCTATGGCAGTCAACTGCTCGATACGAGCGATGGACGCGCTATAAAAGAAAAATTTTGTTACACATATGAAGAAAAGAACATTACCTTCAATACTTCCATATGAGTACCTTACAGTTTCGCCATATTCAAAAATTTTATCCAAGAATGCTAGACAAGTATATTTCGTGCAATGGAGCAGTATATACTTACGCGCTATAGTTCGGCCGTTTCTTGCTCTTTATTTTAGCTGCCTGCCATCATTCCCTGAGCTAAAATTCGAAACATTTAAGCTCCAGTTATGATTCAATGTCGTGACCACCGTGTGTACCCTAAATGGGGAATGTGTCTGGTCTTTTTTTTCTTGCTTATTCTGAGCACAGTAGGTACGGAAAATTGTGTGTTTTTTTTTTGGACGACCACTTAAGCAAACATTTTCTTCATTCGCTTTCAGACGCCTCCTGGCTGTGCTAGGATTGAGCCATAGCATGCCTGACATCGAAGAAATTGTGAGATCATCGCATCGGTCATTGATGTCGCCCTTCGCAAACAATATTTTCTCTATTTCGTTTGAAGCTTCGTACAATCTTTGGGACGCGCGCGCACACACACACACACAAAAGTGAAAGAATAAAATGTAATGAAGAAGCGTAGGTTGTTGGGCCAGTTGGTGCATGATTACGGAAAAAATCAAGCAGAAACAGACGCGTTGATGAGAAGGAGTAGTCCGGATGACACTTCATATGAGGGCGTATTTTTCTGCTGTTTTTTTTCCCTACTAAGGTCGATCCTTTCAAACATTTACCAAAGACGCAAGTTACAATGGTGTTTCTACCAGCTTATGCGACTATGGTATTCTCTTTATTTTGATAAGAGATTCAGAAGGAAAATTTATTCAGTAGTCTGCATTACGAAAGACCCTACCTCCAGGCTTCTCGACCTCTTGTTTTTAGCCTGCTACACTGCCATTTTCTATAATAGAGTGCCTGTTAAATGCGCTCCACCCACGTTTTATTATACTAATGATTTCACCCTCGTGGTCCGGATCTTGTAGATGTATTTTCTTACCGCATCGAATGGCTGGCTACCTATCCAGACACTTTAGCAACATCCCTCGGGAGAAAAGTATTTAAAAGTTGTACCTTACCGATACTCACCTATGGGTCAGAAACACGGAAGTTGACGAAAAGGGTTGCCTATATTGAGGACAACGCAGCGATCTATGTAAAGAAAAATTACAGGTGTAACATTACGAGCCCGAGAAGAGATCAGGGTGGATTAGGGAACAGCGCGAGTTAATGACATCGCCGCCGAAATCAAGAAGAAAAAATGGGCATAGGCAAGTCATGTAACGTCAATGCCAGATAACCGATGGCCGTTAAGAGTAATGGGCTAGATTCCAAGGGAAGGCACGCGTAGCAGGG
The DNA here is from genome assembly GCF_055824585.1 of Amblyomma mixtum. Classification (NCBI taxonomy): domain Eukaryota; kingdom Metazoa; phylum Arthropoda; class Arachnida; order Ixodida; family Ixodidae; genus Amblyomma; species Amblyomma mixtum. The sequence continues at coordinate 10,891,238 of NC_143016.1, read as the reverse complement.
GGCGGCAGAAAGTTAGGCGAGCGGAGGAGATTACGAAGTTTGCGCAGATAAGAAGGCCGCAGCAAGCAGAACCTGCTTAATTGGCGGGATATTAAATAGGACTTTGCCTCTAGTAGGCGTAAACCGGCTGACAATGGTGTTACTTAGCCTGGTGTGGTTGCAAGGATAATTGAACTAAAGTTAGCCGCTCTGCAAAGGTTTTCGCCAGAGTCTGGTATATATGTTCGAAGACAGAGAGGGGATGCAAGGAAACTCTGCTGCTTACTAGCATGTTATGGACTAATGCTCGATAGAGAGATTAGAGGCTCATCAACAGAGCACTGAACACTGCACATAAGCGTACTTCCTCGGCAAGGAAATAACGGCGCGAATATGGAGCAAGAGAAAGAGATTACAACGAATGGCGGGCGTTGTACAAGGTCGCGCAGAGGATTCGACAGTGACGGAACCTTTCCGACCTATTTAACAACCATTTCTGCTTGTACAGCACCTTCCCATAGAGTCTGAATGGCAACTGGTGACGTTTTGAAATTAAGAGATTAGAGCAGAACGCAAAGAAAAATGTTTCCGTTTTGCTTGTTTCGTCTTGCTTTTGCAATTGCTATTAAAGTAGCCAGTTTGCGCATACTGCTTTATTACACGTGCGTTTGAACGCGGTCAGCTTGTCTGTGGTGAATGAATGCGTGTTAGAGAACGTTGGCTTCACAATTCGGGGCGAGGTTGTATGCTGATCGTCTATTAAAGAGCAGAAAGCTGCCTTTGGCTTAAAGCTTTCTCGCCTGCTTTGTTCGAACAATCGTTGAAAAATATGGTGAGACGAATTCCACTGCTGCTATTGCGAGGGCACGTCCCCATCAGGAGGGACGCCACGGAGCGGTTTCAAATTAGTCATGATTACGCCGCCCATGAAAGCACGGCGGCCAGTTGCAGAGTAGAAGTGCAGTAATATAACTTTTCCTGCCTACGATAGCAGAAACGCTGCCCGGTTCCCTCTTTTCTACAGGGTATACGCATCAAGCCATGATGAAGTGCCTCTGCCATTGGCTTCTCTGCGCTTATAGCGTGAGATTACGAGCATTTCTGTCTGAACACCTTAGACGTATTACCGTCTTCTATTACCTATTTCAGGTGTTTGGCAAAGAAACGGCGCGCTTCAACTGGTTTGCTCCGCAGTTCGTCGCAAAGCGACTTGTTTTTCTGCTCCGTGCAGGTGCTGTATTCAGTGTTGAATTATCAAACTTTCTCCATGTAAGCTCAAGGTCGTAGCCCTTTGCCCAATAATTTGCACATCGTTGTTATTCGCTTATGCGCAAGTGTTACTTGTCGCTATTGCTTACTGTCATTTGTAAATTCTGTACTTGCTTAGAGCAACTGAGCGCGCGGCGCTAGTCAGTTATAAGGAATGTAATGAAACCAGCAGGCCAAACGCTGAAGCTGACAGAGCTGTCATTTGTGTACGCGACGTCCTTTCGTAAATGGCACACAAATACATACCGCTTTTTAGATGCCGTTGTCCTCATGCCCTTCGTACGTGTACTGCTAATTTCATAACAAAAAGAAAGCAGCAATCCCACATGTCACTCTTGCAAAACGAACGTTGATCTGCGACAAAGACCACCAATGATTTTACAGTGGCCGCAACATGAAGATGAGAACGTAGAGAAGAAAAGTTGTCCTTTGAAGGATACACAACTAATGTTTCATAAGCAAATAGAATAACAAAAAAAAAACGAGCATATGAAAACGCTTCTGTTTCAGTGTCACCCCCCACAGTCGCTTGGGATTTGTATCCTTTTCAGAGTTCGGCTTCAGCTGCATAGCTTAATATGGACACAACCATTTTCGTGGCCTCATCGCAGATGCAGGCGATTGCATAACAGGGCACCATTCATCGCTTCCGTTTCGACCGCAGCCGGCATCGATGTGCCACAGAGTACACGGGGTGTTTCCCAGGGAAAGATCAATGGAGTCCAGCCCTCACAGTCCGGCTTCGTCAAGCATTCGTAAATATCCGAGCAGTGAGATGATGCGGATCCCTTTTATGTGCTGCCTCCATAGATCGAGGCACTGGCCGCTGCCATGGCCGGCTAGAATAATGGAGTTCCTGATCTCCCTAAGGGCGCAATTCGTTCAGGACGGATACACACGAAAAGTCAAGCGTGCATGAAACCATAGACAAGGCATCAAGGGTTGTTGACCGTTGCCCCTCACTGGCCACACTTACTTGCGATAAGGTTTTTTTTCCTATTGCACCAAGTTTATACCACGTCTCTTGCGCAGGATGCATCCCTTGGCTCTCCAACATGGTCTCGGCTCTCAGAGGAGAAGTTTCCAGCGCCTCTAGGGGATGCTGCTCTTCGCAGTGCATCTGCTAGTAGCTTGTGTGCGAAAGGCACTGCTTGTATAGCAGCCATTGTTGCTTGCCTAGTGTTGTTGTCACACCTTCACTTCTTATAACCGTGCAGCGTTGACACTTCGCGAGCTTGAGTAAGCCAATGAAGAGGCACAAAAGTCCATAGCAGTTCGTACGCAAATCCAGTTAATAACTCAGCTACCAGGCTTTGAGCAGTAAGCACGTTGTCTTATAGAGCACCCCACCTAAACAGAATGCCCGTTATCGTTAGGCATTCTTGCTGTTTGTATATATTCGTTCTTGTCGTCCGCCGATGCTGCCATAGCCCCTATTTTGTGGCATGGTTACTTTCTGCGCAGCCTGCGTGAAGATTAATACCTTGGGGAGAACATGTGTTCAGCCTTCAAGAAAAGTTCCGCCTCAACACTGATACGCATGGTATCTCGCTTTCTGGCATTCTAAAATTTTCAGGCGATAGTTTGGTGCGCTCACAAGCCCGTTCATTACGAATTCTATCCCTTTCTAAACACTATTATAGTCACTGGTTAGTATAGTGAGCGCCAAATAAAGTCACCGATTTCGTAGCATCTTCATTTAAGCGACCTGCAAATATAGCCGGGCATTACACCATTCTCAGAAGCCCCGAAATACTTGTCGTTCTAAAGCTTCATTTACCAAGAAAGTATAGAACAGTTTCTGCACTACTTGAAATCTTTGTGTTTTGCGCAGGTTTCTAAAGACAGTAAGCAATCCCTCAATATAAATTACTTGTTGATGACGATGAATGATACGGGGGATGTGAATCTGCCCTTTAAAGCACACCATTCTCAGGCAACAAGTTTTAGGGCTTCCTTAATTTTTTTGTGGCATTGGACTTTCCCGTCACTCCAACGCATTGTGAACGTTTTTCATGCTTTTCTGGCGCCCGTCACAACCCGCAGCTTCACAGCATTTCAACTTAGGTATTGAAGCAAGGACAAAATGCAGCACTGACACTTTGGTTGCTGCGCAGATTATACAGGATAAAGGGCCACTCTGCAATAAAACGGCGATGTGCACACCCGAACAAGCTAAAGGAGCTCGCGCTGGGTGCTGAGTTGCATTTCTCAGAAAATGGGCACGGGTGGTCGCTGTTCTTTGCAGGCCGCAGCCGAACAGCGCGAGTTGACATGGGGAGTCATATACTCTTAAGCAATGCCTAAGAAAACAGTATAAGCCGCTCGGGCTCAACGCAAAACTGAATTTTCGCCTACAAGAACAGATAGCGTTCAAGTGCCGGCATAAAAATGGTGGCCAGGGGCACTTCTCAGAACGCGGCATGTCCACATGAACAACCGCTTTTAAGCTTCTCAGCGCCCGCCAGATAGCGCGTAAGAAAAAATAATCAGTTTAGCCGTTCTTACGTGTTTGCCTAATTCTACTGCAAATCGGATTGCCTTGGAAAGCTTTGCTACGGGAGTGCTTTAGAAAGAGCATATGCAGAGTAAGGCGCACAGGTAATAACTTACAGAATATTATATTTTGGTAAGTTACTTTCATAAGTTTTTTATATAAACATACGGGACAGCTTTTCGGCTTACAATGTACAACATGCTCCATACTGTCACCTCGTGCATTCCGCCCTCACATAATCAAGGTACACGGCAAGTTCAAATGCATGATGATTGTTCAATAGAGACGTCAAAATGCAGGAGTCCTACCCTATACGTTTTAGCAAACGCTAGTAGTTTAATCGGTTTTGACATCAAAACACCGCACCCTCAAAGTGTCAGTGAGGCAGGCATTTATGTCAATGCACCCGAAAAAAATTCTCTTTTAAGTGCAGCCATGCCCAGAAACTTTGTGAAGGAGACAGATAACAAGAACGAAGAGGAGTTAACTTTGACAAATTCTAAAGCATTGATTTGCAATACACATTCTATTATTCATGAAACGTAAAGATCGTGCCGAGAAAACAACACTGCGATCAACACACTCTGGCTGCGTGTTCTTTTTATACGAAATACGAAACTTAGAAAGCCAATAAGAGAATCTCTGATACCTGCTGCAGGATTTCTGAAGTGTCTCGGAAAAAGATCATGCGCAATTCAAGGAACAACTTCCTCAAAGAAAGTTTCCACAACAACTTTCCAACATCAAAAGCAGCATCAAAGGCAGCATCAGAAGAGTGGCAGTTTATGAATGAACATTTTTCTCAGACTGCCTGCAGACCTAATATCTGTTCGCTTATGTTGCTGAGGTCGAACCGCGTTAGCATCTTCCAAGTTGAGCCACCTTATCTGCACTCATTTTTTCCATTAGCCTCAAAACAGTGTCCTTTCCTTAACGCAAAGGTAACATAGCGGTGCGTTCAAAGAAAAGGCAATGAGTAGAAGAGCGTTTGAAACTGCTTGTGAGATCCCCGAAGTGTTCGCGCAAACCTGATGTGTTCTAGGCTTTTGAGAACGAGACGAAAGCAGTTTGGTGAAAGGGGGGTGGGGGGGGGGGGGGCGTAATTGTGTTCGCAACAGTGAAGAAATTAAGCACAGACAGAAAATTCTTTCGAAAATTGGATGGCTCCAACATCCTTACCACAGGCATGCTAGCGCAGCCTGTGTCGCTCCTCCCATTGGAAATTCCAGGTCCTATGGAAGGTCATTGTCGACTAAGTGCCACCTGTTCACCGAAGACCTGTCCTTGGCTCCACCCATTCTCCAGTCGCCATCCTCCGGAAGCCGGAGGACTGCCGGAAGCCCTACAGCATTAAAGACCCTGGAGCGTTCTTGTGACACGCAGGCATCCGTGGTCTTACTGCGGTCTCGCCTGCTGGCCATCGAGAACTAGGGGAGGTCGCTCTCGCTACCGCTTGCTCTTTGCACACGTCAGATTTGACGGGAACGAGGATGTCCACACGCGTCTGCGAAGGCCGCCCAAAGAAACTGTAGCCTAAAGTGCCAGAACGTGGTGGCCGTCGATCAAATTCTCGGGGCTCGTCCCGATACAGGCTACCTCCTCCCTCAACCTTGGTCCTCGCATCGTCTCGGGTACACAACTTAAACGCCTCACTTAGGGTATCCTGCGACGTGAGCAGTCCTTCGTGCTCCGCAGTGCCTGCTCCTAGAGAGCCTCTCGCTGCTACCACCGAGGGAAGGTCCCATTCCCTGCCTGTTGTAATGGGCGAGACGGAGGGAACATTTGCGGTGCTCCTGCTCCTCCCACAACCTGGCCCGAAGGGCGCCAGTTAAAGGCTACCGAGATATGTGGCTCCAAAACCCCTCGGATCTCAATCTTCTGTTCCCACAGCGTCCTCAACTGGCAGCAGATCAGCACCTACTGAAGAATCTTCAACTCACAGGGCTGTCGTCGGCTTGCTAACGAACATAGCTCCAAGCCGCCTCCTCACCAACCCTGTCCCAATCCCGACCCCCGGACTCCTGGCAATGCTTCCTTAAAGGGGTAGCAGATGAAGAGCCTAACCCCCCCTCCCCCAGTCACAAGAAGAAAACTTTATAGGCTTGCTTACTATCTGGCCATAACAAGAAGCCATAGCCATAGCTTGATTTCTGACCATTGGCCATAATAAGAACAAAGAAGAGCATAACAGAAACGAAATACAATACAATGGATAGCAGGAAGACAGGTTTGCTTCTGCATAAGGGACCAGCTGCATGCCGTGACCTAGACGTCTCCAACGGCCCACTCGATGCCGTCGTCGTCTGAGGTGGTGTGCTGCGGCTCTATGAGGATGGGGGGAGAGGCGACAGCAAGCCGGCTTCTCCAACAGCACCAGCCGGGGTCAGTCGGAGAACGCAAGCGCTGCCCCATGGGAGAGTGCGAGCTACTGCCCGGTCGGCGAAGAATCGATTCGGCTTCGGTTTCGATGGTCCGAATAAGAACAGAACGCGACCCGAATCGACGCCGGAGAAAGTTTTTCTCGATGGAAAAAAGCGGAGCGTGTGTAGTACGACGAATAAAGCGGGCCAAATTTATACGGCCGGGATTAGGGAGCGTCGTGCGGGGAAGGGAGGCGAACGCCCTGTTTGCATCGTCTCATGCCCATGGCGCCGTGTGTATTGGCCGTCGGCTCCTCTCTCTTACGCTTCCCTGATCCATCTCCCCCTGCTAGTCTCCCAACATACAAAACGCATCTGGTGAGTCTTTCAGTGCGGATATCTCTCGCGTGCTCAGCCTCATTTTCTGTACTCGACTTTCCATACGCCTCTGGCTTCTGGAGAAATTGCTCGCGAGCTGGAAAACTTATTGCTTTCAAATTTGGGATTTGCTAAAGGTGGCGATGCTCCGAATCCCTTACCATCGTTTGTCCCTCTCCCTTCTCTACTCCTTGTCATCATTCCCGGAAAGTTAAATAGAGAGTTTTAGTATAGCGTTAGCGTGATAACGGATGTAAGGGAAATTACGTTAGCGTGCCGCAAGCAACTTATCCCCACAGGCAGTTTTAGTGTAGCGTTCTGAAAACGTTAAACGCCACCTGCTTGACATGGATGCTAACGGTCCTTCTAAAATGGTCGACGCTGCCGTTACCTTGCCAAAATATAATATTTCCGAGTTTTTAAACGAATTATTACTGTAGCGCTTATTTTCGTCTGCAAAATGACCCCTAAATTTAAATAAAATGAAAAAACAAGCGCAAAGCAGTGGCGCCATCTAGTCAAGGCAATGTTAACTACAAGCCAGCCGTTCAAGCAAGAATATTTGCCATCACATGACGTGTAATGTCAAAAAAACTATTTGAAATTTAATATAAACTCGCTTTACATCATTTAAGTCCATGAAACACTGCGAAAAAGCTCCATATCTATTTTTGTTTCGTTCCGGACGTTTGTGCTAGGTTTCGGCTGCCTTTCGGGCAGTTGCAGACGGTAGCAATGCAGCTGGAGGTCGCATTAGGCTTGCGCGCTCCAGAATCAAGAGCGTAGCTCAGAAACTAGACTGAATGGCAGCTTATACTTTATCGTCGAAGCAAGGTAAGTCATAGCGAAAAGCAACTACACCAGTAGTTGCCGGTAAACGTGCCGACCGGAACCGCAAGGACTGCTGAATCGGCTGAAGCGGGCGGCTCTCGCTTGGGAGGACGCCGCCATGTTTTCCCGCTAAACACGCAAAAGCCGCTCCGCTAACTTCTGAAAATTGCGTGCGTCCGCTAACGCTATTTTACCGTTAGCGTTCTGCGCATGCGCACTTTGGACCCGCTATTCCGCTATGCACGCAATTACGCAAAGCCCGCAATACTAAAACTCTCTAATATCTCGACAGTCGTCCGTAAATCATGCTCGTTGTTTTTAAAAGCCTCATCGGGAAAGATATGTGTCGTCGGTCATAAAATTCGGCCATTCACTGGAGAGATGTGACATCACCAAACCGGGCAATGTTAATTTGCTGAACGAAAAGGAAGCCAGCATATCGGATAACTCCCGTTGGCTGGAGTGGAAAGACGTCATCAGACTGGAAGTGACGTCACTTGAAGGCTTCAAAAGCTTTAAATGAGATCACATTGCCAAGACATGAGGTTATTACGTATTTCTGTGCATTTTCTTTCACAATGAATTGATGTTGCTCCACAAATCTATGCGAATTTTTTGCTTAATTTGCTGTTTTGGCAAACATAAGACGCATTTATATAAATTCTTCCTAGCAGGGGCAGAAATAGCAGTTTCTGGCAATTTATTCACTAGAGCAGACATCTGGCTGCCCTCAGCGTCTGCACAACTGTTGAAACAGTTATCTGGGAGTCAGCACAAACGGTCGACAACAACGGCTGACGTCCACACTCTTCTCAAAAACCGTTTTGAAGTGAATTTTACTGTGAATGCACTGAACTAAATCGCAATGGCCCATTGCGAATAAAGGGCAAGTACAACCATCAATTGGATCTCTTCGCATAAAGAGAAATCCGTACGCTGTTGAAATGTTACATTGGATTCAAGCTAAGTAATTAGTAAACAGGCTAACAGCTAAATTATTTCATCTGAAGAGTTTTTACTTCGTCTTCAAAGTGAGATCTGGTTCAGGTAACACTGTGTTTTCCATGCGTTAGCGCACTAGGGCTGCCGAATAATTACCAATTTATGAGGGCGCGGGATGCTACTCTGCCAAAGTATTTCAACACAGCTTAGGCTGATGAGTACATAAAGATTAGAGTAACAAAAAGATGAGAAAGAAAAAGCTGTAGACGTGTTTGTTGCGTGCAGAAACTTGTAGCGCTGCCCCCCGTTTTTCTTCTTTTCTTTGTCTTTGTTCCATTGAACAGGTGCTTCAACGAAGCCTTCCCCAAGAGTTTTCAAGCAGTCATATTTCCGAGGCTACCTTCTATAAAAATTTAAATGGTAGCTCGAAAATGAAAAGAGGAGGAAAAGCATGTAAGCGCATGTAAGCGCAATATGCTTCACGAGAATTTTTGGTGCGGGAATATGTTGAGAAAATAGTGTGGTTACAGGGCGTAGGGAAAAAAAATTTAGGGGACACTTAATTACACTACGCTTTCAGAATGCAGTAGTGTTAGTCTGAGGTTCGCTCGGCCTGATTCTCCACCTCTGTCATTGCTGCTCGCAGTAAACGCTGAGCCTGTGCAGCCGCTGATACTCCATCTTCAGGGACATGTTTCCATGATCACCCTCTCCGTTTGCGGAGATTCTCCACTACGGTCGACGTGCGCGGAGTTGATTATAGCTCTATTCCAACATGATACGCGGATCTGTCTACACACGTCTGCACACAACCGAGCACACCTGCAAACTGCTGCTAAGCCTACAGCTGTGCTCGGCCACATCACGTGACCAGCGCGCCTGCCAACTCTGCCACGTCACGTGGCCTCATGACGTCACAAACCTCGTTGACAAGTCAGTGAATTTTACGATAGGTGTTGCTGGACGTCGCCGGGATTTTTCGCCAATGACGCTTTTGATGCAATTGCAATAAAGTGATTCAACACGAATGTTAAATAAGAACTGACGTTTATTTAGGGCATACATAAAAAATAGCATAGTTTATTTAAGTGATATTCTCTTTTCGAGCTTCCCTTATGCACAGCAGTCGGCACTGCTCATAAGCAACCAAGAGAACTTCTTCCTGAGTTCGTTCATATGGGGGCTTATCGTCCACCTTAAACCTTTCGATATGGTTGTTTCCTTCCTTCTTTTTTCATGCTACAATACTTTTTTCTGATGTATTCTAATGGACATACACAATCAGTGCCATTGGCTAGTCAGTGTTTGCACTGGGTCAGTACCCTCATTCATCCTCTGTCTGCGCCGTTTTCTAAACGTAATATGCTTGGAAAAAGATATTTTTGGGTAGGAAAAATAGCAGTGAGGGCAACCGAAAAATATGACTGTAACTTAAGAAAACGAACTTTGCTGAGGCGCCTTGAAACTCGTGCCTTTCCCAGAGGCAGAGCTGTGTATACGGCGGGCATTACCAGGATGAATGATTTATTTAGAGCGAAAGGCTCTTCCTCCCATGCAGAGCTTGAAGGACACCTGGCTCTTAGATTTGACCTCTAACGGGAGCGCGCCACACGTGCGAAACAGCGCGTGGCAGAAGCCTCGATAATTTTCTTCATCGACGTCATAGCTGCGCGCTTGGCAGTCACGTCCGCCGCTGCGCTGGCTGCTGCTTGGCCGCTCCTCCTTGCCTGTTGTGGCATGTGATGTGTCACGTGATTAGCTCTTGCGCTTGGCAGACAAGTTCGCCGCGGCGCCGAACGCTGCTCTGGACGCTCGCTCTTGCAATTGTGGTACGTAATCCATCACGTAATTTACTCTCACTGAAACAATTTGCTCTCGCTAAAGCCTTGAAAAAAAAAATAAAGATGAACCAAAGCTAAACCGTGTCTAACCATGCTTAGCAGAGCTTTCGCTCTGTATATCGTGGCTCAGCCGATCTGAGCCACAGGCACTTTATTTTTCTTGTCGCAACGTTTTTTCTTTAGTTGTTCTTCGCATCTTTTCTATTCTATGCGTGCTTCCTGGGCGCCACGCATCTGCCGTCGACGCCGCGAGACAATTTCGGTACAGCGGCTGGAACCGTTTTCCCAGCGCCGTCCGATGCGCTGTCATGAAACGAGTTCTTGGCTCACGAGCTTAAACCGGCCCAATTCTTCCCTTTGGCTTAGACAGTATGACGGCCAGGCGCTTTCGCGGGCAATGGGAGGGTTACGGAAGGAAGCGAGGGAAAAAAGCTGAAAAAAAAAGTCGGCGCTATGGGGAAAGAGAAAAGCATAGGTGGTCCCGATTTTGTTCTCATAGAAACGAAAATAGCACGGCGAACTCAAACGGCAGCCTCGAAGACCGCTCCGCGTATACAACCGCTGGGGTGAATCGAAGCGCCGATTGTTCGTAATTCACTTTTCCTTTTCTCTTCTTCATCTTTAATCCTTCGTTACCCGTGCTTTAGCTGCTCTTGTTTGTTTCTTTAGCGTCTTCGTCCCCAGTAGACCGATCGCGAGAAGGAAATCCCTGTGGAAGCAACGCCGATCCAGCAGATGCTTTCCTGCGTGCAACAGGGCGGCCCTGCCAATACGCCAAAACCAGCGCTGGACGGCCTTTCCCTGGTTACCAACAAAGAAGTCTTTCCTCCTCGACGTTAGATTTTCGTTTCCCGTGTGATTTACTTTCTTCTTGAGCTCCCCCGCTTTTCTATACTGGAGATTTCTTGTTGTCACGTGTGAAGGGCGCAGTGCAAGGAAGAGGATATGGCTGTCAAAAGAAGTTGGTGTGGAATGACAAAAACAAATCCTCAACAGTACGGTGCTTCTTCACAGAAGTGAAAGTAAAAAGTTTTTGAGAGTAACACACTAGCAGTTTCCTTCTATTCCGCTGTTGAATTATCAGTGTGTTTTGAAGTGATATTTTTTTTTTTTGTTAAGGGATGCAAAATTAATCTTTTCGAGTTAGAGGAGCGCACCACTGGAAGAGGATACAGAATGCATTTATATATAGTAGAGGTACCTCTGGATCCCAGACACAAATTCACAGCACAGAATCCCAGCACAGCACCGGATCCCAGACACAAATTCAGACACAAAACATCATCTATAACACAAAAACTGGCGTCGCACTGTTGGTCACAGTCAGTTCGGGAAGCAAGAGAAAGAAATCTAAACAAAATCAAATTTCTTATATACAGCTGCTCCTTTTCACTTCTGCTTCGCATCTCTCTCTTATTCTCTCGCTCCTTGATTTTTTTTTCCGTCCACTTCTTTTTGTTTCCTTCTCTCTTAATCCTTTCAATTGCTTCTAGTTTTGATACTAGCTATTCTCTTTCTTTTCTTACCTTCTTTTATCACTCATGCTGGGAGAGGGCCACAAGAGGTCTTTTAACGCACGAGGCGCATTTATGTCCGCTAGACGGATGAACGAATCACTGACCCGTCAGCGCAACGGTTTGGTTCAAGACCCTTTTTCCAAGCAGGTCACCGCAGAAGAGCTGAGCACCAGGCAGGGGGAAATCTTGTGCCCATTAGAAAACCGGTGGCTACCCGAAGGCACTGGGGATCGAACCCGGCACCTCCCGAATGCGAGGCGGATGCCCTACCATAAGATCATCGCTTCGGTCATGACACTTCGCCACTGTACTACTTCATATCCTGCCCTAAACTTGACGGATGGCCACGTTACACTTCAATAAAACCAGCCAGGCACCGTTCCCATTATATCCACACTACCGACACTACCTACAAAAAGCAGGGGCGTAAACTCGGGCAATTGTCATCCAACTGCATGCTGAAGCAAGCCCGTTGAAATAAAATGGTAGTAGTAAGGTGGAAAGTTGGGCGAGTTGAATCTTATTCATGATGAAGTTTAGCGCCAAAAACGAGGACAAAGAAGGAGTGAAGACACAACACGAGCGCTTTTTCGCAACTAAAACTTTAATGGAAGAACACATAACATATATACCCATATCGTGAAGTAAATCAAAAAGAAGAAACATACATGATATGGTCAAGATAAACCTTAGAGGGCGATACATCTGAAGAGTGCTGAGGGTGCAAAAGGTACATAAAGGGTGCAAAAACAGGAAACTTCATGGTCACAATCACAATCACGAAGGCGAAACCAAAATACCAAAAAAAACCAAAAAAGGGGGGAAAGGAAAAGATATTAATTCCACGTGTGATCCAGGTATGCCAGCTCTTTTTCTGTTAAAGAAATGGACGGTGCGCTTATGCATGAATTTCCCTGTCGCGAAATATAAAAAGCCTCGGTAATTTCGCGCTGGAGGCGTTCTCTATGATGTGACAGAATTTCAGCCTGCGCATAAAGTGGATTGCATTTTTTCTTGCACACTGGGCCACATTCCGGCACACAATCCGGCTTGCACTCCTTACATCCTTGGCAATGGTCAACCAAATGCGAGGACTTTGACCCAGAGAGCGATTTCTCGTGTTCTTTTAGCCGCACGTTTACACAACGCCCTGTCTGACCTATGTAGGTCTTGCCACAGGAAACAGGGAGTTCATATACCACACCCGTTTTGCACGGGATGAATCCCGAAGGATGGCATGTCTTCTTCTTAACCAGAGGGAACCAGAGAGGACAAAATAAAATTAAGAAGAAGACATGCCATCCTTCGGGATTCATCCCGTGCAAAACGGGTGTGGTATATGAACTCCCTGTTTCCTGTGGCAAGACCTACATAGGTCAGACAGGGCGTTGTGTAAACGTGCGGCTAAAAGAACACGAGAAATCGCTCTCTGGGTCAAAGTCCTCGCATTTGGTTGACCATTGCCAAGGATGTAAGGAGTGCAAGCCGGATTGTGTGCCGGAATGTGGCCCAGTGTGCAAGAAAAAATGCAATCCACTTTATGCGCAGGCTGAAATTCTGTCACATCATAGAGAACGCCTCCAGCGCGAAATTACCGAGGCTTTTTATATTTCGCGACAGGGAAATTCATGCATAAGCGCACCGTCCATTTCTTTAACAGAAAAAGAGCTGGCATACCTGGATCACACGTGGAATTAATATCTTTTCCTTTCCCCCCTTTTTTGGTTTTTTTTGGTATTTTGGTTTCGCCTTCGTGATTGTGATTGTGACCATGAAGTTTCCTGTTTTTGCACCCTTTATGTACCTTTTGCACCCTCAGCACTCTTCAGATGTATCGCCCTCTAAGGTTTATCTTGACCATATCATGTATGTTTCTTCTTTTTGATTTACTTCACGATATGGGTATATATGTTATGTGTTCTTCCATTAAAGTTTTAGTTGCGAAAAAGCGCTCGTGTTGTGTCTTCACTCCTTCTTTGTCCTCGTTTTTGGCGCTAAACTTCATCATAAAATGGTAGCTTGATGAACGGAGCAGATTATGGCTGCTTCACTTCATGACCTGGTATATCTAGCTCTTGTTCTCGGCTGTGCAGCACAAACTCAAAAGCTCTCGCTTATTCTTAGGGCTAATTCATGATCTATGCTTCACTTTTTTTTTTTGGCTACGCTACTCGCTGCTCCTTAATTTGAGAATTGAAAGTACCAACACGGTGATACTTGCAATCATTCGCCAGAATGTGATGCGCTTACACATGCCTAAAACACTGATAATGGGCTCTGCAAAAACATAACCGACCTAAGCAAACAAAAATGCAGCTTCAAGCAGGAGTGATTGCGTCAGCACAATGACATCATCGACGCCATTGTCAGCATAGTGAGTGCGGACCTGTATAAAAGCCATGAGCGCTTTGGGCTATTTAGCTTTGAGCAGCGTCCATAATCAGTCGCTGTAGAAACTGCGTTTGCATTTGGTCGGCCCCGCCTCATTCGCTTGACGAGGCCGGAGCCCCAAGCAAACATCCAAGACAAAGCCTTCTGGAGTAAAAATACAAAACATCTGCACCAATTAGCCCATCCTGCAGCTTTACTCGAGAGATATGAATAAAATTCATGAGGTTATAGACGACAAACTCGCGTAGGGTTGGGTGTCATTTTATCACAAGGGCCGAGCAGCCAGAAGGAGAGCCTTCCTGATTACGAAGAAAAGCAGAGCCGTTACGGCATGGGTCGCCCCGCGTGCTCCTTGTTTGCAAGGGGACAATCACTGGACGGTTTTAGGCGCAAGGTTTGCGGGGTGCTAAATCTGTGCACGTTGCAATTCGGCGATCCCGCCGACCTGGTCAATCAATCACCCCAACCGACAAGCCTGCGAGGCACCCAATGATGGGGTGCGCGAGCGCGTCCCCACCGTGCATCTCAGTCTGTTCCTTTGCACGGCTGGCCGTGGAGACACAAGGCCACTCTCCATAAAAGATGGAAGCCCCTTGTATGCAAACCGCAGCGCCGACTGCCAACTACGCTCGTGTATGGGGAAAGCAAGGACAGAATTACGCCGCTACGCTGTTGACCAACACGATATACTATACAAAGCATAGGGGGTAAACGAATACCGTTGCAAGGCAGCTGCAGTGAATTCCAATCAGCGGTGTTAACGTCACACGCGCGCGCACACGCACGCACCCCTCTCCACACACACACACACACACACACACACACACACACACACACACACACACACACACACACACACACACACACACACACACACACACACACACACACACACACACACACACACACACACACACACACACACACACACACACACACACACACACACACACACACACACACACACACACACACACACACACACACACACACACACACACACACACACACACACACACACACACACACACACACACACACACACACACACACACACACACACACACACACACACACACACACACACACACACACACACACACACACACACACACACACACACACACACACACACACACACACACACACACACACACACACACACACACACACACACACACACACACACACACACACACACACACACACACACACACACACACACACACACACACACACACACACACACACACACACACACACACACACACACACACACACACACACACACACACACACACACACACACACACACACACACACACACACACACACACACACACACACACACACACACACACACACACACACACACACACACAAACACACACACACACACACACGGCGAGTCTTTCACGGGTGATGTATGTTACTATAACATGATTGGTGAGACGGCGTGAATAAGTAAAGAAAGACATGGACGTGCTAAGTACAAAAGCCCCTTGCCTGTATCCAGGTCCACATAAATTACTTTGCCAAAGGGCCACCTGATGGCTTTTATTAATATCCTAGCAGAACTACCGTGTACTTCTTATTTTGAGTCTTAGCTTAATTTGCACATAGCTCTCACATTACCAGGCCCGTTCGCCTCGATGGTATCATTTCATGCAGATGTTTGTTTGTTGCCTTTGTGTGTTTCTGTTCTGCTTGAGTGACCTGTCGTCCGTGTATGAGTGTGTCTGTTTGTACGGTCTGTGTGTATTCGTGGGAGTTAGTGCGTGTGTACAAACGCGCGTGTGGATGAGCGTGTGTCGGTGTGCGTGCGCTCGTGTGTATGCGTTTGTGTGTATGTCTTGTGTGTATGCATCAGCGTCTGTGTGTGTATTTGCGTGCGTCTGTATGTATGCGTGCTTGTGTCTGTGTGCTTGTGCTTGTGCTGTGTGTGTAGCGTGTATATTTAAGTGCCGAGCTCACGAAAAACAAATCGCACGAAAAACATCCAGCACAAAAATAAAGCAAGGTGCGCTCCACTGTGGAGCCTCGCACTTTTACGCTTTAAGCTGCTGGACATAACGCATGCATTTGCGGACACCGCACGGCACTAGGGAGGAGTCGCCAGACAGGTCGACAATTGTCACGTCTCAGTGGTCAACTTATTTTCAGCGCCAGAGCGGGTGTGTGATCCTAACGCAGCGGTGTTGCCAATGCGTCCTGACCACTACGCGACCTGCCATGTAAGCAGCGATCTTCGACGAAATCACAATAGCGCTGTGTCTCGTCCCTTCTTTTCTCGTGGCTGTGCTAGTGCCCTGCTTTTTTCCTAGGATCTTCGACGGCCGCGGCAAAGTGAAAATATTTGCATCCTCATCGTTACGATTCAAAATGAAAGTCGCATCAAAGGCAACGCGGAGGAAAATGAAAGAAAAGTAAGAGTTGACATATCGAACGAGCGTCTCAACAGACTATGTCTGAAAAGTCCGTCCAAAACACCCGACGCACCAAAATCGTGGGACGAGAGAAACTTTTTGCGAGGCCCAAACCAGATTTTAATGAGCAACGCAATGACGGCGCTCCTGGCGAAATTGTCGAACTGCCAGGCGATGGGGCGGCGACGACCACCCTCTCCTGCTTAGTGCTGCTTTGCTCGCTGAGTGAGAGACTTCGTCGAAGCGCTGATTTCCCACGAGCCTCGCCAGGCCGCGGGGACAGGCGTCAATTTGCTACTGCCCACTTCGCGGCCTGTTTAGCCGCAGAGCGCTGTTGTAGTTATGAAGGGCCCGAAGTTTGCTTCATCTCCTGACAACAGGCAGACCGTTTTTTACGAGTTTCCAGAATTGCCCGACATCATGCATGTTTCTATTTGAGTCGCGACTTCGGTGGAACAGTGAAGGCGCTTCGTCGATAACAAAATGCAATCTTGATTCTTGCGAGTCACGATTTTGCGGCCTTAGATTTTTCAATATGTGAAAGAAAACCAGACAAAAAAATTTAGAGATCATTGCGGCGACCCGCATTGGGAGAATGCGAAAGCACTGACGCGTCGTTGGCATTCGTCGCCTCTCTTTGCCTCTGTGATTTTCTTTTTGTTTGTTAATAATTTACATACTGAATTAGCGTAATAAGCTTGTGCTTTAATTGAATATCGATTTATTTACTATGATTATACCTTCTGTTATCTCAATCAACCATTTTTTTTTTTTTTTCAAATTTGGCGCCATGGTGGCTCTCCCGTCCACATATATATCCTCGTCCAGCCTATTCAACCGTCCAATGGTTTTTGCTCATAACAATTAACTAATTAATCTATGTCAATGAAACTTTTTGTTCGTATAATCATCACTCATAAAATACATCTCAATTCATTTCAAAGCTTATTTTTACTGCTTTGCCTATTTTTCACTATTTTTCCGTTCACGGTTGTCTTCCCGTCCACTCACTACACCGATGTTTGAGCTATTTCGACGCTTTTTCGACAATTTTGGTTCTAATTAATTAACTAATCATGCCATCGACATTTTTTCTTGCGCAGCATAGCAGTGCCTGGGGGGCTTTTACTGCCGACGATCGCCGCGGCCAGGGACCGAGAATAGTTATTTCCGTCATTGGGAGCGGAGCTAGACGCACCAGCACACGGCAGAGAGACTGTCTCTCAACACTGTGGGCAGGGCGTTCGCAAAGAATGCGGGCTGTAGTCTCGTCGCACCCGCAGATCTTACATGCAGGGCGGTTAGCCATAACGATTACAAAGGATTAATAATTGGTGAAAGCTACACCAAGCCGCAGGCGACACAGCAAAGTTGCTTCACGTCGCGGTAGGCCAGGTGGAGGCCAGAGCTTCAGGTCAGGGTCCAGGAATTTTAAGCGTAATTTCGAAAATTTGCCAAAATTCCACGCGGCAAGCGTGATCTGCTTCGCAAGTGCGCGAAGCCTGCCCGCTGAGTCTGTTGTCAAAGTTTGGACCGCCACACAATGCCCGTCATGGTGAGCAATTTAAGTAGCCTCGTCCGAGGGGCGACTGCCCGCTATGCAGCTGTATCCTGGACGCCACTGGTAGGTAATGTCATGGCCTTTATTGATTACATAGTGATGTAGTGCTCGGATTTCCACGACCAGTTGTCCTCCATGACGAAAATCAGCTTGTAAGCCTTGGAGGGCTGGTTTGTAATCGGTGGAAATAGACCACTGCTGAGGCCTGCGTTAAATAATATCCTCAACAGCGACACGAAGACCGGTTAGTTCTGAACCCGTCGAAGAACTCTAATTGGCTGTCCTAACTCTGATTTTTTAAGTCCTTGCGGGGATGACCACGCAACCCGAAGAACTCATGGAGTTCACTGAGCCGTCAATGTAGACAAACAGCCGGGTTGCATGGCGCTCATAGAAAGTGACTTGCATGGCGCTCAAGAGTGACTTGTTCTAGTTCCATCGGCTATAAATCGACTTTCTTCCTAGATTAAAACGCGCACAAAACCATAGAACTGCACATATAACTGTACGACTGCTTTAAATGCAGTAGTAGAATTACATTCTATTCTTCCGCTCTACAAGTTTTTCTTTCATTCCTGGCCGTGCCCGAGGTAGAAAATCAGAAAAATTCCCAAAAATCGATGCACGTAATGTTGCGTTATATGCCGTACAGTTGGGTTCAAGAGAACGCCTTTTATATTTAGAGCAAGAACCCTGGTTTGCTCACTTGCGGAAGTGCGCGGAAACGCACGGCGCAGGCAGACTGGCATAAACAGGCGATCGGTCCTCACATCGCTGCATATACCACCTGATTTCAAACGTAGAACGGGCGCGGGAACATCACGGATGCATGTACAAATGCGCCACGTCTTCCCTGAAACGGCGCTCGCTTAGGGCGCTTAGTACTGTGCCATGCACTATCCGGAGGCTGTTCCTCACCCCCCCCCCCCCCCCCCCTCCAACCTCCCGAAATCGGGCGCACTTCCCCACGGAAGTACGGCGTTCAGACGCCGCTTCCGACTCGGCGATTGTTGGCCGCCGCCACACGTCTCTGGCCCGGTGGCTAATTAGGAGCGGATTTCCATCACCGTAGCGGTTTGGCCGGTCTCTGAGCATCACCGCAGAAAGAAAGGAAATAGAAGGGGGAAAAAAAACGACTCCTTGCCTAAAGAGAACATAAATCATTAGGGGAGAAGCTGCAATCATCCTTGTCCCTACTTTGGTGCAGACCCACAATGTCTAACGGCGCGGTGCTGCATCAGACGGCAAAAGTCGTTCCCATTTGTTTACTTCCACGCTATACATGCAAAAATAATGTGAGCAGCAAGCAAGATATTGGATACTGGCTCTAAGTCATAGTTATTAGACAAACCACTGCATTCGTTCGATAGCAGCTTCTGAACACAGAATAAGAAGAACGCCTCAGTGGCTCAGTAGTTATGGTGGTCGGAAGCTGACCGGAAAGGCGTGGGTTCGAACCCGGCCGCGGCGGTTGAATTTTTTTGAAGGAGAAATTCTAGAGGCCCGTGTGCTGTGCGATGTCAGTGCAGGTTAAAGAACCCCAGGGGGCCGAAATTTCCGGAGCCCTTTACTACGGCGTCTCTCATAGCCTGAGTCGCTTTGGGACGTTAAACCCCATTAAACCACAAACCGTCATAATACGTATTGCTCGTAGATACGTACCGCCTTCACCAAAAGTAACCGAGCAACGCAGTTTTTAGTGTAACAAAGGTGTTATGACACCCTTTAAGCTATAAATCTGTGTAAGGCAACGACAGTGTTTTATCTTTTGAGATCTTCTGTCTTCAGGTTTGCTGTAAGGCATTTACGGCTGCGAAGCAAACCCTGTTGACGGCTCATTTCTGGCAAAGACGACGTCCACGTACTCTTTCTCGAGATTTCTTCGAGTTTCAAGTAGGAAGCAGAGGCATCACCACGCTCAAAGGGATCGATTCTGTGCCGCACTACGATCTTTGCGCCAGGCTGCGGCAGCTTTTTCAGCACTGCCTTTTATCGGCGGCAACTAGAACATCTGCTCGAACTGACAAAGCAACCAGCGACCAGTTTCTCTGTTGTTTATTGTGTACCTGGCGAGCAAGACAAATGTACTCGTTCAGACGAATACTGTCCGATTCAAAGTGGCCGCCAACCACACAGACAGATGCCAGGCAGGCCTCTAATGAAACGTAGCCTTCCCCCTCGAGTGTCTTAATCTGATCTTCAATAATCTTTTTTCCCTTGCTTTTTTTTACTTTCTTTGTCATCCAGCTGGTTTAGATTTCAGCTTCAGCGTGTTTTCCTCTGCACTTAAATTGGTAGGCGGCATAGGCGTATACATCAACGTATTGCGCTCCATCTTGATCGCCCTCTCATTGGGCCGTCTCCTCCTCACGCTCTGCTCATTTCCTCGTGGTCGTAACGTCAATCTCGGCAGCGCTTAAATGGGCTGCAGGCATAGGGCGTTCCTTGGGAAGGCGAAGGGAGACGTTTGTGGCTCTTGAAGTTTGCCCAGTCTTATGGGATCGTTCCTCCCGGCCTCAGCTTTTGTGTTTACTAGATTATTCTCAGAGCCCCACTTTAAGGCCTTTGGGCCCCCATAAGACTCGGTATCTTTCAAGGAGCGGCGTGATAGTGACCCATATAAATTAGTTTTGCGGTAATGGGCTCTGCCCCAGTATAAAGCACTGGGCTCTGTTCTCATGTTTGACTTTACTTTTCCTTGCTTGTATTCGTCTTCATGTTGACCACCTAATTCGGCTGGTTTACCTACTTCTCCTTTCAGCTTCGTTTTGTTCAGTACTGAATTCTTTAAGCGCCACAACAGGGAGTCATAGACTTATCTAGCTACTTTAACGGCCTTGTGCGCTCTATAACTCGAGTAACATGTGACTGGACTGCGATTACTATTTGGACCAGCTTTATTGCGAAAACACTAATCCGGATGTTCGGAGCCTAGCAAAATTTTCTCTTGCCGATGTTTGTGCCGCAGAAGAAAGAAAAGAAAATCACTTCAATGTCCCCCAGTGGGAGTCAAACCCGTGGCGGCGCAAACAGATCAGCTTGAAAGGCCGCTGCGCGAGAGTCCTGGGCTATCGCCGCAGTTTTTTTTTCTTTATTGCAAGGAAATCAATCCCGCTGACCTATCGAATGCTTTGCTTATATACCCACATGCTATTCCGCAATGTAGACACACATTCTCATGTCATCGCATACTGCACTCCACCTGCACATCAGAATTGCGGGAGACATACACGTGCGTCAAGAACAGGCAAATATTCAGGCAGCCGGTCCTGCGCAGCATAAATCCCTCGCACTAAGACGCATTGTTCACTGCACAGAACCTTACATAAACGAGGTGGTTCTGCGTGTCGATCCATCGTGCGGCTCTTCCACAGGCTAAAAAGCCCAATCACCATTAACAATCGCACGGAATCTCGGGGTCGTTCAGCATAGGCAAGAAACCTATAGTGCAAACCGATATCTCAATGTCCTTTCCGATGGTACGCTTAAGTATATCCCCGCCGGAGCCCAACATACACTCACGCGCTGCTCATTTCAGAGCGTCGTCTTCGTCAACCTCCATCTAAAGGCCCACTGTACACTCACCATCGTCTTCTACGTAGCACAAATCCGTGCTTCCGCATTGATTTAAATGTAGTAAACATTATCTGGAATTTTTTTCTACGAATGTCATTGAGGGCAGAGATATTTGAGAAAAAGGGCTTCATGAAATCATCAGAAAACTTTTAGAGCCCTGCGATCTGCTATGCACGACCACAGCGCCCTTCCGACAGGTCTTAGGTGAAGGCGCACAGCTCACACTCAGCAGGCGCAGCTGGCGTGCGTGCTGCACTCGGCGACAGCTTTTTTTAGCAACGAAGGTAAGGCTACAGGGGCAGAGCGTCCGTAACTGTGTCCTTCCGCCGTATAGTTCGGCCTCACGAGTGTGCGCCTGGAACCCCGGCGCGTTTCTCTCTCCGCGGCACCTTCACACCGTCGCTGGGCAGCTGGCGCCTTCTGCAGGAGTAGCTTGCAACTAAACGTGCCTAGCAATCGCGTTGTAATCAAGGAAACCATCCTTTCCGTCACTCTCGAAGTTGAAATTTCGCAGTTGTGATAGAAATATGCCTTATAGAATGAATACCGACAATATATTGTGTTTTAAGAGGAATCTAGTAACTGCGAACGGGACTATATTCCGCTTCGTAAGAAGAGAGGGCTTGTTTAGGCTCTGTAGCTGCCGCTTCATTGCCAGAAAAACTTTCGGAGATTACTGTGGACCGCGGCGACGTGCCTTGTTGGGCTAAATCTTTTTTCCCGGAAGGCAATGATGCCACTGCTCACATAACTTCGTAACATTCCATACCTCTCGGGAAATTTGGTTTTCGGGGAGAGTAAACGGTGCAGTAATTATCTCACATCTTGGTGGACACCCGAACCGCACCGTAAGGGAAGGGAGCAAGATGGTAGTGAAAGAAGAAAGAGAAAAGAAGGTGCCGTAGGGGAGGGCTCTGGAAAAATTTCGACCACCTGGGGATCTTTAAAGTGCACTGACATCGAACAGCACACGGGCGCCTTTGTGTTTCGCCTCCATCGAAACGCGACCGCCTCGGCTGGGATCGAACCCCTCTTCTTGTTTAGTGGTTGTCTTAGCGGCGTGCTTTGATCGATGGGATCCGAAAGAAGTGGCGGTACTCAAATGTGGCGGCTAGCCTGCCGTGGGTTCAGAAACTTCAAAATGCGCTCGACGGAGATGAACCAGTAAGAGAATCGTGCCAAATAGGGACTTTTTTAGTATAACGCCAAAAATACGCTATCGATTTCACGTATTCAGTAAGCCCTCAAGCACAAACGAAGTTCCCTGGGGTACAATTCCATCAGTGGTTAAAAATAATGGTAAACTAGAAAAGCAGGGAAGATCACACTTTAGTTACCAAAATAATGCTGGGATTTTGCGAAGCGCATTCCGGTAAAGTCAGCCCAGAATAAACAGCCGAGCTTTGAAATTACTGAAGGCATACTTCTGCTTTCAGCGCCGTAAGAGAAGGTGGAAGTGGATGGATTTATTTTAGCGCGAACGCAATACTTCACGATGTCATATACCGGCTCAACGGATTGTGTGATGCTTAGCCTTAAGGGAGACCTTGGGCAAACTATAAATAAATAAATATTGCCATGGCTGGGATTGGAAGCTTCGGTGGTGTGAACAGATCAACTCTGCTGACCTCTGCACATGAGCACTAGACTATCACCGCAGCCGAAAGCGCCATGTTAAACTGCAACACACTCTCGCGCTATGCATAGCACACCACATTGATCAACTAATACTGCTGTTAAACTAATATTTGCGTTTTGAGCTATGTTACGGTAGTGACAGGGAGATGTGCGCTGCGTCCGTTGGCGTGGGTTGCGGCAGAAACAGGGCACTAGAGCAATACACGTTGGAGTTAGCAAAATTGCTGCAGAAACGCGGCACTGGAGCACAGGCAGCCGGCGTACATTGGGTAAATTGACATTGCAGATGCAAAAGTTTAATATGCCCATAACTGGCTCCCTGGGTCAGTGGAAACCTCAATCGTGCTTCAGGTACGCGGCGGTAATGTCCACTTGCAAAAAACTGTACTCTCGCACAATATTTCGCAAGCTAAACCGCCAGGCAACATTTTTTTTTCTTCACCTGCACACGGTTCCTGTCTCGCAGTAGCCGCCATTATGAAGGGAGTATGGCAATGGCTCCAAGTCCTGCCAGAGGAATATTTAAGCGCTAGGGCCTCTCCGTCGTCTCCGCAAATGGGGAAGAAGGGAGGAGGCGGTGTGAACAAGACAGGAGGAACTGTTCGCTTCCAGAGCCTTTCCCTGCAGACCACTCTTCACTCGGCACCCCACCAGCATTATCCCATTACTCTTGTTAGTCTCGAAGCGCCAAGGGCGTTAATTTACACCGATTACACGAATGCGATCGTTATCCCTGTGCTGCTATGCTCTTGCTTTCAAGACCACACACCCGACACTCTGCCAGAGCACGCGAAGCCCTCACGCCAAATTCTCGCTGCTCCATCAGACAGCTATTTGTTGTTCTAGCTCTGTCCTCCCTTCTCCTTATTTTGGTTTTCTTTCTCTGCTTTTACGTTCTTTTTTTCATTACTTAGCCTCGCATTCTGGAAAGTTTAATAAACCATGATACACTATCGTGCCAATTTTTGAGTGAGCAAGGCGCAATTTTTTTCTGGACCATTTATTACTGTCTCCCTGCGGACAGGTGATGACGCACCAAGAATTTTGTGGCCAGTCATCCTCCCACAAATTCTTTTTTAATGACTGCGAGAACTCGTCACAGGCAGAGTATGCGCTCGGGACTCTACTTGCATGTTTTAAAAGGGGATCTCAGCCAAGCGAGAGTATTATGGACTCGCACAATGGGAGGAGAAGAGTGCAAGCAGTTGTACCGGAGCGGGTTAACGTTTGTTCTGAAATGAAAAGAACAAGAACAGAGGGGCGCGATGGGATTGGCTGTGGGATACAGTGGGTTAGAAAAGGCTGTTGCTAAGGTGAAAGGCTCTCAAACTTCGCTTCTAAACCTCCAATAGCGAGAAGAACCTGGTGTTTCAATTTTGTTTAAACTTAATCGGTAAGGAGGTTCGGTTGAGTTCAAAGCGCCTTGCTCGGCCTTCGATGGTAAGAGCTAATGATGATGACGACTCAGACAAAAAGATAAATAAAACCCAATGCTGAAGCTTCGAAGAAATGAGCACAGATACCTCTTAGATTGCCACGTAGATGGCGCCTTCTGCTCTACGCAAGGAATATCACGTGATCCAAGGTGCTCCGAATAATTTACAGTAAAAGACCCATTAACACAGAGCAATCAAATCATGCATGGTGACGTAGGCGAATACCCTGCGTGAAATAATTTATTTCTACAGGTATCTTTTTCATAGAGCAAAACCTTGCATGGTCGGATGTACCAGAGCGTCACGTCATAGTAGCCTGTTAACACATTTGTGTGGCCATCTAGTTCAAAACCCAACGTGGTCCTAATCAATCAAGCCTGCCCTGATTATGATTCAGCGCTCATGTTAGTGGAAATCACATGCTTTTAGCCACACGTTTCGGCGGACGTAGTTTGACAGTACGCTGACTTCCTTGTTTTGCCATTTCTGGAGCTGCTTCACTCTTGATTATATACTAATTTCTCCTGCGTACGCACTCGGTATACACCACCAATGCCTGGCTTTATTCGTTAACTCGAGAAATGTAAACGCTGCAATAAAATTTTGCCAGCGTCAAATCTGATTATATGACTATTGTGCCCCCAATGCATACGCTGCTGGGAAGTTGGGAAGAAATTCCTGAACTGTTGTGAGTGTCGATCCCTTTCGGCATTTACTTTCATCCCTCTTCGACATTAGTTGACCACACCTTTATTACAGTTGACGGATATTCACATTGTTTCTCTACCACCAGCTCTGGTAGGTATCTCGGGCGATAGCGATAATTTGAGGTAAAGCAAGCAGTTAATTCGGGAAATTGCTGTTGAATACTCCGGCCTCCAGCTTAGTCCACTTGAACGGTGCACCGAACTTAAAGAGGAACACGGGAGCACTTGTCTGTGCGTTAAGTCCGTCCAACCTGGCAGTTCGCGGCGGTCGCTGTTCGAAGAGCAGACGCACACTATCCTCACTATCCTCAACTAATTATGGTAGCCAAACGCTAACTTCTCAGTCTACTAAACTGTTAAACAGCTTTGGGATGCACATGGATTTCAACAAACCTTTTACTGTTTTTAAATGTGAATGCAGACACTTCTTGGTTAATTCAGCAATTTCATACACAACTTAATGATATGTGTTTCTAGTAGAGCCTCATCAAATCGATTTAATCGTCAATACGTGTTCCGCGGTTTGCACATGGAATATGGTACCTAACGCTTGTCATTGGATACAAAATTGTTTTGGTGTTCTATTATTCTTTTCTTTTGTTCATGATGGGGAGATTCATGATGGGGTTCGTCGTGCTCCCCACCGTCGCGGTGGGGAGCACGACGAACGGAAAGGGAACGGCACGTGTTTCTTCTGCGCTATCTTTTCATCATGAACGTTATCTAATTCGCCCAACTTTCGGCTTTGCTTTTCTTGTGTATTGGTTTTGATGTTTGTAGTGCCGGTAATGCACTTGATGTTTCCTATTGCCAGTGCCCTTTGTATGCAAACCTGGATATGTTTACAGAATCCGCGTTTTCTTACAACTTTGGATCGTTTGAGACTGATGTACAGGACGGTAAAATTTTGCCTTTTAAAGAATTGTTTACATTTTTTCTCTGCTACTGGCCGAAGTATTATGCCTGAGTTCTGTTCGTTGATGCAAAAATTTGTACAAGGGGCCAAGGCCTCGTCAGGCTCTTAGCCTTTAGCCTTGGCCTCCTCTTGGACACCGTGTGAGGAACAAATAAAGAAAAAAAAAACATTAGGCCGTCGTCTGATCCAGCCACAGTCTAAACAACTCTGCCTCTGATGTAATCCGTGGCGCGTGAAACTGCACGAGCACATGCGCTCTGCATCATAGTCATAAAACAAACTTGAGGTCGCAGTCAAGCTTCGAGGTTTTCGCAGTTTCAAAAGTTCTGAGCGCATGAAAACGAAACGAAGTCTGACAGAAAACACACACACCACAAACGGCGCTTTGTGGTGTGTCTTTTCTGTCAGACTTCGTTTCGTTCTCGTGCGCTCGGAAATTTTAAGATGTGTAACCAACTAGCCCGTCAGTTCGTCCTGAGCAAATTCATTTCGCAGTTTGTGCCGCACACCGGCTTTCGGCATGCACACATTGCAATTTAGCGTAAGATTCAGGAGAACATTGTTGCCAAGAGCCGGCTATATGTGGAAAGCTCGTGGAATAGTCACCCAGCGTTTCCACACGCATTTATTCGCTTCAATCGCTACGATCATGGGATTTGTTTTCGATTCTGCAGACGACGCGCAAGCAGGAGGCATGCCCCCACACTCTGAAGAGCGATAACTGCTATACACGCATGCGTGGCACAGCGCGCAAAGCCGCCAGGTGTCGCCAACTGTCTGGAATTTCACGCGATACAGTGCGCCCTTTCATAAAGTGTTTAACCGTGCAAAGCAAAAGACAATGTATGTTCAGTTCAAGTAGGAGATCTTTGAGCAAACCGACGCTATATCCGTTGAAACCGTGTTTTTTTCTCAAAACCACCAGAACCTGACGAGAGGTCTCCCGAGCCTTTTTCGTTCGACGTTCATAAATACCAGGAAATCATAACATATGCTAAAGGCCATTTAATCGCAGCTCGGTGACGCATGAAAACGAGTCAAAAGGTTTTCGTCCAACGCAGGTTCGCCTGGATGCGCGGCCGCTCACTTTCCAGCTGTTTGTTTGTGCCTTCAGGGAGATACACTTCCGAACATGAGGTGTTTCTTTTTTTCAATATCGAAGATTGGACGAACGCAATGTTCTCTCCATCTGTTCTTCTACAAACTAAGGTTGTCACTTCAGAGGAAGGATGCTTTGTACGTGATCCAGAAAAGCACCAAAAGTACCGCTGGAGAGCTTTCTCGTGTCCCGAAACCCTGCGATCTTTACTTACTTTTTCTAGGCCTCCCGCGCCTTCTATTCATTTTTTTTCTGCTAGACTCTCTCTGTTCCTCTGATGCAAGAGCGCTGTTTCAATTACGCCGTTCATTTCACGATACAAAAATGTCGCATGAAGGCCTTCAGGACAAACTGTTCTCTCTTTTAAAGTAAGCATTTATATGCACCCAAGCCATCTTTTTTGGTCCCAAGTTCTGAATGGGATAAGAAAGCCATTTACCTTAGCTTCATCAGAATTGATGAGTCACAGAAGGACAAAGGAAGTGGGTGCAAAGAGAAAAACAACCCGAGGGAAAGAAAATGAAAGAGTTTTCTTTCAAACGGTCTTTACAGGAGACTGCGGTGGCTACCAGGCACCACGGGACAGCTTGCTTGGCCACATTAAATGACAGTGCACCAATTAGTTCTTTTTCTGGAGAAGCCTCCAGTGTGTGCTGTGCAACGTGTTTTACTGCGCCCTGCCCGGTGTTAGAAAAAGTTCCTTTGCTTGCTTCTTTCATTTGTTTTAACTCGTATATCATGTCGAACAAGATTTTAATATAACAATCAATATATCTGCAGGTCACCCGACGGCAGTCTTGTATTGTATTTTTATTAATAAATATGAGAAGAATGAACCATTACCTTCAATGTTTTCATAAAATTATTGTATCATTTTCCTATTTTCAAAATTTTTGGTCCGAGCAAGTTCGACATCGACCAGCGGTTGTCTGCCTACCTTTACCTGGCGTTCACTGGTTAGCGCTCTATTTTTTTTGTATTAGTTACCAACTAGATCGTTATGTAGCTCTTTTGGTAAGTATATTCTACGCTAAGTCATTCTAAGTTGCGCATATTATTTTTTTATTGAACGTTTCTCCAGCGCACTCAGCGAGCGCGTATTTGCAAAAAGCCAAGAACTAAGAGCGACTTCAAAGCATGGACATACCGTGCTTCTTTCTTTCTTTTTTTTTTTACGGTGGGGCTTTGATTCCATGACACATTTTGCCCGTAGGTTAGAGCACTGCTCAAGTTATATATTTAGATAAAATTCTGGAGACCCTAGACTATTCATTTCTTTCTGCTTGAATGGACTGTCCGCCTCGCTACATCTCCCATGGACCAAGCTGAACATAGAAACCAATTTTGCTCTCCAATTCCCCGCGGCGACACGGGAACAAATCAGCACTTTTTTGCTTTCTATCTTGCAACTGCAAATTTTTTTTGAAGCGGCGGCGTTCGGATGCAAGCGGACATTTTTCGTCGGGACAAAACGAAGTTTCCAGGGACCGCGCAGAAACAAAGATGAATTCAAAGCCCCGACATCTTGCATCCTTTCGTCTCCCCTTTTTTCACTCGCCAAGAAGCGAACCGCTAAAAAGTGCACGTTTTAAATAAAAATGAAAAAGAAAATAAATGGTGGGTGTTTTGATCTCGCAACGGCGCGCTTGCAAAAAGGAAATAGAAGTATACACGACGCAAGGGCAAGCTGAGGGGAAAACAGGTGTAGGGAATATTCTCTGCGCGCGCGGTACTTCGTTCTTCCTTATTCAGCTCCGATTTTCCTGCTCCATCGCTTCTGTGGGACGTGTTGTTGGCTATGCGTTCATTTTTTATCTCTCCTGAGCTTACCTTCTCCGGCGGCGCTTTCTATATCACCTTTCAAGGACGCGAACCCGGCAGAATACTTGCTTGCCCGCTGAATGCGTTGCGCTCAAATAGCGTGCATCGCGACCTGTGGCGCTGCCGTGCACCGGAATCTTACACGCTCTACGAAAAATTGTTTCATTTGCTTCTTGAAGCGGACGCAGTGAATACTGCGTGATTGAACGCCCTATTTTTTATGCGAAGAGATAAGTACACTGTCAGACGCTAATAGCCTGAAACAAGAACATGCTGTGACTCAGGCTGAGTGAATGATTTGATGAATAATAAACTCACATTCACTGTGTTAAGGTGCGCTTAAGTGCTCGGACCTGTAGGAATGACGTCAATATAAACAGTCGACTAAAGATGACCAGGGCAAGGAAAGGATTCGAAGAAGGCGATACCAGGTCAGCAGAGTAAACTGCTTTCCCTGGAAGTTTTGTCGAAATAATGAACCTTCCTTGAGTTGCCAAACTGCTTCCATAGGCGATGTTGTTGATTATACACCCCGTGAACCTGCCTTACAAGACCTCTTCTGTGAAGCCGACTCGTAAGCGGCGTACTGGAGAAGAAATCTCGCTACTTCTGACATGAAAACCTCCACTTCTTGCGAATCTGGGTCCATTGCGGCCGGATACTAATTTCTTCTATCGTGGGTTTCCGAACAAAGTGGCCAACTTTGCCGATACGCTAGTCGTGTTTTGCGAGACGGCATTTATCCCAAAACTGAAGAGAAGCTCCGGGCTGAAACTAGCTAATAATGGTGAGCTTTTTCGCTCATTCCTGGTATTTTCTCAAGAAGAGGATCCGAGAAACAGTGTGGCTTAGCCTTCTGTGTTTCCCGAATACTTGTCGTGCTTCACATATGTCATGATCTGACGCAGGAATGAAAAAAAAAAAGCGATGCCCGTATATTCAGTGTGTGTATGGTATTCGGAAGGAGGCTCGCACTGTGTATGGACAGTTTCAAATTTGTTGGCTTTTTTCTATCAGGTTTCATGCATCAAAGTGAATTATCCCAACTTAAGCACGAAGTCGACTGTGGTTATGGCCCATCAGTCACAATTCATAAAAAGGCCTTAAGCCGCTGCCGGGACGTACTTCGGTCTGAAGTTTTTGTGTTTGCATTTCGCGAAGTTGAAAGCTAATACATGTGTTTTGACTTAATTAGCTTGGTCAATGAGTGAGCAATGAGAACCGGTTAAAAATTATGCAGCAGAAAATGCCACCGCAGGTCAGTTGTACAGTAAAGTTAGAAGATGGTGGTGTGCATTATGTATCATAAAACAAAATTTTTACGCTTACTTTGTTTGTAGTATTAGATTGCAAATTAATCCCCTTTCATCGAGTAAAGATGGAAAAGAAGAAAACGGCTCTGAGAAATGCAAGAAGCTGTTACGCCACGTGAAAAACTGAAATTCCACTCTCGCTACGGACAGCTCTTGTCGTCCTATGTGTTTCGGATCCTGAGCATCCAAAAGGGCAAAAGCAGATCGATGTAAAACTTGAAAAAAAAAAAAAAAGCCAACCCGACAAGCGCCATCTGCCTGCTCTCCGCACGTGAATTGATTGGCAGTTTCGTTTTGCAGCTCGGTAGCACTAGAGCTTCCACTCTACCGCTTAGCCATTGTCCGTGCGGTCCCGTGACAGGTGGAACATCTAGGTGGCGTGACTTTAATTATTAGTTGCGAGAGGTTGCTCAAGAAGAGCAACCTGAGTCTCAGAAGCCCCTCCGGTGGCATCACCTGCCTCCTCCTCCCACACTCACACAAAGTGACTTCCGTTCGTACTTCATGCAAGACCTCTTCCTTCTCCTAGAACACACCTTCATTCCCACATCGCCGGCCCAAGTGCATGCCTTGGTAACGTTTGGTGTCCATAAAGCTTTCCATGCTATCAGACATCACCATGTCCTACACTCTGTAAGTGACAAAACTGTGGAACCAAGACCTACGTATAAGTCCACCTGAGTTTGCTAAATGATCACACAGACCGTTTTCGAATTAACGGTTCAGGGCCTCGGCCCTCCCACACGCCTATACAGGAAGGAGCTGCGTTTTCTCCATGCTGTATACTCTGTGCGTGGCGGTGCTGGAACATGCCCTGGCTTAGTTTCCCTACCTTTGCCGCATTCTCTACGCGGATGATCTCATTCTGGTGCACCCGCGGGTCTCCTGGAGGAGTGGAATCGCCTCTGTAACAGGGCCCCAACACTGTCTATAACTTTTTCCTTCTATCTGGCCTTAGAAATTCTAACTGTTACTTCTCTCTCACACCGCGGGTTCGTGGGGTCGATTCCGGCCGCGGCAGTTGAATTTTAATGAAGGCGAAATTCTAGAAGCCCGTGTGCTGTGCGATGTCAGTGCACGTTAAAGAACCCCAGGTGGTCGAAATTTCCGGAGGCCTTCAATACGGCATCCCTCAAAGCCTGAGCCGCTTTGGAACGTTAAACTCCAATACACCAATAAACCAAATCTCTCACACTTCCTACCAATGGTCCGTTAAGCTCCTTCTCATCTCCATATCAATCAGTGGCCCATACCGCGTGTCGGCGTGCATAATTCAGGGCTCTCGCCTATACCAACTATGTCGCACCAAACAGCTGTCAGAGCTGCAATTAATAAGTGCCGTTTTGACCCCATTTCGTAAGAAAGGTAGTCAAAGGACACACTGGCATCTGAGAAAAGAAGCTGTTCACCTTGTACAAGGTCTTGCAATGAACAAAATTTTCTACACTATACTCTGTCTTTCCCTTAGCCAGCAGCAACTCACAAAGCACTTCTGTGGCGTAAATAATATATAGAAAGCTTCCCTCCACCTACAACTTCATACCTCAAACATGAGACTTTATGACACCAGCCTCTTCCTTCCTGTTATCTTCCTCCTTGACCTTCACCGTGACCATTAGATTGCCCACTTATCTGACATTCTAAAAGACCACTGGCTACGTCATCAATCCAACCTTTCCCAAACAGATCACCTTCTTCACATTCCCGATACTGGCCTCCTATCTAACCTACGGTGCGCCCCTCTCCTCCGTCGTGTTACACCAGGGCTAGACGAAGACTGGTGGCTTCTGCGCGTGACAGATCGCACTTCTTCATTCCACAACGAAACGGTGGTGTATGCTGACGAGCGAGGCTTCTCGGACATGCACGGGCTAGGCGCTGAGGTGCACGCCATCTAGAGAACTCCCAGCTTTTCACCTCAGTCATACACCTCCGGGCCGTACAGTAAATCACCTACCTCTACCACCCTGTAAATCGTCCCTTTTGTGTACCCCATAATCTCATTCACACAGTCACCTCCCACATCAGTATACACATTCCACAGACTCCACAAATGCTAATCGCTTCTTTAAAAACGGCACTATACCTGCAGGCTTCCATGACGGCCTCATTGAAGTATTTCATGCCATCTCCCCCGCCACGATCGCATTTCGGTGGATCCCTGGCCATACTGTGATCGGAGGCAATCAGACGGCCCACGAGCTCGCCCGCAAAACTCGCATCTGGATGCCTGCGATCCCCTAGTCAAGTTCTCCGACTTGCGACAACGCTCTGCGCTACAAACACATCATTAAGGAGCACTACGCACAGCTCTACGACTCCTTCCAGATACCACCCAAACCAAACCCTACACTCAGCGTCACCCAGACTGATCATATCAGCAAGCTTCACACTAACACTTTTCTTACATCAGCTGACGTGCACCTCTTACGCAAGCGGTCTGACCCCCCAACTGCCTCTCAAACTAATACAAACCGGAGAATCTGTCCCTTTGAGTGCCCAGTAGTCCTCCAAAATCCTAACTTTGTCCCCTACGCCCCCCTCCCCCGCCCCCTTTTTCTTAGAGTACCTGGCTGTCATCGGGCCAACTGGACGACCAGTACGCTCTGGTGCTCCATGCCCACAATGTGATGCTCTTTAATAAAGTGATTTCCTCTATATTTATACCCCTTGTGTGCGCTCAAGCGCACGCTTTTCGAGAAGGTCGCGCGTTCGCCAAAATTTGTTCAGCCATAGCTCCGATGGTAATGGCGTTTCCAAAATGGTAAAAGCTTAAATGGATATTACTAACGTTGGCCATGCCACAGGGGTAGTAGAGCCCAGTTGCATGTCACTTGAGCCCAGCCCGAGTCCGGAACCGCAGGTCGTAGTAACCCCCCCCTATACGCCAAGGACATCCCAACCACACGCCGGGAAGAAGTCCAAAGAAACTGAGGAAACAAAGCCAAGGTTGCTTGCCTTTCGGAACGTTGACCCAGCTATAACCCAGTTGACGGCCAGCTATAAACCTCGAGTAAGGACCAGGCGCCTAACTGTAAAATTTACGAAGTTAACTATTAAAAATAAGTTAGCCAGAGCCCTTGTTAACATCATTCACCTCTTTTAAGATGTCCTCCAACTTTGGTTGGTATTACATTTCCATAGAAGTAATCTCAATACCTTAAAAAGCCTGCTCTTAAAAATTTTTGTTCACCTACGCTCAAGACACTCGTATACGTACTCCCATTAGCATATCATTTTCATTGATGCTTTGTTATTTGCCTTGACGACCATTTTTTAGCCAAAATTCATTTTTTTCTCCTATTGAGAAGAAGCTAACTCCGCTGCGAATGTTGAAAGAATTCGGGTTGACGAAGTCTCAGAGAAAGAAATTTGATTTGCAGGGAAACGAAAATGAGCAAGTTGGGATGTATAGGTAGTTGTCGTGTCTGACGAAAGCTCAGGTTGAGAAACCAATGCGGGCCAAGTTGCAACAAAGCTGTTGACCCGATTACCATAATCAAAATATTCTACAGTGCTCACTAAGTGTTTCCTGTAGAATTGTATGTAGTGACACTAACGCGTTTGGACGAGAATTCGATTTCCACCATTTCGCCATCAGATTTATCAATGAGAGTTCGCTGCTGCGACGGCAACCCAATATTTATTATGGCGGGTGCCTGACTCAACTTTTTTTTTCTAAATTAAGCGGAGGACCGAAAAATTGTGTAATAGCAGACTTTTTCCAAACTGGTTCGCGCAGAACAGCGAACGTTTGAATACCAATGGTGTTTTTGGTGCTTTCAATGGGCGTCTAACCTACGTCTAGGATCTCACTAAAAGACAGCTATGCGCCTACAGCGGACTCCCACTAAAGCACCGCTACTCACCCGGGCATAACACTGATTAAAATGCATTGTTCTGTGATTGAAGGTAACGAGCGATTTATAATGCGACTCGGAACGCCAGCGCTAACGAGTAACCCCTCGACACCGTGGAAAACATGAAACTGTTGGCTGCTTTCAGCCGACTTCTTCTTTTTCTAGATAGTGCTCTTCTCGATCTTCAATATCAGTAAGCTGCCCGTTTGCTAGTATTCATTGAGTTTTAAACTCCACAACGGACGTCACCAAGCTCACAACGTATCGAAATTTTATCCTCCCCTGCGATGGCATTCATTCACTATTTAAGTGAAGCAAGCTTGCGAAAGTGGACAGCAAGGTACTGAAGGTAAAGATAAGTTCCGAGCACGATGAGATGACAAAGACCCAGCGTAAAAAAATAAAAATGCGGGAGAAGGCAGTGGACAGAAAGAAAAACAGCTGAAAGCAACCCTCGGTTACTGTAGCGTGGAACTAAATGCGTGAACGATACTTCGCTCGTGTCTTCGCGCCTGTAATTATGTGGCTCGAGTTGTTAGCGTGACCTTCTCCGTCCGGAACCACCTGCGAAGAACAATGCATAAAAAAGAAAACCGAACAAGGCATGCGAAGGGCTCCGAGCTGTTGTAAGTACCCAGCAATGAACCATGGGTGACGATGTGAAACGAGACGCTGCGAGCTTCTTGTTTTGCTATTCATTTCTTAATGAGATAACAATGAGCCTCCTTCACGTCGCAAATGTGAAGCCTGCCATGCCAGATTTTTGGTTAACGAAATTTGTTAAAAAACAAAAACAACAAAGAACCACTTCTCAAAGCCCAAGGGAAAAGGCACTCTTCAGAATGAACAGACAATGGCTCGAAGCATTGTTCTCGTCTTTTTCTTTTTATCTCGTAGTGAACTGTAATCCTTTTTGCACACATACTCGGGCTGGCTTCTAGTTCTGGGCCATACACGCCTGTTTTGCATTTCTTCACTATTTTCGTTCATATTTATCAAAACAACAAACTTAACTTCATTTTCGTGTGAGAACACTGGCAAAGACGTGACAGCTTCGCGGCGTGTTGTTGCGTATATGTGTATAAACATTTACATTACTTGCTGCTATTCTTTAGCCTGTAGAATGAGCATGAATCTTACTAACTGCGAGAAAACTGCGCTCTTAATTACTTACTCTTCCACCACTTCTAAAAACTTACATTTCATCATGAAGATAGCGAGCTTTATTCGAAATTTCTGAGCAGCTTTTGAATATTCGTTGAATTTTCTCTGTAACAAGATGTAGCCTTGACTTCAGTGAGTCTCAAGAATATTATTTTTTTATTTTTTTGCGACTGTGCGTGTGTCTGGTAAACACCGCCATCGGATGGCGTATGCTTAGATGAACCGTTCTGTAAAATAACATGGCAGATTTGATATGTCTCCTCCCACATAGAATGACTACATTTCTGAAGCAAAAAGTTTTCGCGAGCGTCATTTCGAAGCTTATTTCTCATATAAGTAATCTCCACTCAGGTACTGTATTTTTTTAGACGTTGCTTAACCGTTCTTCAACGTACTATTCAGAATTAGTTAAGACAGCTGACAGGAAATATTTGGCTATTCTCTGCTTTAAATCTAACCCCACTTAGATCAAAAAGTTCTTTTTTTTTTTTTTCATTCAGATGCGAATAAGACGGCGGAGACACCTGCTGTCCTTTTAGAAATTCGCTCCGAACGCTCTCAGCTCGGAGTATTTTCCGATGCGTGAATGTTTTATATTAATCGAGCCCGGAAAACCGAATACGGAATAACCACTGAATATCTCAGCGAGCACACCTAATATAGAATCCTGGACCACAAAGTGATGTTATTACGTTGTCTTTTTCCTTACTCGCCTAGAAATTTATTTTTTTTTTCCCCGCGTTGCGCGCTTCGTTTCTGCAATGGCCAAATCCTATGGTGAGGGAAAAGGCACAGCCGCATTATGTCCTCAAGAAAATGACAAAAGAAAGAAACGTATAATACCACAGAAAATTTGGCCGTGAGCTTGTTAAGCTTTTATGTGCGCTGCCTAGCTTCCGCTTGCAAGATGCGATCAAGCACGGTGTGTGGAGACGAAGAAATCAGCTGCTGGCGTCCTAAAGCCGGAACCTGAAATACAGCGCGTGCGTTCAAAAAGGGCGTTTAGGGCGACTTTGTTTCCGCATGCAAGAGCAGTCATGCGATCCCAGACAGCGGTACTTTGCCGCATTTTTTTTTTAATTCGCTTAGATGGGGAGGGTTCTTAAAGTTGAAACCGCTAAACACAGTGCACTTGAATGGCTGTACCGTAAAGCTGTTAAGGCAAAGGGAACCGAATTGCAAAGATCAGCCACCTAAGCCAGCCGTCCTGCAGGGCCATCTGGGAGAAGGCGCTAATCGACGGTATTGTCGGAGGGGAGTGGCTGCGGTGCCAGAACGAATGGGTGGCCTGGCGCTAGAGATAGCGCTGTTCCGCGACCTTTCCCTCCTGATGGTGCCTAGACATACTATCATTACCAGAATAAAGTAGAATTACGTTGTAAGGATTTTGCACAATCATAAGCAAGTCACTTGCATAGCAACATGCAGCAAAGCTAGTTCTCTTTAGATCCTCTGCTCTCCGCCCTCGTTTTCCTCGCCTTCTTGACGACGCTTCAATCGAACTCTACCTTCAGGAAAGTCGGTGATGTCTCTGAGAAGCAGAGGACCCACAAAGCAACGTAAGAAGTCCCTACTAAAGGAGCACTAGCGCACGAAGAACGCTTATTAGGAAGGGATCAGATGACTGGGGCCGCAACCTTTCCGGGAAGTCAGAAGAGTACGGCTCGCCTGGTGATGCGGTGGCCACGCTATCGATTTTGCCAGCTTTTGGTCATCAGTGTGATCCCTCGAATGCCTGCACTCTTGAAGGGCTGCCCTGAACGCTGCGTTGCCGCTCAGGTGAAATCTTTCCATACGTACGCAACCGCCAGTAACACGAAAATGCGTGACGGAGTACCGATGGTACTTTAGATTGATGCAAGACTTGGCGCTGTCGGAGGGAAAGAATATGACAACGCTTCCTAGCAGTACATTTTACTTTGAATTTACTGCAGTAGTGGTACCGCTATCCATATCGACGTGCTTCTCCAAGAGTTGACATCACAAGTTCCTCTTTACCCGGAAACCAGAGACATCTGTTTCCCTTGGGAACCGCATATTCCCTTCCTTTTTCATTAACTACAGTGCGATTCACCACAATATGCAATACTCCGACGTGAAATACTTCTTGCTTGTGTCTGTGTCGGCGCTGTTCTCTTCTGTCCTGTCTGTTAGCGCTGTTCAATTGGTTTCCATCAACATGCACCAACCAGTCGCATAATCCTCCTCCTTTAAATCTAAAAACTGCCGCCTCAACTATCACGCAATTTAGATGGCTCTCGGCTACTATGCATGCGTCATCCGAATGGAGTGAAGTACAAATTAAATGCAACATAAATCCCGATGCTCAGTATAGAGTGCGTGGATCGGATTTGAGGATAAAGACTTTTGCCGCGAATAGAGACTGTATCTTGGGGTTTAATGAAGAAGACCTCCCCTTCAGTACAAATGTATCGCGGGTGGCGTGTATAGAGAAGAATTTTGTACATCGCACAACTTTTTCCGTTAGTCGAACAAATCGCAGCCTATTTCTCGAAGCATTTCGGTTTTCGAACAGTTAAGAATTTTAAGGGAAATAAGCCGTGTGCTCTGCAGACCATTGAACCATATATATGCTTACCTCGGTTCAATCTGTGCTCTATTCTGAGTACTGCTGTAGTATTGAGAGCCGCAGTTCAGACGAAATCTGAACTGCTGTTTTTAGTATATAACTTGAAAATGGCATGCTAACGCTCGAAAAGACAAAGGGCTTGCTGGCAGCATCTCTCAAATTTTTTCCCTAATAATGCCTAAATCTGCCTGAAAAAAACAAAACAAAAAGGCGCCTCGCTAGTGGAGCTCTTTATGGTGTTCTCAAGGATACTATCCGTGCAGACGTCAAACATATATAGCGGTGCTTCATATTCGTTGATTTTTCACCCAGCTGAAAGAGAAAGCGCGCTGTTTAAATTTTCCATACGCATGCAAATTGCTGGAGTTGCGCTCTTTTTGGGATTGCCGACATGCGCACAAAGCAATGGAAATTGCGCCAACAATTTACATGAGAAGATGTGTTTTACGATCCTTAATATCAGACAACCACACTTATATTGAAGGGGGGGGGGGGGATATAAAGACGCTTTCTGCATATTACTCTAGGCAGAACTTCGGCTCGCTCAAACTCGCTTCTGCAATATTACTTAAAGATTTGATAAACGCCAGTCGTTACAACTTTGTATTCATACACTCATTTGAAGCATACAGTAAGTTAAATCCCATCTTATAGGCTTAAATCACATCTTGTAGGCCTATTTTTTTCTTTTACACTGGTTTTTATACAAACCCAACTCCTATTTTTGTCTTCGCCATTTTTTCATTCCGCTTATTAACCGGTACTTTCCATATTTTTATATAGCCTTCTTGCTCTTTCCCAGCTGCATCCTCCGGAGAATTCATTTTTCACAGCACCTGCAGTGCTGGGCCCTGCATCGTGCCCGAACTGCATTTGTGGAAACAGGCAGCCATCTGAATAATCTTGCCATGAGGGAAATCACATCGCCTCGACAGACAGAGATTTGTGGTCTCTCGATTTGGGTGCCTCCTTGCTTGCACTCTGTGCAGAGTACTTCATTTCTCTTTTTCTGCCCAAACCGACACATTCCATAGTGTTTTCCATCTGCTTTCTAGAAGTTCTCAATCTTAGCGTGCTGCGCCACGTATAAAATGATTGTTATGTAACCCTGTTTTTGCGCCTCAGGCTATCAGAAGGCTTTGGCGGAGGTCTGCTTGGAATTTTTCCTGGAGTCTTCAGTTTCAGTTCTTGCCTCACTTCAGCGCCTGACATGTGCCGTAAATTGTTTTAAATGCATAAGCGTATAAACTATGTAACTTGACTGGCAGTCATCAGAACAGCAAGGTGGTTTCTGAAATGCTGTTGCTTTGGTGCATACCTGTGACTTAACGCCAAGAAATCAATGCGAAATACTTTCCTGGAGTGTGCCGAATCAATGCTTAAGACACGTAAGTGCGCTTTAAAATATGCCCCCTTCAATGTAGCTATGAGAAGTGCTGGAATAAATACGCACAGTAGATAACCAAAGTCGCCACATATTGGCCAATTTTCATTTTTCCTCTCAAATCATTAGCAACTTTACCATTTGCCACTTTATGTGCAATCTGTGAAGTTTCTCCAGTTGGGCTCTGAGCAACCAGCTGTTTTTCCGCAAGCTCAGTGCCCTCCGTTTGACTGCGGTTTCTTCTCTCCTCTAGCCTTACGGTTAAGGAGATCAGGTTTGTGCGCCTTACAAACGCATTGTAAGCGCTGAAGGGAGACCAGAAAGCCAACGACGCGCCGAAGCCCCACGCAGAGCCTCGCCATCTGGATTCAGTGCCTCCCCGCATTACCCCTGGCCGCTCCGAGAGCCCTCAACGCAAAGAAGACGTGTGCCGGACGCCTTATGTCAGAGGGGACATGAAAAAGCTCTCGGCTAATTAGGACGTGCCGTTGTCCTGTCCTGAAGGGGCACCCGTTGACACTGCGTGCTGCTTCCGAAATGGGGGCGAGTGGCGCGCATTGCGTCGACTGAGTCAGGGTTATTGTTTGCCCTTTACCCTCGACACGTCGAAGCAGCTCTGACGGAGACGCTGAGGAGGCTGAAGGCCACAGGTATAGGCGCGATCCTTCAAGCGCAAAGCCTCGGAATCTCATCTGTAGTCGCTCCATCAGCGTGGCAGTGCATGTGTCCGAGTTGACGGACGCTCCATTGAACTTGATTGGGAAACACTGAGGTTTTCCTGACAGCAAACAATTGTAAGTGAGTGATTGATTGATTGATTGATTGAGTGAGTGAGTGAGTGAGTGAGTGAGTGAGTGAGTGAGTGAGTGAGTGAGTGAGTGAGTGAGTGAGTGAGTGAGTGAGTGAGTGAGTGAGTGAGTGAGTGAGTGAGTGAGTGAGTGAGTGAGTGAGTGAGTGAGTGAGTGAGTGAGTGAGTGAGTGAGTGAGTGAGTGAGTGAGTGAGTGAGTGAGTGAGTGAGTGAGTGAGTGAGTGAGTGAGTGAGTGAGTGAGTGAGCGAGCGAGCGAGCGAGCGTTCGCTATTTTTTTTCCTTATCAGAAATAACTCTGGAAGTTGTGAAGCTTCTATCAAAATCGTATTTAATGCTACTGTTCCGCAGAGCATTTAACAATTTAACATTAGCATTTTACCAATTTAACAAGGTTGCTTTCGATTTATAAGTGCGTATTTAGCACAAGTGTTTTTAAATCCTGTGTCGAACAGCAAGCCTGCAAGGAAATAAAAAGCAGGCGGTTGCTATCTTCTGCTTCGCAGCTTTGTCCTATTTTTATGTGGGTCCCCTCTGATGTTCCTGTACACCGCATCCTGCCGTTAACTTTTTCGCCTTTACAATTTTTTCGCCTCCTCTGCATGTCCTTGCTCTCTCTTTCTAAATCGTCCTCTGTGCCTCTTTCGACCAAGTTTGTTTTATTAGGTGCTTTTGAAATGTGTTCCTCGTTTGTCCTTGCATGGCTAAAGAAACCGTCGCAAGCAACCGTCCTGAATTCCTTTGTCAGCATTCGTGACCTTGTCCGTCCGTCGTGTGAGGCCATTCTGGACTCCGTCCTTTTTTGGTCACTTCACATATTCTTTTCAGCAGCTTCATTCCTGCTACTTTTATCTTTTGAAAGCTGACCTTGTTCAAAGTTATCGCTTCAGTTCCATACCGTACTGGTGACCTCACTTTGTCATATAGACTCGGTCCTCAGCCTAACCGTGGTTTACTTGTGATAGTCCCCTGAAACGGCCTTCAAATTCTGCCCATCGATTTTCTTCTATGGGTGCCTTTTTTTTTTCGAGGCGTTTGCCATTACGCATAATGAGAAAGGGACTGAAAGTTAGAAGAAAGAGTGCAAACAAGCCGCGCTCAAAAAGTAGCAAAAGTTCTCGATAAAGCGATTATCATGTGTCCACTTGCGACAGTCGCCTTCTAACCGTTTGTCACGCCACCGATGACGCACAGAAAGAGTCAGAGCCGTGCCTGCCCGAATCTGGCGCACAGAAACCTCCTCCTCCCGAGTGAGACTACAGAGAAGAGGGTATGAACACGGAGGAACTAGCGCGCGTGTTCGTTGACGCAAAGCCTGTTTCTCGGAAACATGGGACAGGAACGGATCTGGGGGAAGAGGGGAAGGTGGCGGGTTCTCTGATATGTCAAGGTGTGTCATTGTATCCGCATGAATACTATGCGGATCGTGAGCATGGCCGCGAATTCATTGTATACGCACAGGACAGGATTACTGGTGCAAAGTTAGTGAATGTATTGTGTAATCTCGAATGTGCGCCGGACAGCCTTCAGCTGCTTAAGGGCGGCAAGTGAGTTTGTGTAAATGTGAACAATATCGAAAGTGTGTACGAGTGGACGGAAAGCAATTTGCCTTGGGTATTGCTTGAAGCTCCAAGGCAAGGGGGGAGCAAGTATCTGCGCTATCTGTAGCGTGGGAGTTAACATTACGATGGGTGGGACTATAAACTGCGGTAACTCCCTGCAGTGCTGTGTGTAATGTATCATTGTATATTATGCACCCTCGTATATTATGCACCATCGTTGTATATTATGCGTCGAAGCAGAGGAGCGATTGTCTATGAGTTGACTGTATAACGCTGGAGGAAGAGTGTAAACGATGAAGCTGAAGCGACATCTTGCGTACTCTGTAGTCGTGGCATCCAGCGCTTGCTGGAGCGCCGACTGTTGCACAGACGCATCTGGATGACAGGGCCACAAGGTTATGTCGTCGGCATGCGCAAGGACGCGTACAGAAGGTATTTTTTTCTAGGGCTCGGGCAAGAGGTATAAAAGTTACGTAACGTGGGGAGAGGACTGAGCCCTGGGGTACAGCACAGTTGTAGGAAAGTGACCAAAAGGTTTTCCATGGACACGTACACTGAATATTCTGTGTTAAATATGAGTGAATTGAGAAGAGAAACCGACGCGGGAGACCGATATCTTGATGGGTGCCAAGAATTGCAGAGTGAAGGACGTTGTCATATGCCTTTGTGATGTCAGTAGCGATCACCGTACGTACAAGATGACTAGGGGGGGATGGTTAAGGACGTCCGCAGCCAACACAGCAAGACTGTCTTCCGTTCCAATTTGAGGGGCGGAACCACATTTGAGATTATAACAATCATTCGATTCCAGCCACCATGATAAGCGAGCTGCTAGAATGCGTTCATAAAACTTGCAGATAGTAGGTGCAAGTGAAATAGGGCAGGGGGCCGAAAGAGAAACTGGACGCTGACCTGATTTGTAAATATATACAACGATAGAATGTTCCCACTAAGCAGCAGTATCTCCAGACACCTCATTAAATGTAACAACGAGGGAATGTAGAGCAGATCCTTCCAAATTGCGAAACAACGAGTTAGGTGCGCCGTCGTATCCGGGAGCAGTACTTGTTTTGAGGCGATCTATGGAGGCCAGCAATTCTGCCATGGTAAAATATGCAGTAACCTC
This sequence comes from Amblyomma mixtum, assembly GCF_055824585.1. NCBI lineage: Eukaryota > Metazoa > Arthropoda > Arachnida > Ixodida > Ixodidae > Amblyomma > Amblyomma mixtum. Next base: position 10,848,247 of record NC_143016.1, on the reverse strand, counting down.
ATCAGGGGGTTCGGAAACCGATATTCTGGGAGAAGGGGTAGGAACGCAGTCATGATGTGGGAATAACTTACGGGCTGCCTGTTGTGCAACTGAAGCTTCATCCACATTCATAGACAGGCGAATGCTTTCGGTATAACCAGCTACTTGAGAAGCGCGTTCCATGGCGTGAAATATCCGCTAAAGATGTCGATTACCCTGTGTAAAGAGGCTAGCACACCATGCAGCATAGCGTTGTCTGCTAAGTCGCTTTCAGTAGCACCGCGCACGTGAAGCGCGGCGCTACTCAAAGCCCTTCAGCGATCAGCGGGAAGAGCTGAAGGGTCATCTGGATTACGAGAAACACAATGATCCGACCGGCGACGAAGAGCCCAGAGATTAAAAAGGTGCGTGTCCGGGTTCTGATCATCCTCAGTTACAATGTGGAGAATGTGTGAGTCGACAAAACAGCCGAGAGTGTAGACAGAACAGGAGATGGGTTCAATGTAGACAACCGATAATCTTGGTAAAGTAAAAGCTTTTAGCGCAAAACGAGTAAGAAAGCACGGGGACAGAACACAGGCACAAAAAAGCGCTGTGTTCTGTCCCCGTCCTTTTTTAGTCGTTTTGCGCTAAAAGCTTTTACTTTACCAAGATGAACCAACTCGCCCAGGAGAACCTGTAACCGATTAGCTGTGCCTACAGAATCCCATGTTGTAAAGCGCACGCAGCGGCGTATTTTACGGGGACGAGAAGCTGTGATGGAGATTAAAATGTGGTTGCGAGCACTGCCCCAAGTATCTGGTTCAACAGTCCAACGAAGGTTTCCGGGGCCTAACCACCAGGACAAATCAGGCGAATACAGATCAACCCGTAGGCGCGATGAAGTTTGCGTTTTTTTATTTAGTAGTTGAAATGATTGGTCTAGAAAGGGTGAATGTGAGCACCCGAGAGGAATCCAAAGGGTAGCCCCACGAAGTGTGAGCGCCAAACTACTACGAAAGGCTCATTAACAATGACCTGCCACCTACCTCGTTGACACAGCAAGCTAAGTGGAGAGACCGAAATATATTATCTCCACTTGAGGGGGCGGGGGGGGGGGGGGGGGAGGCTGCAAGCTGGCTGCCACAGGAACAGCCCAGCGTGTAGTTATCATGGAAGATGGAGGGCCACTCCGGCAATGTGGATCAGTTTTCGCCAATTATTGCTTTAGGCCGGTAACTGTAGCTGTTCAAACAAGGAGAAGACGTAATGCTACCGCACTCTCGCATAATGATGATATGATATGATATGATATGATATGATATGATATGATATGATATGATATGATATGATATGATATGATATGATATGATATGATATGATATGATATGATATGATATGATATGATATGATATGATACGATACGATACGATACGATACGTTATGATATGATATCCTGAATTCCTCTACTTTCGCTGTTACCACTAACTCCTTAAATTTGCTTCCGCCTCACTAGTTCTTTGCGTCCCCTGGGGTCACTGCAACGCATCTTTCCAGGGACCTCCACATCCTGCACGTTGCCAGGCTGAGCATCATAGCATGAAGTCTATTTAATTTTTTGTCTCGCCATTCGGGCTCTACGACGTCCGTTTTCAGTTTTCTCGTTTGCGGAAGAACGTGTTCATGATCCGTAAATTATTTCCCCACTGCTAATCCTAGAGCCTATGCCATAGTCGCCTGCTGCCTGGTCTCCAGCCTGCTTCTTTCCTACCTTGGCATTGAAGTCGCCCATCAGTACAGTGTACTGTGCTTTTACTCTGCTCATTGCCGATTCCACGGCTACTCGGCCAGCTCCTCGGTGGAGGAATTTTCGAGGCGTGTTCGTGAAGCGCGATTGCTCCTCGGGCCGAGGACGACCGCTCTCCTCCACTCCCAGGAGGGGGGGCGCCGCTTCGAGTGGAGGGTTGTTTGTGAATACGGCGACCACAGTACAGTGTACTGTGCTTTTACTCTGCTCATTGCCGATTCCACCTCCTCATAGAAGCCTTCTACGATCTGGTCATCATAACTAGATGTAGGCGCGTAGGAATGTACCACGTTCAGTTTGCACCTCTTATTAAGACTAACTATAATAACTGCCATGCTCTCGTTAATACTATAGAAGTCATCTATGTTGCCAGCTATATCCTGATTGATGTAGAGTCCCACACTTAGTTCGCGTCTGTCCGCTAATCCACGACAGAATAGTACATGCCCACCCTTTAGGTAGTCCGGTAGTCATGCAGATAGTTGCAAATCTTTAAAAGGCTATGAAGAGGAAAAAAAGTGCGAGCCACATAATTGCCTTTAACTGCTGTTCTGAGGGGAACAACGACTGTGTATATGGTTATTAATGCACTTACTAGAATAAGTGGCGTAGAAAGAGCACAGCGAACAAGGGACCGACCATTTCATTGGTGTAGACATCTCAAGTTAGTTAGGAGACTTGATTCAGCACCGGCGGCAAGCGCAACTCTCCAACTTTCACTGCCATTACAAACAGTATCGAGACTCCATCAATCACTCCAAGCAGCCCGCAAGTTTTCTTAACTGCTAAAAAACATGCCCCTGCCTACCCATCCGTTCCAGAAGCCATGCTTGTAAGACCAGGCTGGCATGATGCACTTCCATCACTTTCTTTCAACACAATGGCTAGTTCAGTGCAGTAAGAGTACCGGCTCGGACAAGTGCAGGGCTGCTTGCATGCCTTCAATAACTGTATTTTTTCCCCTTTGTTTAGTATTTTGAATTTTTTGACATTCCAAAAAGTCGCAGCAATTCGGATTTTAGAACAGCGAACTTTTGACCTGATAAATTTTACGTTCTGTATTCCCCGAACGCGCGCTTCGTTTTGTCTCCTCACGATGTCTGGGCCTGGAGTTCGGCGGCGGCGATGCACGGAACAAGCGGTACGATGTCAACCGAGAGATTTAACATAGTGCGATACGCGGTTGCTACCGCGGTCCACGTCCGCGCGACGCCAGACGCGCACGCGCCGATTGGTCCGTCCAGGCGAACGGGATCGAAGCTGGTTAAGCATTCCGTGACTGTACAGATGGCCGGCTCCTGACGCCGTCTGCTTCCCGCAGGACGAACTACGTATGCACAGTGGTTCAGAGGCGGAGTGGATCGCGGTAGCGTCCGCGGATCGCCGTATGCTTTACGTGGTTAATAAGTAGACACACCACGTCGGTCACGACAGCTTGCGCTGAGCTAAGCAAAGGTCGCCTGTATGCCTAATCCTCTATACTCCTAGAGGCTGCACTCGACAGCTAATGCGACTAAACGAAGCCTGAACTGCGTTGTATAGCCCTGGCATGCATATATCTGCGTGTATAGGGGCGGCTTAATGTTGTATTCTGTTACCCCATTCCCTCACTCCCCGTCATGCTTCCCCTTGCGCCTAGAGATAAAAAACGTAATTGTGATGGATCGCTCAGCTGGAAAACGTTTAGGCTGCGGCTGCAGGCAGTTCGCGCTGTGTCGGCATATGGAGAGCAGAGCGCGTGACAGCGTTGCCACGGGCAGGGGCTCATTAGGACTAGTTAAGCTCGCCGAGTCCTCACTGCTCTGCATCAGCGTATCCGGAAGGTGTGAATACCGGAAACCTGCCAGAATATGCGCGGGGTGCAGTTCTACATGTGCCCATGTATACTGTGGCGCCGAGTTCCTACGGCGGGAAGTATTTAGCGCGCCGTCCTCGACCACTTCCCGTATGCGCTGCGCGTGTGGTCGTGCTTATTATGCAAACATGTCGCAGTCGTTGTGCTTAGTCGCCACTACACCCCACGTGCCTGATGACAGTTACGGATGTCTACTTTCCGCTAGGCGTGGATCAAAGCACGGGGACGGCAGGAATACCGTACCCAATTACATGCATAAGCTTCAAGCTCCGTCACTCCCCCTACCGCTCTCATCTCCCGCTTGTTAAACATGGATGCGCTGGTTGTCACGGACTTTAAAGGGCGCATGCACCCGCTGGGACAATTTCTGACGCCGTGAGCCTTCGCCCTTACTTGTACGAGTGTGAGTACGAGTTGATGTTATGGGCATGCGCTTTTACCCACCTTTTTCGCTCCGAAACCATGGAGTGAAGTGTGTTTTCTTAACTAACCATTCGCTACCATATACCTAGCTTGGCTCAACTTTTGTGAACTTTGTGCACACAAGTCAACTTCATATTTTAAATGAAGCGAACATTTATGAATTAATAATTATTTTCAGAATCAGGACAACCATCCCCAAGCAGATGAGCATGCTTTGAAAAATCTGTTCGAAGTTTGAAGGTACAAATATATTGTCACGTGCTTCCACAGAACCTCGACGGAAGAAGCAGAAGATGGACTGACCAGCAGGGAGCAATTTTCTAAAGAAAATTGAAGCTGTCCAAAGTTTTACGGTGCCTCAATCAGTGAAAGAGCTGCAGAGTTTTTTAGGGCTCTGCTCGTACTTTCGACGCTTTATAGCTAGGTTTGCGGACATCGCTTACCCACTCACGTGTTTGCTGCATAAAGATGCACCGTTCAATTGGACCAGCGAATGTGACGCAGCTTTCCGACAACTGAAATTTCTTTTGACCTCGGGCCCCATCCTACGCCACTTCTGCTCATCTGCACCAAATGAAGTGCACACTGATGCAAGTGGTATCGGTATCGGCGCTGTACTTATACAACGCCATGGTCACGATCAGCACGTGGTAGCATATGCCAGCCGTTCATTGAGTAAGAGCGAAATAAATTACACGGTTACTGAGCAAGAATGTCTCGCCGTTGTATTCGCTGTACAGCGCTTCCGCTCCTATCTGTACGGGAATGCTTTCACCGTCGTGACCGACCACCACTCGCTTTGCTGGCTAGTGAGTCTTCGTGACCCCTGTGGCCGGCTTGCTCGATGGGCTTTGCGCCTACAAGAATTTAATTTCAGTGTGATGCATAAAAGCGGCCGTAAACACTCAGATGCCGATTGTCTTTCCCGTTTGCCGCTTCAAACGACTGATGACGACGCAGACAACTTTGATGAATACTTCGCGTCACTTTCACAAGCCTTCCCCGATCTTGAAGTTTTCCGAACTGAGCAACGCAAAGACCAAACATTAACCTCTTTGTTTGATGCCGCTCAAGATTCTGTAAAGAATACTTTTTGCATTCGCGACGGTTTGCTTTATAAGAAGAATTTCGCTTCTGGAGGAGCACGCATGCTTCTTGTCGTACCCGAAAACCTACGCATCACAGTTCTTGAAATGATGCACGACGACACCACGTCTGGGCACTTGGGAGTGACACGCACACTCCACCGCACACAACAACGATTTTACTGGCCTAACATGCGTTCAACCATCCAGCACTATGTAGCCAGCTGTGTGCAATGCCAGCGCTTTAAGCTGCCGACTTCAAGTCCACCGGGCAAACTGCGGCCAATCACACCTCCAACAGCGCCGTTTGAGCAAGTTGGCATTGACCTCCTTGGACCTTTCCCACGGTCCTCGAAAGGAAATCGATGGATTCTTGTGTGCGTAGACCACTTAACCCGTTATTGTGAGACAGCCGCGATACCAGCTGCTACTGCGTCTGAAGTTTCTAACTTCTTACTTCGATTCGTCATTCTTCGGCACGGCCCTCCTGCAGTTCTCATTAGCGACCGTGGACGCCAATTTACAGCGGACGTTGTTGAAGAACTTCTCCGCCTCAGCAGCTGCAGTTTTCGCCACTCCACGCCATATCATCCCCAAACGAACGGTGTGGTAGAACGCACTAATCGGACGCTCACCACCATGCTCGCTATGTACGTCGCTGCAGATCATAAAGACTGGGATGGCGTCCTCCCGTTCATTACTCATGCACACAACACAGCGCAACATGAGACAACTGGCTACAGCCCCTTTTACCTGCTCTATGCTCGCTCACCTCGCTGCGGCCTTGACACCATTCTACCATTTTTCATCCACGACGAACCTTCTCTTGCGACCACACTCTGCAGAGCTGAAGAAGCTCGCCAGCTTGCCCGCGTTCGAATTTTATCTTCGCAAGAGCGTTCCAAGAACCGCTACGACGTCCAACACCAAGAAGTTTCTTATGTTCCTGGTGACATTGTGTGGTTGTGGACCCCTCTACGCAAGCGTGGTCTGTGTCAGAAACTGCTATCCCACTACACTGGACCGTTTGTGGTGTTGGAGTGCATAAGTGACGTTAATTACGTTATATCACGACTAACTGCTAGTGGTCGACGGTCACGCCAGTCTCAGGTGGTGCATGTAGCCCGCCTCAAGCGATTCCATCCCAGACGGTCTACTGAACTCGCCCGACGGGCTCCGTCTGCGAGGAGGGAAATGTCACGTGCTTCCACAGAACCTCGACGGAAGAAGCAGAAGATGGACTGACCAGCAGGGAGAAAGGAAGAGAAAGACCTGAAGGACGCTGGTAGGCTTCCTGCTTCCATCCTGCTCCGACCGATCCCCTCTGTGAATAAACCCCCCTGCGTGCTAAGCACGTAACAATATGCGACTGTAAGCGGCTCTCACATACACCTTGATTACCTTAGCCATACGATAAGCGTTTCACTGGTGAGGTTACTCGTTGGAAATGTATTCACAGTGCGCTTTAGACCGAGGCTGGTGGTCCACCTAGCCGCATATCTTTATTGGATTCTAACGCTTTAAGAGGCTTTGTTTTTCGCGCGTGTGCCGAGGGCGCCTCTAAATGGATGTGACTGGCGTTTGTATTCTGATATGCGATTAGAAACATTCTTCTCAAAATGTGAAACAGTCGAAGATCAAGGTACACGGCTTGGTATTCTGATACAAGTGTCGCAAATTGTGTGCTTAATGTTACTAATTTAGTTTACGGCTGCACCTCTCTATGCAGTATAGGCTGCCTGCAGAGCACAAATTAGTCTAACTAATCAGGAGGAACATATTTACAAATTACTCGAAAGATGGCGTTTTTTAACCGCTATTGTCGACAATATGGCCACCGCGACTATGCCGCGAAGGAAAAGGTGAAGAAGGGTGACTGCAGCGAACGTTATCCAACAGCGGCGTCCGAGGCTTTCACCTATACATGAACATACCAAACTAGGCATCAAAGCAAAAGGGCTCATAAGTGTGCAGTGGTGGCGAAACGACATCTGAGTGGACGTGTCTCACGTCACGATTAACGTATAGAGATGAATAAAGAGTCCGTATGTGTACAATAAATGAGTTCATGCCCTGATAATTAACAGTGACACCAGGTGTAAAACTCTTCTATTATTTTCTTAACATACGGCGCAAAGGGTGAAGTCTCTGCAATATATGACCTGCAGTCGTTTCACACGTGTCGCCGTCCTCGGGGTGCCATGTAAGCACCCAAACCGTGACGGCAATTTATTGTCTCTTCATTATCTTGTGCATAGGAGGCAGCTTTGCGGCCGGAAAATAATAATACAAAAGCTATTAATGCTAACTAATGCCGGTCTCGTTTATATCACTTGGTGAATTCCTGAATCGTCTATATATTCTATTCTAATTTTGTTTTGTTTATTCGTATGCGGTAATTTACTACTCCAGCTAAAATGACAGGATGCGCCAGCAAGCACTGCCAACTTATATGATCACTTTCAAATCCAACTAATTAAACCCAATGTCAGTGGTAACCAGCGCTAGTATTTGTGAGAAAGTGCACGCAAATACTGTGCTCGTTAGCCTTGTCTATCGCCCAATCTCTGTCACATTGATGAAGTACAGTGCGCAGTGCGTTGGTCGCCACAATAGGGATGTTTCAAGTTATGCAAGCGCGCTTTCTCACATAACTATGCTGCCAAAGGCAAGAAGGCCTACTTCTCTATAAAAAAGAAACTGCCAGGGCTATAGGACAGGCGATAAATGTGTGGATAGGATGTGAGAAAAGTATTTTAGAAGAATCTAATAAGAAAGTGGTCCTCTTGCTTTTTTTTAGCTGGAAACATATTGTCAGCCTTCTTGTCTCGGGCAGCATTGTTATGGGAGAAAGCGCAGCTGCGAAATTTTGGAAATCCCCTATTTCAGAGTAATTTTGGTACGCGTTCATCTAAACACCTTCGCGGTGCGTTCACTCATAGCGTTCATTCAGAGTCTTGGTTAACTACACATGGAGTAATTAGTAGAAACTACTTTTTTAATAACTTTAAGCTTCCTGTGAACAAACCTAAAATACTAAGAAAAGTAGAGCCGTTTAAACTTCCCAAGATATATACACACTATGGAAGAAGGTGCGAATGTTCTACATCCCCTTCCTTTTTAACCAGCTTCCAACAAAAATACTATCATTGCAGACTATCAAAGAGGTCAAATCACAAGTAAAATCGTGGCTAGTTACGTCTAGAACCTTAAAAACGGTACACTGACATCATGGCTCGAAACACTCTGAAGGTCTTGTTGATATGTGTTATGAAGCACGGGTGCTTTTGTTGTTGTTGTTGTTGTTGTTGTTGCATCCTCATAATCTATGTATTTAACCTACTTTTTCAGTGTGTACAAGTGTGATTGTTGTTCCTATCAATATATGTTTTTTTTCTTTTTTTTTCTCTCTCTTTTATATTGCAAACCATGTAATTTTGTCTGTACTGAGTCTGCACTTTGTTTGATTGCCGTGGCCCGCCCACAAGCGCCCTGTCTTGCGCTTCCGCGGGCACACATACTTCCATGTGTAAATATGACAAAATAAATATGTATGTATGTCTGTATGTATGTATGTACAACGGACACCTTTTGTTATTGCCAGGCAAATCCGTCCTAGTAGCGAGAGCACAGAAAGGACCCCACGAAGCAAAGGCGAGGCACCGGAGCTATTGCGAGTACCAATAGTAATAACCCCTGATTGCCCTGCAAGCTTACCGGCGTGTACAAAGAAGGCGCCTTGCTGATGGCAGCTCAAAAGTGCTAACATGCCGTGTTGACATCTGTTACGCTAGCACTAAAAACCTAGGCAAAACACTGAGAATGCACAGCGAGTGAAAGTTCTTTGTCACCAAACGGGTCCTCTGCTGTCAGCTCCGGTGGCAACGATAGGCTCTGCCATCGACGTATAAGCAAAGCACATTATTGGCAGGATGCTGGATTTCCGACATTAACCACGAGAAGAGAATCCAGCGCCAGCGTGCAAAGCAGCAGTCGCACTAAGGCGCACGGAGCGTTGTCTACTGCAACTGCTATGGTTCTATTTCCCATAGGTCTCCAATGGCAAGCACAATCCGTAGTCATAATACCACCTTAAAGCAGCGCGAAGCAATGGACGCAGTGGAAGGAACAAAAGACTAGGTCCTGTGTTTCGCGCTGCTTTAAGATGAATCCTTTCCAACTTGCCCAGTTTTCTGTTCTCGTTAATATCACCATTGCGTAGGAAAACCTAGGGTTCTTGGACATTCATTTTAATTGTGAGGTAATATTGCAATATTGTAGGCACTGCTACGGAAATATTAAACGTAAATGTTCCATTCTTTTGGATACGCTGCAAAATCTTTCTTTTCAATTTTGAAGTTTGTCCATCGCTCGCATCGAGTAGCCAACAGTGCCATAGAAGGCCAAAGGAAAATGTTTTTGGTTGGATTTGCTTTTACAGGGTTGAACGTCCCGAAGCGACTAAAGCTATGAGAGACGCCGTAGTGGAGGGCTCCAGAATAATTTTAACCACCTGGGGTTCTTTTACACGCACAGACATCGCACAGTAGGCGAGTCTCTAGCATTTCACCACCATCGAAATGCGACCACCGCGGTCGGGATCGAACCCGCGTCTTTCGGGGCAGAAGCCGAGCACCATAACCATTGATACACCGCGGGAAACGTTTTTGAGGCCCACAAAAACGTTAATATAAAAAACAGGCAAGCCTGCCGAGGGGAGATCTGCGGATGTATTGATTTTTCTAGTGAAATCTTACGACTTAAGAAGAAATTGCGTTCATAAACTACTTCCCGTTTAAAATTGCAATAGTCTACAATTTGTGGGTTATCATACAGAATATAAGAACGTTTCCAAATTACTTTTAAAGGCGGGCCTTAATAGTTTCGCGTGAGCAGGAGGTATGTCGTCACTCTTCACCATGCTGTTCCCAAGAAGACGAGAAAACCGAGCTGGGCTCAACCCTGTTGAATAGAGCCCGAAATAAAGCAGCCGTATTGCACTGACGTCTATTGCGTCAGACGCGGCACGTGGATGTCGCAAGCAATAAGAAATATGTCTGTGTTCCAAGAGTTCTATTGAAGATACACAGAGAGAGAGAAGGAGGTTTTCAGGATCATGTTGCAACGCACACATCTCCTAACCATGAGCCTAATCGTGAGTATTACATAACAAACCACTCAAATAACTGGAACTATACATGTTAGCGGCGCATGCAACAGCTGCACCGTTTACCCTGCCTGAGGAGGCGAGACCACGGTGATTAAACAGAACAGCCAACGTTGCACGCGACATGCCCGCCGAAGAAGCCTTTCATCGTGTCTACCTTCGTACGCCGTCGCTCCTCCCTTGACCGCATAAAAAAGTGTTTCAAAGTCGCGCTGGCGGCCTCCCTAAACCGCCTTTTTCGGGAGCCCACTTTATTTATATAGAACGGCGATTACCACCACGGGTGTCTTGTGAAGTTCGTCATCAAAGCGGCGAGGTGATGCCTTGAGACGCCCGTTTGGTGGCGCCGCTAAGTTCTGCGTCACAACCTCCTCCCCCTTCTCAGCCTGTTCCCCTTGGACGCCTCGGCGCCGCCTCGTCGACGAGGAACAAGAGGGAGACGGGGTGTTGCAGCAGGGCATCTAAGCGCCTTTGGGCCACGTTGAAATATTCTCCTCCCGGTCTCCCTCTTCGTTCACCGCAACAGCCGGAGGAGGAGATCAGGATAATTTCTCGGCGACCGGAGACACCCTTCCCCAGCAGCCAATCACCTAATGGAGCCCGAGCGATTTCGGGACGGAGGCTGTCGAAATTCGCCCGCAGCCCTCCAACACATCGGCGCTTATCCAGCTCGTTAGCTCGTCGGTAAACAGACAAGCAAAGTTTGTAAACAGGTCGAGAGGGCACCTCCAGGCAAGGGTTATCCGCGTAGCCTCCTCCCCTACACCTCGCGAGTTTGGCGGAAGGGGCAGAAAGGTGCGCGAACCCTTATCTAGTCCCTGCACCATGCAGCGCTAACCTGGATCGTTTATTATAAATTAACGACGCTTTCGGAGGTGTGCGGACGGGCACCCTGAGCATGGGTGTCTCGCTTCTTACTTAAGACGGCTCTGCCTGTTTTCTTCGTTTACTCCTCGTGCGTTTTGTGCAACAGCAGCATGACAGGGAGGCTAATGCTTTTTCCTTGTTTTCATGCACTGGCAGAAAAAAATAGCCCACAAGCTCATAGAGAGCGATTCGGTATCTAAAAGAAATATTTGCATTAAGTGGATAAGCTTTGACGCCTTAGTACAAATTCTTTATTTTCGTTCTTGATGTGCTGACACGAAAAGCTGCGATCAGTAGCGAAAATTGTTGCTAACGGACTCTCGCAAGGCAGAAGTTCGGCTGGATCAAACTGGTTAAGAATATCTGCTTCATTTTTTTTACTTCATCCTCCCAACACAATTACATAAGAGAGGCCACAGACGCAAATGCAAACACAGAGAGGACGAAAAGCCGAAGACAACAGCCGGCGGGAAACGATTGCAATACTTCTTGCTGCAAACGAGCAACGAGGTCACTGCCTTGAGAGAGCAGCAGCGCAAAAAGGATCGCTACACATCTCTTGAACGGAGCTTTTTCGCTGGATGAGCTGCTGCCGTCGCGGAGGAGTGCGCACCGACCGCCTCAACTCCCGATATTGTTGTTGTTGTTGTTGTTGTAGCCTACGACAGAATGGCACATACCCACTCTGGGGGATCGGCCAAGAATCGGGTGGAAAAGGTTGTTGTCTCTGCTCCTTATATTTTGCTTTGGCGCATCGTCTTCTACTTCGATCTTCACTCAGTGCGCGCTCGCTGCGCTACGGGCTGATCTGCGCAGCTCCTTTCCCACCCGCGTGTTTTGTTCCTTTCTGGTTCAACTGATTTCTAAAGACGACTCCGGCTCACGCTGATCGCCGTCTCCCTTGGGACGTAAATGCAACACAGGAGTGGAAGTTTTTCCGTACTTCCGAAACGTAAGCCGAGTACCGAAACAGTATTTTAGCGCTGCGATACAGGGCCTGCCAGAGTTTACGTATCCTCTGCACTTAATTTATTTTTATCCATTTCAGTTCACACCTGCATTACCCATGGAAATCTGAACGAGAAGATGGCTGATTCTGCAGGGAAACAGAATGCGGAGAGCGACTTGAGTCGGGTCGCTGCATTTCCCGTTTAGTTTTGGGCTGTTTTTATTTTACTTGAAAGCGGCAAAAAGAGAAATAAGTGCTCCTAAGCATATCTGCACATAATTAATAACATACCGCGGCCTAGCGATGATTTTTCTAGGACTTATCTGCAGGTAATTAATTCACTGCATTTACCGGCAGTTCGCTTTGTTCGAGCAAAAGTCAAATTGAGAAAACAAAGGTAAGCATGACATGACCGCGTTTTGATTCCCCATATACCGGTAATAAACAAGCGAATGTGCGTTCATAACGACAAGAATTTGAATACAAAATTAAATAGAAGAAAGAAATATCTATATGGCTTAAAAAAATGCTCAAATTTCTTACTAAGCTGCACTACGTTAAGATTTTTCTTTTTAAGATTTTTTTAAAGATTTTATTTTTGGTTGCATCGCCTCCATTCTACCCTTCGATTTTTTTTCTTTTATGTGGTGCGTTGGTTTATGCCGGTTTTAACATACAGAAGCGACGTCGCAGTATAGGACTCTGGATTAATTTGGACCTACCGTGGTACTTGAATGTACACCGACATTGCATAGCATACAGGTGTTGTCGCATTTCGCCCCATCGAAATGCAGCCTCGTCGGCTGCATTCGGCACCGCGACCTGGGGCCAAGAGCCGGATGCCACCACTGGGAGCTACAACGTTAGCAGTTTTTAGCTCTTGGCACAGTTTTGCGTCGTTGTCGTCGGCATCCGCAAACCCACCGGCGGACACGCAACGGTAAAAATGCACCTACTACCTGGGAGCCCATCCCACCCAGAATACACCTAGGTGTAATTCGCACTCAGCATCTCCCGCATGCAAGGCGGATTACACGCCATTGCTGAGGTGGCCAGTTATGCGATGCCTCCACTTACTACAAGAACAACGTCACCCTTTAGGCTTTGCACCTGATGGTTCTGTTGCGAAGCCAACATTCAGGCAAGCAACACCGATTTGAGAAAAGAGCTTCAACATCGACTCAAGTTAGAACTAGCCACTCAAGTTAAAAATAGTCGCGACATCCAAGAAAATATGCACCGACCCCGTATTTCGAAACAGAAATCTAATCAAGACATGCAGAACCTAAGAATACATTATATTGATCATAAATAAACCTCAATAACTCTAATACGTCTCTGATTTGTCTCGACCACAAGCCAGTTAACGCCGATCACACGCGATACGAACTCGTAACCACCTTGTAACTTTATCTTACAACAAAATGCTATAAATTAACATCAACTAATCAATGAAAATAATTGAGCACAGTGTTAATAAAGACGAAACAAACGCTATTCTTCTACATTTTGCAATGAAAGGCCAGATATGCTAGCCGATTTATTACAAGCTCTAGAGTCGAATACTGAAGAATGGCAAAGGACACTGCACCATTCTTTTAGCAGCAATATAATTCCATGCTCCCGGAATATGCACCTTTTGGCAGATTTCAGTGTATGTTCAATGAGAAATTATGCAGTGCAGTGCGCTGATTTTTGGAAGTTGCCGTGTTTTTTACCCCTCCTAATCATCGTGGATATCACAGCCGGTAGGAAAGTATTTTTTGTTTTCCAAAACAAAATTCATGTAAATCAACCCTCAGCTGTGAGGCTAATATATTGCGCGCCTCTTCCTATTAGTAGCAGTAAACTGTAAAGAAGAAATAGGATCGTGAAAAGATATATTTTATATGTGTCTCGCTTTACTACACGCCTCTTGAAGCTTAGGAGCCATATCATACTGTCAACGCGTAAAATTCAACAGTGTCTGCAACCCTGCGTGCAAGAAACATATGTGCAAGAAACATGCATCTCAGTTATTACTTTAAGGGCAGACCTAACGCGACCGTCAGAATTTCGTTCCCCGCACCCGATGCGTTCTCTATCACCGTTCTGCATACTCACTACCACATCGACGAGACGAGCACATTTCCGGGACGACGCGTTCGTAAGCCGGGTCGCGTTCTCCCATGCGTCCGACTCACGCAGTGTAAGCGGCGATGAATGACGCGACCATGGCTTTCTCTCGCAATTCGAGAAACCTCATCTGCATCATTGCTCCCATCTTCCATGCCCTCGGCGGGGCTTCTATTCTGATAGTATCAACGAAACAGAAAATAGCAAGCTGTATTTTTCGACACCTCTATGCACGCTCCGTTGGCAGCAACAAAGAGCTCGATGACGATTAATAAACAGGTTGACGTCCAAAATTTACTTCATGCCATTGACGCTGCGACGGCGGCCTGCCCCGCCTTACATTAGGGGTCGCGTGACACCACACATTCTTTTCCGTATAGAAGTAGTCGTCTGCTCCAGGTCCGAAAAGGGGCAGGGCAGAGCGTCACGTGACTTGGGACTTAAGCCCCGTCTTGCCCTCCGGCCGACCTTAGCAAATAAAACCCAGCCCGAACTCCCATTTCCTGGCGGCTTCGACACGGACCGTATGACGCCGGCCGAACGTCGCGTCTACTGCGTGTCTGGGGAATCAGTCGAGATCGCCAACGGCCTCACGCTTCGGCAGTCAGCAGGTCTCAGTCATGTCTCCTCTTTTTTTTTTTTTGACCGGGCTGAGTGCCGCGCTCAGTTTCCGGATGGTGGCCTAAGAAGACATTAGGCTCCTGCATTTTTACTGAAACGTCACAGAATCACGTGTTGAGAATGATTTGCGCATGCATTTGTAAATGGATGATGGCGTCAAATAATGGCTGAGTGCTTGTTTTTGAACAAAAAAACTTACAAATGAGCAACCTTGCCGCTTTATTTGTTCGACTGATCGATTGGCTTTATCCACTTTATTTGCATGAACGATGTGCGAGGTGCAAGAGATTCCTCTTACACCACGACGCTTTGACGCTTACTTTGATAAGAAATTACTGGCTCTGGTGTAAATGCTGGGAACATTTATCACCTAATTTTTTTTCATGTCACTGTAAACTGCGACATCTTCTTCTTGCCCTGTCAGCTTACCCCTCTTGATTGCTGGAATCACTGCACCTCATGAATGTCATTCACTGCGCCCGGCTTTGAGCTGTTCGCACTTTTAGATGAACCCACAAGAAAAGTTGACTTAAAACACAATGACATCGTTAATAAGCTATAGAACTTGAGAAGGAAAAGTTCTCAGATAAGACTCCCTCCTCGGATGCAGGTTAGCACCGTGGTAGCTGTTGCTCCATTTCTTCGGCTGGTGGGACGGCCCACACCATCTCATGACCCCTCAGGGCACGTTGCCTACAGCGTCGGTTCCTCGGCGGAACCAGGCAACATCCCCGCCGGCTAGCACGTGGATCCAAGAGGTTGCAGTCTGAATACATGACGACGGCTACACTAAAGGCGATGTCATTTATTACGCGGTTTGCTCTGGATAATGACTCCAATCGGCTTTCGAAAAAAAAGCGCGCTTTGTTCGAACTACGTGAGATACGACACACAGGAAGACAATAGAGACGTCACATCACACAAAAAAGAAAGGATTGCAGCAAAAAGGGCAGAGGCAAATAAGAACTTGGCCGATGATAATTACTCATTATTGGATGATATATTAACTGCACCTGTTAAAAATGAATGTTCGTTAGCTGACTTAAGACTCTCGGACTCGATAAGGCTGCTAAAGTTTTCCTGTTCTCCCGTTCTCAGAATCTAAAGTGAGAAATGTTGCTCGAACTATACTGTAAATCTTAGGTGGTTTCACTGCAGTCTAAGTGGCTTAGAGTGCATGAACAATCAATGCTCACTTTCCTTTCTCCGCTATGCGCCAGGGCAGAGTAACATTAACTGTCCGCACCATACACCGCCTTGAGAAAGGACTGGCATGCCCGTAAGTTTGCGTGAGCTGCTATAGACGCAAGGCTTGAACTCCAAAAAAAGACTATAGGAAGAGTGTCAAATATCTGGCTACTGCTCTGTATTTTGGGCTGTAGCTTTCTTTATAAGTGGTGCAATAAAAAACATGCATCGGGTTGAAACACTGGAAGGAACTCGTTTTGTAAGTGCACACTGTTTTTCCACATAGCCGCGCTCCGCGAAGATGCACTGGAGCACTAGTTTCTGAAAAACTCTGCAGAAGAATGCGTGAACAGCCTGGGCCCCCCGCCATGCGATCTCTGTTTCCCAACATGAAGGAACACCTGAAGGGTAAGCGCTTTCCACCCGACGAGGAGGCCACCTGTGTAAAGCATCGTTCATGTTACTGATAGCCGCCATCAGTCTTCTGTGGGGCATGCAAAGACAGGGAACTGGCGGCGCACAAGTACCCTACCGGTAGATGTCGTAAAATGACGGGTTTGTGACGAATAGAAGATTCGAAACTTGCATTTGGATGCCAAAATATTCCTATCCAAGACTTATTATCGCAGCTGCAGCTCCGGAAGCAAAGCTTTGTACGGATAACTGATCGTGCTATATCGACGTGTCGCATATCTGTCAAGAACAGTTGACGTGGCTACTGTTGAATTTCTGCATTTTCTTGTACTATCGTAACTGTGTTGTAGTTACGAAAGACTGTCCGTCGCAAGATTAAGGAAATAGAATAGCAACAAGAGCAGTCGGGCTTACGGTCCGGTGGGTATATGCGAGATGCATCGCACTAGTCAGCCACCATGCAGCTCGCGCGGCAGCCATTGCCTATTGGCAGACGTGGCTGACATTGTTTTTATCAAGGCGCAGCCACGTGAACTACCGCAATAGAACATGTGTCGTGGCCCAAATTTGATTCAACTTAGCAAAAACAGTAAGAAATAATGCCTGCTCCTACAGTCAACAACAACGCCACGGAGCCGCAAAGATGTCTATTCTCAAGCTTCCAAGTTTATTTTAATTCCGCTGTAGCCTCCTTATATTGGTTCGGCTCTTATTTCAAAGCATGACTCCAACACGGCGCTTTCAATACAGATAAGTAACCCCTTTCGCTCGGAATATTCCCGTGACTGGTGGTGACTATACGGTAGTAGCTGGAACAGGGAGGGCGCTTCCCACACCGGGAATACTACTCACACGGAATCCCACAACAATTTCGGCGCACCAGTCCTTATCGTACTGATGGAAGCCATTACTCAGGTAGGCCCAATGGAGCCGCTGTCTTAGACCCGGGCATTCCCTAGTTTACGCATTGCGCATTCCCTAGTTTGGCAGAGATCTCTCACCATCTAATGAGCTAAAACACATTGCTGCAGTAATCGCACGGCGCGCGAACAACTGCGGGAAGAAAACAAAGGAGAAATGAGATGAAAAAAATAATAAGTCACCAAAACTAAACGGAGCTTAAATCAAGATGTGCCCACAGGGATTTATTAGGAGCTATGGCGAAAGCGCAACGCAGCCGATAAAGTAAGCTGAGGATTGTGGATAAACCAAGCCAAAGGAGCAAAAGGAAGAAGACACGCTAGTATAGGATGATAAAGAGTGATTAAGAGGAAAGCCTGCGCAGCAGTGTAGGGAGTACTCTCGCCAGCATCCGCCAATTAACGGCGAGTGCGCGGGTAAGGTCAGAGCTTGGGATTACGCTGGCTGCAGAAGCGAATAGGCGGAGGAGGAAGACGACGCTAAGATCGACGCGTGGCACTCGTTTCGAGCCTGAAAGGAAGAAATGCTACTCGCCCGAGAAGCTCGAGATTTAATTAGGCGACACGCCGCGCTCTCGGTGGTTGAAGCTAAAGAGAAAACGGGACACCAAAAAGGAAAGGAAAACAATAAGTAGAGCAACAGATCCCAACAGAGGCGATTGGAACTCAGTGTTACGCAAGAACATGAACAGGAGAACAAAACTAAGGTCGCGGGCCTCTTCAAGACGCACACAGTTAGTTGCGTAAGAAGAATGCAGAGTAATTAGGACGAGCACCAATTCCCTAGTATAGAGAAAAAATATCTGGCCCCCGGAGCAGGAGCGCAAAGCATTTATCACTCTGCTGCCAATCTTTAAATGATTCTCGTAGTATTCTCTGCTTCCGAACGTCATCTTCGGAACCCCTGAAAAGATCCACCGATGTCCCTTCCTCCACCACCTCCTTGCATGTGCAGCGGAAGAAAACGTACAAATAGCAAACTGCGCACGCTCTGCGTGCAACATAGTCGAATCAGTAAACATGAGGACTAAGATTAGAAAGCAAACATGAATGTCCTGAGGGCTATTGAAAGACGTGAACAGTTTTGATTCCAAGAATTTCCCTTCAGAAATCAAACGTCATCGCGACATTATCAAAGTAGGAAGTAAAAATGGCAATACTCATTAATAAAGGTTAAGGCTAGAATGACTGATTTAAACGCTCCTAGGCACTTACTAATGCTCCTTCCAAATCTGCCTCCTCCTCAGAGCTGAAACACAAGAAAAGTGCATTGATCTGCTTTGTAGCGGCATGACAGTGGCGTGGAGGATGCTAATTGGCATTATTATCTTATTGGAATTCCGCTTTTCTATGTGGATTCCTTTTGAACAACTTCTTCTAAATGATTAAGGTTTGTAGCTATTCTTTTGAGACAATTATTGTAATGTATACTTAATTTACAGAGGAGCCGAAGCATTTTTCTACCACGGACAATCTACGAGGGGGTACCCAAAAGAAACCGGACTAAATTTTTTGGTCGGCAAAGCTTCTGTGGTACCGCGTTTTGCCACTAGCAGCGCATAGAACGAACATTCCAGAGTCAGTAAGCCGAGTGCCGTCGTTGAAGGAGGTCAGACTAGTTTAGGCAGAGTTTTAGAGTGACGACTGTTTTGTGTGCATGTCGTTTTTGCAATGGCTGATTTTCGTGAACAGCGTGCGCCGGTGAAATTCTGATTTTTGCTCGCAAAAACTTGAATTAACACTCTTGAAATATTAAGGAAAATGTACAAGGACGATGCTATGGGGACAACTCAAGTGTTCCTGAATCGAATACTGAATCAAAGCAACAATCATGCCAATGAAAAACTTCAAATTCACCTCGCCTCAAGAAAGCTCGTCAGGTGAAACCAAACCTCAAAACAATGCTGATTTGTTTTTTCGACGTGAGAGGAGTCGTCCATTGAGAATTTGATCCGCAGTGTCAGACAGTTAGCCTGGCTTTCTACTTGGATGTTTTGAAAAGATTGGGCAACAGTGTGTGGTGGAAGCGGCCAGATTTGTGGCGGTCCGGTGACTGCTTTTTCCATCATGGCGATGCCCCTGCTCACACAGCCCTGTCTCTACGACAACTGTGGACCAAAAATGGCATGGCCCCTATTCCTCAACCCTCATACTCTCCCGACCTTGCCCCGTGCTACTTTCTTTGTTTCCTAGAACGAAAAAGTAGGTGAATGGAAAGCGTTTCGCTGATGTTGCTGAGGTGAAGAAAAAAACGACGGTGGCACTGTCAAGCATCACAAAAGATGAATTTTAACAATGTTTTGAAAAATGTTATGAAAGATTCGACAAGCGTATCATTGCAAGTGGGGAATACTTTGAAGAAGATTGAAGGTCTGTGCTTAAAATGTGAACAAATAAGTTCAAACAAAAATAAGCCCGGTTTCTTTTGGGTACCCCCTCGTAGTTTTGTTAACCGTCTCCAAGCTATTTTTGACCGCCTTGAAGCTGACCTTCGAACGAAGATACAGCTGAAAAGGGCAAAAACAAAAATGTCTTACAGATGTTTTCGTTTCTGTCATGCCCCCCTGTAGAATCATAAAGGGACATCGACAAAAAATTTTGAACGCAAACAAATCACATGGTTTGTTTCACAGGCGAAAGGAGATGCCTTCTAGAAGTTTGGTGTTATAGGGTCAGAATAAGACTGTATATACGTACATATACAAGAAAATATTTATTATGGTTTGGAATGTTGTCCGAGCAGGCGCTCGTAAAGGCAAGGTAGAAAGCGCGTTGCTAGTCATTCCCAACTACCTCAAAGACATCGACGCACGTTTTGGTCTCACTGCTTTCTCGGAATACTGTAGGTAGCGCTTTCAAGCGCAGGAGATATAGTAATCCACCTGTGAGCCAAAGGGTAGTCTCCGGTTCTTTAATGTGCCATTTGTAAATCAAGAAACAAATTGAAACGTGGTTAACAATAATTGTTCTCTCAATTTTTTCTCGAACCTTCAGCTTGCACACCGCGCAGGCAGCATCAAGAGTTTCATAAGCCAGCAGAGAGGCGTCTCTAAGAAGCTCTCGTTGTGTGCGCAATACCGCTGTCTACCGCGTTCCCGCTGAGTACATGCTGACCCGAGCAATATGTTTGCGACATTATCAAAGCAATAGGGGGGCGCTTTTACCCTCCGAGATAACCTGGCGTTGCAAGAGTAGGCCAGCTGTAACCTGGTAAAGTGCCGCAGCGGCTTCGGAACGAAGCATGCCCCCATGAACAGGTCGCATATATGCTCGTGTGGCAAGATTGTGAATTTCCGTGGTGTTTTAAAGCAAAAGAGCGCACTGCGTGCTTAGTGCGCTCTTTTCTATTGATGTGGTGAATAGTCCTTTGTGACGAAAAAAAAAAACACGCTTGCATTACCGGGAGAAGTGTACAAAATATGCACTGAGTCAAACACGTGAACTTGCACCGCCGTTCTACGTCTCGGTAAGCTTTCTCGGAGATGAAAAAAGCGGAGGTTAGAAGCATCTCGCTCTGGATGCGTCTTATGTTTTGTGCTCTCACTACAATCTTTCCTGTCCAGTCTTTTAATTTTTTATTCTTCTGTTCCCACCCGCCCTATTCCTCTTCAGCTAATAATGTTTTTGTCTGTGTTTGTGCCGTGACCTCTTGTGTGAGCGCGCTGGTGGCTCTTAGCCCTTTTGCGACTAGGGATCTAGAGTTTAATCTTGAGACCTTGATTGGCTACAGAGATATGACGTAAGCACAGGTTATAGAGAGATCACTCTCAGGCGTTTGGTTATAACCAAGTTGCGAAACTTTTTGATTTCCCCTCGTGCCTTTGCTCCTTCTTTGGCGCTTCTGAGGGGAAAAAAAAACTAAACTTACCATGTCTTTCCTTCTCCTGTGGCAAATGATTCTTTTCATAATAGACAGTATTTGTTCAGGCATGTCTTCTTCTACTTGTGTTCAAGGAGCCAAGCATGCAATCGAAATCTATGTAGGCAGATAAAATGTTAAAAAGCACGGCGGTAGCTAAAAAAGGCGCTCGTCGCAAGTGCTATAATCGTGCTGTCGAAAGCTTATTAGGTATCGCCTCACATTAGTGAACCGCTAGATTGGTGATGCGATATGCGGGCTTACAAATGTAATATACTCTCACAATGGACAAAATGGGAGCGTGTTCAATCTTTGCTCTGCATTTGCGCTGTCTGATAATTTGTGACTGTCCAAAGTCGTTAGAAGACAATTTCATGCGCTTTAGAAAAGGTGTTTCTGTTGTGCTTGTTTTTGCCCCTGTTGTTCGCTGTGTTCATGAAAGAAGACAGGTTATACTATTACAACGATTCCTATCCGCTGCCACGTTATTCTTGGCGGTAAATGAAAGCAAAGATGGTGAGGGTACTCAACAAAATGCAGTAATTATTTCCAAAAATATGCAATACAGGAGTATACTACAAATTAATGAAGACCCTAACCTCCTCCTTCCATCGGACTCATCCCTTGCATATACGAGCGTGGAAGTCAGAATAGTTTTCAAAATTTACAGCGCTAGCTGTTAATGCGAAGTTTCCTAGGTAAAGCGCGCTTGTCGTCGTAGTCGTAGTCGTAGTAGCCGCCAAAAAGCATCAGTGCAGTCCAGCGTGACCGGAAGATGTGGGACAAGGGGCATGCTCGCGGCAACACGGCCACATCTCACGGACACCCCGCACGAGGTTGCCACTCCGCAGGGGTACACACAGCCGCCCCGTGCACGTAGCCTGTGACTTGCGCTTTTCACTGATCTTCCTAAACGAATCAAAGCGAAAGTTTCCGGCAAAGGTAGCGAAGGCGACATATATGAGAAGTATAGGGCAAACACATTGCAATAATTTAAGGCAATCACGAAGCCTGGAGTTCCGTTGGCAAAGTCTTAGCGTTGATGGAGTTCTACAGAAGCAAAAGCACAACCTACCGTAATATACTCAGTGTATGGCGTGAAAACAACCATTCTACTGCTTCTTGATTGTTTCATATGTCATTTACTATGCAGAAGAGCTTAAGCCTCCAATTTTTATCTCTTTCGCTGGACCCTCTGTGTTAGTCTTTTCCAATCACATATTAGCATCCGTTGAAAGGTCTTGCTCCTTCGTAGTTTCCTATCGTTGAGGCTGTCCACGACACACGGCTCCGCTCCCTGAATAATTCAGCGCACACATCACGATTTTTTTTTTGTTTTTCGCCGCCTCTGGCGATCAGCTTACTATCTGTACGCTAAAGGTGCCCTATAAGAAGCACTCTGCCTGTGCTTTACTCTAACCTAGAAGACCGGTTGCAGCAGCAGATGCAGTGGTGCGGCAGATCTCCTGACTAGGCCATGTTGTACAACTAGGATTAATATGCTGCAGTAAGCCGTCTTGATTAGTCGACGCACTTGGCCATTCGAAGGCGATCACGATTCAGCACGGTTGATTGCAGCAGATTAAATAAACAATAAAGCGCAAAGACAAGTAACAGGCCACATAGAACTCGTGACCTAAGCTTTGTATTCCACTGTGGCACACTTGACGGATGCACGAGCACAACGCTTATCAAGCGACCTCCTATCATTCCAGTAACTGCTTTTCCATCCACTGGGACTACAGTGATGAGACCTGCAGTTGTAATGCTTTACACTGAGTAGCTATGGCGCTATATACAATTTCCCTCTTATTCGCCTGTTGTAGGTGTTGGCTCGTTTATTCTTGAGCATAACGTATATTGTTCTTTCATTGAGGCACTCCACACATGGACATTAGCATTTACTCACATCAAAGAGCAGAGAGCATACGGACTGTGTATCATTTTTTCCGACTCTCTTCGGCGCCTATCATTCAGTCATGGGAAGTGCACACATGGACATTAGCATTTACTCACATCAAAGAGCAGAGAGCAGACGGACTGTGTATCATTTTTTCCGACTCTCTTCGGCGCCTATCATTCAGTCATGGGAAGTGGAAAGATAAACGTAAAAATAAAACCTCAAGCAGACACTACTGTGATCGTATCCCTTTCTCTAAGCAAGCTTAGCTCTTGACGCACGAAATCGACAACCATGCTCGCCTATCGTATTCTAGTGCAAAAGCACTACCACACGGGGTCAAACCCAACCAAGAACCTTGAGGTGTTTCTGACCATGCGGGTGAAGAAATAAAAAAAGAAATATTGCCGCGACTCGGTTTCGAACCCGCGGCTGTACGAACAAATTGGCTTCGCTAACCACTACACGAGAGCACTCCCCGGTTAGCACGTGGATCCAGGAGATTCCAATTTCAATATATGACGACGCCTACACTAAAGGCGACGTGACTGATGACTTAGCTTGCTCTGGATAAGGCCTCCAGATGGCTTTCCAAAAAAATCTCGTTTTGTACGAACTACATGTGATACGACACACAGGAACACATTAGAGCCATCACATCACGCAAAAAAGAAAAGACTGCAACAGTGAGGGCAGAGGCAAATAAAAACTTGACAGCAGATAATTGCTCAATTCTGGAATATATATTAACAGCACCTGAGTTGAGTTGAGCTGAGTTGAGTTGAGTTGACTGTATGCTTCAAGTGGAATTAGCCTTGCTTATTCTGCTGGCATTTGCTCCAACGTAGCGTCACTTATATGTTAATAATGTCCTAAAACCTGTCAGATCTGCCCGCTATGCACACTGTCGCTTATGATAGAACATAGACCACTCCCGCAGTCACCATCTATGCACACATTCACTCACAGCACAACATTATCCACTCCAGAAGTCACCATCTATACAAATATTCAGTCACAGTATAGCATAGTTCATTGCAGAGCCACCATCCATGCACACACTCACTCGCAGAATAACATCAGTTAAAATGGATGTTCGTTAGCTCTCTAGGGACTCCCGGATTCGAGAAGGTCGCTAAAGTTTTCCAGTTCTCAGCCGATTGTACTTAGAATATTGTCACGTTTTAGTGACGGCAGTCCAGCGGTCAGGAAGGCACCAGAAATACTTGCAAACGAAGCTCTTTATTAGGGCTGACTTGCGCCCGCAAAAGAACTGAATCACTCGGTGGCGGCGTAAGCAACAAGCGTGCTCGTCAATCGTCGATCTACGAATGCCCGCCGCTCGCGGCATCGCTCAATTTAAAGCCGGCAAAGAAACTTCCAGATAGCAGGACAAGATCATCTACAGTAATCTGGAAAAACCTAGATGCAGCCTTTCATGGCTGCGATCAATCGAGATTAGACTGATCGCTTCCCGCGTCACGAACAAAAATGATAACAGTCCTTTCCTGCAGCCTTAAGCGTGAACAAACAAACAATACAATGATACGTGGCATTACCCCCCTTCCAAAGAAGCATCGTCTCGATGCTTTAAAATGAAAATAAACACGGAAAATGAAACTTCGAGTCTTTTAGCGTTCATAATATGGCTTCAGGCGTACGACATGTACGACTTCCGGGCGTGGGCGGCGTCGCTGAGATGCTGTCGTGGCGTCGGGGATGACTTCATAGTCGAGGTCACCGATCCGACGGAGAACCCTGTACGGGCCAAAGTAGCGTCGCAGCAACTTTCGCTCAATCCACGGCGGCGAACTGGCGTCCATATCGAAACCCGGTCACCTGGCTTGTAATGCGTGTCTCGTCGGCGCAGATTGTAGCGTCGGGCGTCGGTGTGCTGCTGGTCTTGAATGCGAAGCCGCGCAAGTCTTCGGGCTTCCTCGGCGCGATGAAGGTAGGCGGCGACGTCGAGGTTGTCTTCGTCGGAAACGTGCGGGAGCATTGCGTCGAGTGTTGTCGTGGGCTTCCTGCCGTATACCAGCTGGAAAGGGGTAAACCTGGTTGTCTCCTGGACGGCAGTATTATAGGCGAAGATCACGTAGGGCAGAATGGAGTCCCACGTCTTGTGTTCGGCGTCGATGTACATGGAGAGCATGTCTGCGATGGTCTTGTTTAGACGCTCTGTGAGTCCGTTGGTTTGTGGATGATAGGCAGTGGTCCTCCGATGGCTTGTCTGGCTGTAGTTTAAAATGGCTTGCGTCAGCTCCGCTGTAAACGCCGTTCCTCTGTCTGTGATGAGCACTTCCGGGGCGCCGTGTCGCAAAAGAATTTGTTCGACAAAAAATTTTGCGACTTCTGTTGCGGTACCATTAGGCAACGCTTTTGCTTCGGCGTAGCGGGTCATGTAGTCGGTGGCCACGATGATCCACTTGTTTCCTGATGAAGAGGTCGGAAAGGGGCCGAGGAGGTCCATCCCTATTTGCTGAAAGGGCTTAGTTGGCGGTGGTATGGGGTTCAGGAGTCCGGCTGGTCTAGTCGGAGGCGTTTTGCGTCGCTGACACTCACGGCACGTTTTCACGTAATGGGAAACGTCGGTAGCTAGCCGTGGCCAATAGTACTTCTCCTGGATGCGGTGCAACGTGCGAGCAATCCCGAGATGTCCTGCAGTCGGCTCATCATGACATGCCTGCATAATTTCTTGCCTGAGATTTTTGGGCACGACAAGAAGATGCACTGTCCTGTTCGGCGCGAAGTTCTTCTTCAGGAGGACATTATTGTGAAGGACGAAGGACGACAGTTGCCGCTTGAAACCTCGGGGAGGCGATGCGGTCTTGCCTTTCAGATAATCAACTAGGCTTTGCAAGTCAGGATCCGAGTGCTGCTGCTGCGCGAAACTGCTGGCGCTTACCGGTCCTAAGAAAGCGTCGTCGTCTTCCTCTTCGGGTGCTGCGTCGACAGGAGCTCGTGACAAGCAGTCTGCATCGGAATGCTTGGGGCCAGATTTGTAGACTACAGTTATGTCGAATTCTTGAAGACGCAGGCTCCAACGAGCAAGGCGGCCGGAGGGATCTTTCAAATTGGCCAGCCAGCACAGAGCATGGTGATCGCTCACAACCTTGAATGGTCGTCCGTATAGGTAGGGGCGAAATTTGGACGTGGCCCAAATAATGGCGAGACATTCTTTCTCTGTCGTCGAATAGTTGGCTTCGGCTCTCGACAGTGAACGGCTAGCGTACGCGATAACTTTCTCCTGTCTGCCATTTTTCTGAACGAGGACCGCTCCTAAGCCCACCCCGCTTGCATCGGTATGAACTTCGGTTTCGGCGTTTTCATCAAAGTGCCCGAGCACAGGAGGGGACTGTAAGCGGCGCTTCAGCTCGTTGAAAGCTTCCTCTTGTGGCCTTTCCCATTTACAAGGCACGTCAGCCTTGGTAAGTTGAGTCAAAGGTTCAGCGATGCGCGAAAAGTTCTTGACGAATCGTCGGTAAAAAGCACACAATCCAAGGAATCTGCGTATAGCCTTCTTGTCATTAGGCTGTGGAAACTCTGCGATCGCAGCCGTCTTCTGGGGGTCTGGGCGAACTCCATCCTTGCTTACGACGTGACCAAGGAACAGCAGCTCCTCGTAGGCGAAGTGGCACTTCTCTGGTTTCAGTGTCAGGCCTGAAGACTTGATCGTTTCCAGCACTATCCGAAGCCTTCTGAGGTGGTCTTCAAAGCTTGAGGAGAAGACAACAACGTCATCTAAGTAGACTAGGCAAATCTGCCACTTCAAGCCTGCGAGCACCGTATCCATTACTCGCTGGAACGTCGCTGGGGCAGATCAGAGGCCGAATGGCATCACCTTGAACTCGAAGAGTCTTTCTGGCGTGATGAACGCAGTCTTCTCGCGATCTCTTTCGTCGACTCCAATTTGCCAGTAGCCGCTCTTCAGGTCCATCGATGAGAAGTACTTAGCGTTGCACAGCCGGTCCAGTGTATCGTCGATGCGGGGAGGGGGTAGACATCCTTCTTCGTAATGTTGTTCAGGCGGCGGTAATCGACGCAAAAGCGAAGGGTGCCGTCTTTCTTTTTCACTAGGACGACCGGTGCTGCCCAGGGGCTCCTCGATGGCTGTATTACGTCGTCACGAAGCATTTCCTCAACTTGCTTGCGGATAGCTTGGCGTTCTAGCGGCGATACGCGGTAGGGGCTCTATCGCAGTGGTCGCGCGTGTTCGTCTGTGACAATGCGGTGCTTGGCAAGCCGAGTTCGTCGCACATTCGATGCTGATGAGAAGCAATCGGTGTACCTTTGAAGAAGACTGCGTATTTGGTCTTTTCTGCTCCGGGGTAATGCCGGGTTGATGTCGAACGTGGGTTGATGGCCTTGGTCAGATGGCTCTGCGGGTTGGTCGGGTAGGGCAAATACGTCTCTGATGTCTGCCAGCTCGTCGAGGAAAGCGATCGTCGTACCTTTGTTTAGATGCCGGTATTCTTCCATGAAGTTGGTTAGCAACACCTGGGCTTGGCCATTTCGGATTTCGGCGACTCCCCTCGCGACGCCCAATCCTCGATCTAGGAGTAACTGGGTGTTCCCCTCGATAACGCCTTCGGCATTTTCGATGTCTCCAGTACCTATGCCGACGAGAACACTTGATCGGGGCGGCACGCTCAATGCTTCATCAAGTACGTTTAAGGCAACGTGATGAGTCGCGCCCGTCGCGACAGGTAAGGCTTTTTCCGTGGAAAGCTTGATCGACTTAGATCGAAGGTCGATGATCGCCCGATGTTCATTCAGGAAGTCCATTCCCAAAATCGCGTCTCTCGAGCATTGCTGTAGGATCAGGAAGGTTGTCGCATAGGTTTTCGCATTTACAGTAACTCTCGCGGTGCAGCGTCCTGACGGCGTAATCAGGTTGCCACCTGCGGTGCGGATCAGCGGGCCATCCCAGGTTGTTGTTACCTTCCTGAGTCGGACAGCGAGTGGGCCACTCAAGACAGAGTAGTCAGCTCCCGTGTCCACCAAGGCAGTAACTGCGTGACCGTCGACCGTAATTTCAAGGTCACTTGTTCGCGTTCTCGTGTTGTACGTTGTCTTCGGTGCCCGATCTCGGCTTCGTCGAGTAGTGAGGCTGCGGTGGGCGTACTGCGACGTTACTTCACTGGGCAGCGGTAAAAGCTTCAAGTCTGGCCGCGTCTTCGTCGTCGGTGTCATCGTCGTCGGTGTTGTCGTCGTCGGTGTTGTCGTCGTCGGTGTTGTCGTCGTCGGTGTTGTCGTCGTCGGTGTTGTCGTCGTAGTTGAGGCATGGTCTTGAGTACTCGTCGATGGAGGATCTTTGTCATTGCGCTTAGAAGCAACCTCACCTCCAGAGGCTGCTTTGTTTAGTTTAACCTTCGGGGGCTGGGGGAGCGTCCACGCACGGCGTAACCTCGGCTAGGAGATACAAAGCGCGGGGACGATGGCGACGGGGAACGTGATAGGCGGCTCGGCGATGAGTATTCTTCCCGACGTAAAAACTCCTCGATTTCGGCTGGTCGCTGGCCGGGTCGGGGTCGTGGAGCGTCGTAAGAGAACCCTCGGATGCCCAGTCTTCTGTATGGGCAGTGCCGGAGGACGTGACCGGCTTCGCCGCAGTGGAAGCATAGTGGGCGGCTCTGGTCGGGAGTTCTCCACTCGTCGCATTTCCTCGGCTGCGCGCGTCGCTCGTAGGACGGGCGGGTTGGGGCGAGTGGGCGGCGGTCCAACGCAGCTGGCTGAGGGCGATAGGGGCTTGGGTCCCGTCGTCGAGGTGCAGGACGGCGCACAGCTGCGGCGTAAGTCATGGCTGGGGGCTGCAGAGGCTGCGTCGGTGTCGGCGTCACACCCAAGGCCTGTTGAACCTCGTCCCGGATGACGTCAGTGAGCGATGAAAGTTGCGGCTGCGTTCCCGTTGGCAGCAATCGTCGGAGCTCCTCTCACACAACTTCACGTATAACCTCCCGCAGGTTATCGTTGTTAGCGGTGTCCATGCAGCTTGCTGACAAAAAGCGCTGCTGGCGGTCATACTGGCGGGCTCGGGCGTCAAGAGTTTTCTCCACTGTGGACGCCTCTTCTACGAATTCCGCGACGGTTTTTGGTGGGCTGCGAACGAGGCCGGCAAATAGTTGCTCTTTAACTCCTCGCAAAAGCAACTTCACCTTCTCTTCTTCCTTCATGTTCATGTCGGCACGCCGGAAGAGACGCTTCATTTCCTCAGTGTACACAGCAACTGTCTCGTTTGGGTGTTGTATGCGAGACTGTAGCAGCTGCTGGGCTCTCTCCTTTCGCACGACGTTCGTGAAGGTCTTTAGAAGCTGCTGTTTGAAGGTTTCCCAGTTCGTGAGGTTAGCTTCCTCATTCTCAAACCAGACTTTTGCTGGTCCCTCCAAGGCGAAGAAGACGTACCTAAGTTTCGTGGCATCGTCCCAGTTGTTGAAGATAGCCACACGTTCGAACTGCTCCAGCCATTCTTCGGGGTCGGCGCCAGGCGAAGCGTCGAAGGTTGGTGGCACCCGGGGCTGGTGAAGAATGATTGGAGTCGCCTGGGGCAAGCTCATGATAGACGTTGCGGCTGGCTTCCGCTTCCGGGTAGGGTCGGGCAGATTCCCGAACTCTGGTGCGTCCCCTTGCAGGCGTCGGCTATAGCGCGGTGGACTGGACTCAGGTCCTGCGGCTGATGACTCAGAGGGCTGGCGTCACGGCTTGTAGGGGGTGTCCGGTACATGGAAGGCTACCCAGCACCTCCACCAGATGTCACGTTTTAGTGACGGCAGTCCAGCGGTCAGGAAGGCACCAGAAATACTTGCAAACGAAGCTCTTTATTAGGGCTGACTTGCGCCCGCAAAAGAACTGAATCACTCGGTGGCGGCGTAAGCAACAAGCGTGCTCGTCAATCGTCGATCTACGAATGCCCGCCGCTCGCGGCATCGCTCAATTTAAAGCCGGCAAAGAAACTTCCAGATAGCAGGACAAGATCATCTACAGTAATCTGGAAAAACCTAGATGCAGCCTTTCATGGCTGCGATCAATCGAGATTAGACTGGTCGCTTCCCGCGTCACGAACAAAAATGATAACAGTCCTTTCCTGCAGCCTTAAGCGTGAACAAACAAACAATACAATGATACGTGGCAATATGCAGTGAGAAATGTTGTTCGAACCTAACAGTGAATCACGCTTGATTTCCGTACAGTGTAAATGGCTAAGAGTTCGTGAGCAAGGAATGCTCACTTTACTTTCTCAGCTATGCGCCAGGCCAGAGTAATCTTAATTTTGCGCACAATAGACTCTCTTGAGCAAGGACTGGTATGCCCGTAAAGCTTGCGTGAGCTGCTATAGAAGCAATACTTGAACACCAATAAAAGACTATGCGAAGAGTGCCAAATACCTGTCTTCTGGGCTGTAGCTTTCTTTATAGGTGGTAGAATAAAAGCAAGCATCGAGTTGAAACATTGGAATGAACTCGTTTTTGAGGTGCACATCGCTTTTCCACATAGTCTCGTTGCGACTTCGTATGAGTCGCTGGGGTGAGATGCACCTGAAAGACTTTGCAGAAGAATGTCCAAACAGCCTGGGCCTGCAGCCATGCGATCTCTGTTTCTCAACATGAAGGAAAACCTGAAGGACAGGCGCTTTCCATCCGACGAGGAGGCCACCTGTGTAAAGCATCCCTTAAAGCATCATTTACGTTGTTTATAGCCGCCATTATTCTTCTGCTGTGCATGGCAGACAGGGATCTCGCGGCGCACAAGTACCCAGCTGTGGATGTCGTGAAATGACTACTTTCTGATGGAAAAATTACAAACTTGCGTTGAAATGTAAAAATATTCGTATCCAAGACTTGTTATCAGAGTGGCAGCTCAGGAAGCAAAAATTTGTAAGGGAAACAGATCGTGCTATATCGATGTGTCGCATATCTGTCTCATACCCTAGCACTGTAGAAGAAGAACAGTGGGAAGAACTACTGTGGGAGTTCTGCGTTATCTTGTACTTTCGTAGCTGTGTTGTAGTTGCGGAAGACTGCATCGCACAATTAAGCTATTAGATTAGCAGCAAGGACCGTAAAGTGCGGTGGGCATAGGGGAAATTTTTATAAAAGTATCTGATGTTTAGAACGCTTTTACTGCGTATAGCTACTCTATAGAGCTAGCCACTATACAGCTCGCGGCTGCCATTGCCTGCAGGCAGATGTGGCTGACACTGTTTTTTTTCTAGGCGCAGCCATGTGAATTCTGGCAATATTGCGTGCGTCGTGGCCCAAATTTGATTCAACTTAACAAAACCAGATAAGAACTAACGCCTGCTCCTACTGTAGACAACAACGTGACAGAGCCAACAGATATCTTTTCGCAAGCTTCGAAGTTTTTTTTTTAACGCCGCTGTGGCCTCCTTATCCTGGTGCGAATCTTGCTTCAAAGCATGACTCCAACACGGCGCTTGCAATGGAGATAAGGAACCCCTTTTGCTCAGAATATTCCCGTGACTGGTGATGACTATACGGTAGCAGCTGGAACAGGGAGGGCGCTTCCCACACCGGGAACACGACTCATACGGAATCCAACAACACTTTCGGCGCACCAGTCCTTATCATAAAGATGGAAGCCGTTACTCAAGTAGGCCCAGTGGAGCCGCTGTCTGAGACACGGGCGCCGAAGCGACCCGCGTAATTGCGCACTCCCTAGTTTGGCAGACATCTCTCACCGTTTAATGAGCTAAAACACATTGCTGAAACAATCGCATGGCACGCGAACAACTGCAGGAAGAAAAAAACGCGAAATGATATGAGAAAATGAAGAGGTCACCAAAATTAAACGGAGCTTAGTTCAAGACGCGCCCGCAGGGATATACCAGGAGCTATGGCGAAGACACAACGTAGGAGATAAAGCAAGCTGAGGATTGTGGATAAACCAAGCCAAAGGAGCAGAACAAAGAAGACACGCTAGTATAGGATGATAAACAGTGATTAGGAGAGGAAAGCTTGCGCAGCAATGTAGAGATTACTCTAGCCAGCATCCACCAATTAACGGCGAGTGCCCGTGAAAGATCAGAGCTAAGATCCACGCGTGGCACTCATTTCGAGCCTAAAACGAAGAAACGCTACTCACCCGAGAAGCTCGAGATTTAATTAGACGACACGCGGCGCACTCAGTGGTTGAAGCTAAAGAGAAAATGGGACACCAAAAGGAAAGAAAAACAATAAATAGAGGAACAAATCCTAACACAGGCGATTGGAACTCATTGTTACGTAAGAAGGGGAACAGGAGAACAAAAATAAGGTCGCCGGCCTCTTCCAGACGCGCACAGTTAGTTGCGTAAGAAGAATTCAAATTCAAATTCAAATTCTTTATTTCTGCCTTGTAAAGATACAGACAGCGGAGGCGCAGAAAAAGCTGTGAGAGACAGCTTGACTAAGCCGCAGCCCCCTTTCGCTTGGCAGCAGCTTGACAGCAAGGCTTTTAATACAAAAGGCAGTTGCAAAGCGTGATAACAAGTATACAATAATGAGCAGGTACAAGAGAAAGCGAAAGAACATTATACAATACTGACACAATATTCACATTGGGTAGACTCAGGTAATGGCAGCAAAGAAAAAAAGAGAAAGAAAAAACACACAAAACAAAAATTCTACATGCTAGCATACAAAGCACGCAAAGACCTGTTTGACGAACTGAAAAGGTCAAAATTATTATATATATACGCGTTTAGCAGGGACGGAAGAGTGAACTGCAGGCGTTCTCTACCCGAGTTTAACCGTGGGGTCGGGACTATCCATGTCTCCGCATACCTTGTTGTGTAGCTTGCATCTCGGGTATGTAGTTCGGCAAGTTTACGTATGTGGTTTACATTTCTACGTGTTTCGAGTTTAAACCGGACACTCAAGCGATATTTATACAAGTTGTGTATTTTTAGCACACCACTTTGTAGAAAGAGATCTTTGCTTGGCGAGTCCCAGGGGACATTGTAAACATGACGAAGGAACTTTTTCTGAAAAATGTAGATACGCTGAAGACAGCTAACCGTAGCTGTGCCCCACACTAGATGGCAGTAGTTTAAATAGGAGTAGAAAAGTTAATTGTAGAGGAGTAACTTTACTGTTCTTGGAATGACGTATCTGAGCCGACTTATGACTCCGGTTATTTGAGCCAGTTTCGTGACAATATGGTCCGTGTGGTGTTCCCAAGACATGCTGGAAGAGAAAACTACTCCAAGGCATTTAAATTGTTCAACTATGTCTATACGTCGTGAGTTTAGTTTAATCTCGATGGGGGAAGGAAGTACTTTGTTTTTAGGACGAAATATGACAGCTTTTGTTTTCTTCTCATTTATACGCATGTATCTGGATTCGGACCACTTTTGTAATTCACTCAAGGTGTCATTGCATTCCCGAACAAGGAGATCAAGATCATTTCCAGTAAAAAAGATGCTAGTGTCGTCAGCGTAGATAATAAATTTAGCGGCGGAGTTAATGTTGGAGATATCATTCAGGTACATATTAAAAAGTAATGGTCCCAATATACTACCCTGGGGAACGCCAGAAGTAACAAGTTTTAGTTCAGATGTCACATTGTCTATGCTTACAGCCTGTTTTCTATGCGAAAGATATGATTTCAGGATCATTTGAGCCAGTCCACGAATACCACAACGCTCCAAGTTTTTCAGGAGTACACTGTGGTTTACTAAATCGAATGCCTTCGAGAAGTCCACGAAGACACCAATAACAAAGGCCTTATTTTCAAACTGTGTTAGTATATATTCCTTTTGTTCGAGTAGTGCTAACTCGGCAGATTTATTTTTACAAAACCCAAATTGATTAGGTGACAAAAGGTCATGTTTATCAATAAAATCAGACAACCGTGTATACAGAACTTTTTCAAAAGCTTTCGAGAAGATTGGGAGTATCGATACTGGTCTATAATTTCCTAAATCATTGCGGTCTCCTTTCTTATACAAAACTGTTACTTTGGCTATTTGCATTTTTTTAGGAAATGTGCCCGTAGTAAAGCATAAGTTAAATATATCTGCAAGAACAGGGGCAATAACTCTTATAACATGCTTGACAGGCCTCACTTGAATGCCGTCAATGTCATAGCTATGGCTGTTATTTAGGTTTTGTACGACTGATATAACCTCCTCTGTCGTAACTGGGTTCAGAAATATTGTGTCCCTATTGTAAGAGCTAAAATAGGTGTTGAAATCACTTGACGGGGTGTTATGGGCAAGGGTGGTAAAAAAGTTGTTGAAGGCATCTGCCAACTCTCTGCCGGATACATCTTTATTATCAAGCTTTAAAGCCCGCGGGGCAGCCTGTGGTTGCTCACGCCTCAGTAAGAAATTCAACCTTGACCACAACAGATCGTGGCGACCATTTTTAATTTCAAGAAATGTCGCAAAGTATTCCGCACGAGCGAGACGTAGCTTTTTTGTTAATCTATTTCTGTATTTCTTAAAAATGCTTAGGTCATCTGTTGAACGTGTGTTTAAAAAGATTTTGTACAGTTTGTCTTTCGTTTTAATTTCTTGGCGCAACTCAGAAGATATCCAAGGTTTGCGAGTTTTACGCTTTATTGCACGCACTTTTAGCGGGAAAGAGGAATGGTAGAGCCGTTTAAATACTTGGAGGAACTCATCGTAAGCCTCATTTGCGTCACTGGTAACGTCAATACTATCCCACTCAACTTGTTCCAGTGAGCTGTGAAATGAATTGAGGGTAGCATTGGTTATACTTTGGTACTTCGCTTTCTCCTGCCGGTACTTTACCAGTCTAGTCTTATTTATGCATGCAAACACTGGAAGGTGGTCACTGATCGCACATGATATTACGCCCGACTCAACTATCGGTTGGGAAGTGTTCGTAATCAGCAGATCAAGAAGTGACTCACTTTCTTGTGTTACCCTTGTTGGATCGTTAATAAGATTAATAAATCCGTTCGAGGCCAAGACTGCGTTAAAGTCTCTAGTAGAGGAGTTATCCTTCAACATATCGATATTAAAATCACCTCCAGCTATTAGAGTGTATTTGTTATCTGTTATAAACGAAAGAAAACAGTCATAAAATTCCAAAAACCTAACCATATTTCCCTTAGGTGGACGATAGCAGACCGAAAACACGAACCTGCCAGTACAGACTGATAGCACTTCAAAATCTTCAGTAATAAGACTGTACGAATCCAGCTTGTCGCATTCAATGTCATCTGACACCAGTAAAGCCACTCCACCCCCCCGGAGGCCGGAGCGGTTCAAATAATAAGTTTTGTAGTCGGGCATCCTGAAAACGTCGGAATCATCTGTGCTCCAAGTCTCACTGAGCATGATCAAAGAAAAAGCAAATGAAAATTCGCCAAAGAACTCCTCTAAACACATTATCTTGTTTTTTACAGAGCGTGCGTTCAGGTGAATAGCGTTAAGCGTTGTCAGCGCAACACACGAAGCAGTGCGGTTCAAGTCACTCGGCAGATAATACATCTGCTGCATGTCGATTATGTTTCAAGAAGAAACTCGAAAGATACCATGCTGAGTGCTATAGCCGATCCAAATCGCCCTTTCCCTTCACATGAATGGCACTCATTCCCTCACTTCGCCTAACGAAAACCTTTCCATTGACATACCAAGTGAACTTGTAGCCTTTTTCTCTGGCACAGACTTTAGTTGCCTGAAGCAGTTCTCTATTTCGGCGTGTTAAATTTTCTTGCATGAAAATGGGCGGGTCGCTATCTTTTAGGTTCTTCTTATTCTTCAACCAGTTTTCTCTTGTAGCTTGCTTTGTAAAACGCACAATGATGCCTGGCGTCTTATCACGTTTAGCGGGAAGTCGATGAACAGTTGCTATCTCCGATTCCATCAAGCGAGGCACTGTAATTATGCAGAGTAATTAGGAGTAATTAGGAGTAATTAGGAGGAACACCGATTCCCCAGTGTAGAGAAAAATTATCTGGCTCCCGCAGCGGGAGTCGCAAAGCATTGATCACTCTGCTGCCAATCTTTAAATGATTCTCATATTATTCTCTGCTTCCGAACGTCATCTTCGGAACCCCTGCAAAGATCCACCGATGTCCCTTCGTCCACCACCTCCTTGCATGTGCAGCGGAAGAAAACGTACAAATAGCAAACTGTACATGCTGACCCTAGCAACATGTTTGCGACATCAGCAAAGCAAGAGGGAGGCGCTTTTATCCTCCGAGATAACCCGGCGTTGCAAGCGTAGGCCAGCTGTAACCTTGTAAAAAAGTGCCGCCGTGGGTGCTGGAAGAAGCATGCCGCCGTCAACAGATCTCATATAGGCTCTGTGGCAAGATTGCGAATTTCCGTGGTGCTCTAAAACGATAGAGTGGACTGAGTGCTTATTGCGCCCTTTTGTGTAGATGTGGTGAATCGTCCTTTGCGACCACCCCCTTTACTTGCAACGAATAAAAAAAATTGTTCGCAGAAGTCGACATGTGACGAGAGCTGAAAGAAAAAAAAAACTAAAGAAGTCTGTCGGGGGAAAAAAAAAACCCGTTTGCATTGCCGGGAGAAGTGTACAAAATATGCACTGAGTCAAACGCGTGAACTTGCACTGCCGTTCTACGTCTCGGTAAGCTTTCTCGGAGATGAATATAGCGGTGGTTAGAGGCATCTCTCTCTAGATGCGTCTTTTTTTTTTTGTACTCTCACTACAATCTTTCCTGTCCTGTTTTTTAGCTTTTTTCTTCTGTTCCCACGCGCTCTATTTCTCTTCAGCTAATGATGTTTCTGTGTGTGTTTGTGCCATTACCTTTTGTGTGAGCGCGCTGGCGGCTTTTAGCTATTTTGCAACCACGAATCTAGAGTTTAATATTGAGACCTTGATTGGCTACGGAGATATGACGTAAGCACAGGCTATAGAGAGATCACTCTCAGGGGTTTGGTTATAACCAAGTTGCGAAACTTTTTGATTTCCCCTCGTGCCTTTGCTCCTTCTTTGACCCTTTTGAGGAAAAAGCCAAAGAAAGGCACTGAACTCACCATGTCTTTCTTCCCTTGTGGCAAATGATTCTTTTCATTCCAGACAGTAATTGTACAGGTATGTCTGCTTTTCTTTGTGTTCAAGAAGGCAAGCACGCGCTCAGAATCTATGTAGGCAGAAAACAATAAAAAAAAGTACGGCGGTAGCTAAAAAAGGTGCTCGTCGCAAGTGCTATAATCGCGCTGTCGAAAGCTTATGAGGTATAGCCTCACATTAGTGAACCGCTATATTGGTGATGCAATATGCAGGCTGACAAATGAAATAGATCCTGACGATGGACAAAAGGGGAGCAAGTACAATCTTTGGTCTGCATTTGCGCTGTCTGATATTTTGTCACTGTCCAAAGCTGTAAGAAGAGAATTTCCTACACTTTGGAAAAGGTGCTTCTGTTGAGCTCGTTTCTGCCCCTGTTCTTCGCTGCGTTCATGAAAGAAGAGAGGCGACACTAATCAAACAATTCCTATATGCTGCCACGCTATTATTGGCCCTAAATGAAAACAAATATGGTGAGAGTGCTCTACAAAACGCAGTAACTATCCTCACAAATTTGAAATACAGGTGTATACTACAAATTAGATGTTGGAATAATTTTTTATTGGATAACAATGCAGATGCACAAAAACGAAAGCTCGTTCTATACTGTCCAATCACCAACATTCCTCAACACCCTCCCCTCCTCCTTCCGTCGGACACATCCCTTGCATATACGAGCGTACAGGCCAGCATAGTTTCCAAATTTTACAATGCTAGCTGTTAATGCGAAGTTTCCTAGGTAAAGCGTGCTTGTCGTCGTCATTGTAGTCGTAGTAGCCGCGAAAAAGCATTGGTGCAGTCGAGCGTGAATGTAAAGAGTGGGACAGGGGGTATGCTCGCGGCAACACGGGCGCATCTCACGGACGTCGCACACGGGATGTCCACTATGCAGGGGTGCACACAGCCACTCCGTGCACGTATCCCATGCCTTGCGCTTTTAATTGGTTTTCCCAAACGAACCAAAGCGAAGGTTTCCGGCAAAGGCAGCGAAAGCGACGTATATGGGAAGTATAAGGCAAACACTTTGCAATATTTTAAGGCACTCACGAAGCCTGGTGTGCCGTTGGCAAAGCCATGGAGCTGATGGAGTTCTGCAAAAAGCAAGAGAACAAAGTACCTTAATGTGCAGAGCGTCTGGCTCAAACGCAGCACTTCTACTGCGCCTTGATAGCTTTACACGTCAGCTACTGTACGGCAGAGCTTACACTTAGACATCGAACTTTTAGCTCTTTCGTAGGACTGTGTTGTGTTGGTCTTTTCAAATCACATTTTAGCACCCGTTGAAAGGTCTGGCTCCTTCGTAGTTTCCTATCGTTGAGGCTGTCCACGGAACACGGCTCCGCTCTCTGAATAATGCAGTGCACGCACAACAATCTTTTTTTTTTCTTTTTTTCGCAGCGTCTGAAAATCAGCTTACATATACGATCAGTAGGTCAAAGGTGCCCTATAAGAAGCACTGGACGTGTGCTTTGCTCTAACCTAGAAACCCAGCTGCAGGAGCTGATGCAGTGGCGCGGCAGCCCCAATGCGGCGCCTGTGCTGAGGTCCCCTCGCCAGACCATGTAGCACAACTAGGATTGATATCCTGCACAAACCCGTTCTGATTGGTCGACGCATTTGGCCATTCGAAGGTGTAGCACTGTTAATTGCAGCGGATTAAAAAAAAATTCAAGCGCACAGACAAGTAACAGACCACATAGGACTCGTGACATAAGCTCTGTATTCCACTCTGGCACACTTGACGGACGCACGAGCCCAAAGCGCATCAAGCGAACTGCTATCTTTTCAGTACCTGCTCTTCCATTCACTGGCTTGATTTAATTTATAGGGTTTGACGTCCCAAAGCGACTCAGGCCATGAGGGACGCCGTAGTGAAGGGCTCCAGAAACTTCGACCACCTGGGGCTCTTTAACGCGCACTGACATCGCACACTACACGGGCGTCTAGAGTTTCGCCTCCATCGAAATTCGACCGCCGCGGCCGGGATCGAACCCGCGTCTTTCGGGTCAGCATCCGAGCACCGTATAACCACTGAGCCATCGCGGCGGACTTCATTCACTGGGACTACAGTGATCAGACATGGAGTTGTAATGGTTTACACTGAGTAGCTATGGCGCTGTATACAATTTCTCGCGTATCCACCTGTTGTATGAATTACTGCGCTTATACTTGAACATATATCCTTATTTCATAGAAGCACTTCACACGTCGACATTAGCATTACTTCACGTCAAAGAGCAGAGAGCAGACAGGCTGTGTATTGTTTTTTCGACTCTCTTCGGCGCATATCCTTTTGTCATGGAAAGTGGCAAGATAAGCCTAAGGGTAAAACCTCAAGCAGGAACTACGGTGATCTTATCCCTTTCTCTAAGCAAGCTGAGACCTTGACGCACGAACTCGACAACCGCTCTCGCCTATCCTATTTTGGTGCGAAAGTACTGTCACACGGGGTCAAACCCAACCAGGAATCTTGTGGCATTTCTCACCTTTAGGGTGCAGAAATAAAAAAAAAAAAAACAGATATTGCCGCGACAGGGTTTCGAACCCGCGGGTGTACGCACAAATCGGCTTCGCTAACCACTACACGAGAGCACTATGCTATAGCTGCATTTTTTTTCGACAGTGTATTTACTAACCGAGGTTATGTATGTACAGAAAGGGGATATATACAAAATATTTTACAAAGCACGCAGATAGTGACGGCCCTGAACTAGCTAGACAGAAAACAACACAGCTAAAAAGGCGGCAAAGATAGACATCGCGTCAGCAGCGGAAACCAGTCCGGTACAAAGTCCCTTTCATCATAAATGTCCCTGAGTTGAAGCATCATTCGACTGAATTGGCTTCTGGCTGCAACAAGAGGTTCAGCGTTGCGGTCCAGTATGAGCGTTTTCCACAGGCTATGAAGTCGATATACTATGTGCTATATGCTATAGCTGTAGTATATGCTACAGCTGCAGCTGATCACGCCTCGTGTTAAACTCCAACACTATCGCGCTGTGCATGACACATCGATGTGTTCATCAACCTCTATCTGCGGTGAGAAAAAATTCAAATCACCTTATCCTCGATCCGAGCTTAACCTGGGTCTAATATTGTCGCCAGACGTGCCGATGACCCACTAAGGCAAGACCATGAACCAACCAGGCTAAAAACTTGCTTTCGCACGTCTACTTGGTTTAGCTACGAAGTCCGACCACTTCTTTTTTTCGTCCTTTGCGCTCAGGATTACGTGAGGACATGTGGAGTGCAAAGCGCCAAACGTCTTGCAGTGCGAAAATACGCATGTGGTGTGCGCATTGAGCCATCCTAAAGGAGCCGCTAACGAGCTCCGAAAAGGCGATTATTAGTGTCTGGCATTTTCACTTACCCGTTTCTGTGTGTGCCTTGACGTACGCTGTACACGCATATGCGGCCAGCTACAGCCTTACGAATATGCACGAGCCCTTAATTAGAATGGATACGTCATCTTCCAGTCCCGTGCGATGCGAGATTGGATTTGTCGTTTTTGCATGTCTTCTACGCTTTGATGAGAAAGTTTTCCTCAGCTCATTTTTTCTATCACTTAGCACGGATACCGGCAGCAGTCTGCGTAAGCATCGCGTACTGTGATGATTTTTTAAGCTGCAAACTGGAAACTCTGAATACACTAGCTACATGTTTTCGCTAAAGTGCGCGTTTTTGGGCTTTTTGGGATGCTTTCGTCTGCAGAGTATAGCTCTGAAGCAAAGTAGGTACATTGAGAGTAATGCATTTAAGGAAACTACATGCGAGTAATGCGAAAGGATGGAAATACTATTCCCATTTTATAGCTATGCCAGTAGAAATCTAATCTATCTTTTTTTATTTTATTCAGATTATTTCAATTATTTTCCAGTTTTATTATAATTCTGTTCTCATTCTATTCGAATTTTATTTAAATTCTATTCGAATTCTATTCGTTTGCAGATAGTGCCGTTGTAAGTACAAGTACTGGCTATTACTGGTCAACATTTCATATTTTCCCACCTATGCTGACGTCACACCGTCTCGACCACTCGCGAGTTTTGGAAATTGTGAACAGGAAATTGTTCCCACTGTTTGCCTGCGGCAACCGTTATCATTTTCTGATGGAAATAAAACACACAATTAATTAATTAATTTGTTTATTTATTTATATGATAAATTGTTAACTATTGCTTAATAATTTCACTATTCGATTGATTGATTGATTGATTGATTGATTGATTGATTGATTGATTGATTGATTGATTGATTGATTGATTGATTGATTGATTGATTGATTGATTGATTGATTGATTGATTGATTGGAACGAAACTACTTCTATTGCGACGCCAGTTTTTGCGTAGATGAGCCAGTCAATGTTTTCGCCTAAATAATTGCGCCACGCATGGCTGCTACAGTCACCGCCAGATGCAAAACACGCGTATGAATGACTGGGGCGTATTCATGGCTGAAGTGTAGTATACTCTGCACCACAGACGGCCTCAGGTTAGAATTATGCTGCTACGCTGACCTTCGCTGAGGGATGCAACACAGTGGAAGAGTGGCTGCTACTTCCAGCCCCCAGCTTTGCACATAAGTATATAGTTCTTTATCTTTAAGCTCTGCGCTTCCTACGTCGGAGGGAATGTGGCATAATGCGAGCCGGATGAAGAAATCGACGGCAAGGGGATATCAGGGTAAGTATGTCGGTAGAGCTACCGCTGTAATTCGGAGAATAAAAACTGTGCTCTTCAGAAACTAACGGAGAAGTGTAAAAAAGAGGGTGAGGGTAAATGAGGAGCAGGAGAACCCACCAAACGGTTGTTTTTCAAATAGCTACTCAGCGAATGCCTAAAAGGAACAATGTCTAAGAAAGGCTCCCGCCGGACAAGCGAGCAATAAAAATTGAGCACAATAAGCAAAGAAACAGTAGTGAACTAGAGATCGAAAGTATTAGAGAGAACGAGCGCCAAACGACTACAACGGTCGTTGCCACGAAGTGTTCTTTAAAAAAAAAAGAAAAAAAACTCAGCAAGTACGGAAAACTAAATTCAGAGGCTGGGAAGCGCAGCGGGGAAGATAGCAAATAGGCCACCGGAATCGGCCGCGTCATTTGCAGGGCTCGATAACGTCGTTATGGATGGAGTCATCCGCCACTGCATCCCTGCGGTTGCCAGCCAGTCGATGCCTCCGTACGGAGTCTCGGAGCTGCTCGGCTCCCACACTCTAAACTGAAAGGAGTAAAACGGGAGTAAAGCTGTCCCTTAGCGCACACCCTTTTCGAAAGGGTGTGTGTGCTCTAGAGGACAGCTTGCTGCTTTTTTACTCCCATATAGATGCATTCGTGTTTAGAGTGCACAGCAGCCCCTCCATCTCTCGTCTGGAAAAGGAGGAACCTTGTGCGGTGCAGTGCTCACAAAGCTCGAAAGCTACCAGCTTTTGACGCGGTCCGACATTCGACGACCGGAGACGCCATAGATTTGCTCATAAGAGCCCATTAGCTGTGTAGGTAAGCTAATTATTCAAAAAATCAAGAGATTAAAGTAAAACCCTCGGAAAGCGCAAAGTGGAGTAACTAACCATATCATAATCCAGAAAATTGGTTCCACTTTACTTCTCTTTTCTTTTGATCTTTGTGATAAACCAACACGGCATCCGTATTGCGAATGCGCCCTCTCAATCTTGTTTCGCTATTTTCCGCCAGTGGGCGCCTAATAAGTTTGGGGCGATGGAGAGCATTAGAGCAACTATGAAAAACACCTGCCATCATTCCTCTAACTTCGAATGCATCGTATTTTTGAAACCTTTATGCGCTTACGTCGTCGTATGGCCTCAGGGTTCAAGCTATGTTTCATGCTATATTAAAAGCTTGTTTTACCCTTCCATTCATTTGAGAGATGGCAACACAAGGAGCAGAGGGGGAAACGAGCCTGCTGCTCTCACTTGATGGGCTTCATTCGGTAGTATATTCCTTCTCATTGGTTGAAGTTTTATTACCAAGTAATTACTAATTAGAACCCACCCAAACGTAGCCATACGTCCACAAGGAAAAGCTAAACAGCTTCTACAAAAACTTCATAGCAGAATAAAAATTTACCCTGGTCTGGAATGTGAACCGGAGACCCCCGGCTCACCGGGCAGTCACTCTTCCAACTGAGGTAAACGGGAGAGCTAGCTTATGGTAGGGCTAGAGTGAATTGACCAGCAACTCGAAGTAATATCAGAGCCGGTCTAATGTTTGGTTGAATCCCCAAATGTGGAGTAGATTTGTAAGAAGAAAATAATTACTGGTTAGCATCCGCCTAAGGGCAGCCATACGTCTACAAAAGAAAACTGTACAGCTTGCAAAGAGACTTTGTAGTTGACGAAAAATTTGTCCTGGTACGGAGCTTGAACCAATCCTCCACGCGGGTGGGTACTTATGCTGTTTCCTCTCGCATACATGAAGGCCAGGTGTCTAATGAGTGTGAGACGAATCTCGGAAGTTCGATCAAAACGTGCGATGTTTTCAGATGAAGCATGAAGCACGAAACGCAATCCAAGCTCTGTAAACGTGTCACTTTCATAATCTAAACATTTATTTTGCAATGAAACGCTTCCTAAGCCACGCTGAACTGCACCGGAATATTATCTAGAAATCTTAGATGCACTGCCAATAGCACAAAAAGTGGTTCTGGTTTATGGGGTTTAGCGTCCCAAGGCAACTCAGGCTGTGAGGG
Organism: Amblyomma mixtum; assembly: GCF_055824585.1. Lineage (NCBI taxonomy): Eukaryota > Metazoa > Arthropoda > Arachnida > Ixodida > Ixodidae > Amblyomma > Amblyomma mixtum. The sequence continues at coordinate 10,804,405 of NC_143016.1, read as the reverse complement.
ACGCAGCACAAGTGGAATATAGAGAGGAATAACCACCCAAAGTAAAATTCATTTGGTAAGAAATTCAGAAAAAAAAAGGTATTGGGCACTTCGAAGTTTACTTTCCTTTTTTTAAGTTTCCTGCCCTCCACCGGGTGTGCCGTCGGCGTAGTTTGTGAAATATGAGAGTCATCAGACAAACAGGGCGGATTATATTTAGCGGCGGAACAGTTCAACTTGTGCGCGCTGCTGTGAAGTGATTTTGCGAAGTAACGCTATGTACCGATTGCGGGTTGACGTTGCCCCGCATTAGCACATTGTGCTAATAAATGTTTATTCATTTATTCATTAATTCACAGCGTTTAAAAGGCCATCTCCAAAATTTTTCTGCAGAGTGACACAAATGATCGCTTTTTATTGACATGAACGAGTCTCCACAATTGTGTGATTGTTAGTGTTGAAAGACATCTTCAAAAACGCATGCGGCACCTATGCATATTAAGGCATTCACTCACACGCGGGGTACCGTCCACTGACAAAAAGTGGCGTAAAAATTACACAGCTTGAGGGAAAGTCCAAGCACACCCGTCAAGAAAAAAAAAACGCCGGCAACAATCTCGAGAAAGTGGTAATGGCACAAATTGAAACCTCAGACTAGTCACGCACTGGCATCCAACAAGAGAGCAGAGACTTCGAGATTACGCACCCAGATGATATGCCTAAACGAAAGGGCGGACAGCCTGGCTCGAGGGCTCACTTACCGAGCAGGCTTATCGGACGCCCCGGAGTTACGGCTACTCACGTGCGAGGGAGGCTACGCAGAGACCCTACAACTTTATAGGGGAACTAGATTGAGGTATCCACCACCACACAGAGCACTGACTAGGGAAGAGGCTGTAGAATGGCGTAGGCTACAGACGAACACTTTTCCTAACCTGTACATATACAGCAAAATGTCACCAACGCAATTCAGATCAGACTGTCCCTGGTGCGGCGGTACAGCTACACTCTATCACATTACCTGGGAGTGCGAAAGAAACATAGCATTCCACAATTATCAAACACCGTGTGAGGAGCAGTGGGAGAGCTGTCTCTCCAGCAGCGAGCTCGAGGTCCAGAGGGCCTTGGTACAGCACGCTGTTGAAGCGGCACGACTCAGTGGAGCCCTGGACTGAGGGCCCACCCTTGCTCGAAGACTCAAGTCGCCAGCGCCCAAGCAGGACGACCAAGAAGTCTTCATCTCCGCGAATCTCTTGAAAGAGCAATAAAAGTTTTCTCTCTCTCTCTCTCTCGAGATTACGCAAGATCAAAGGGAGATGCGCTAAGGGTTACGAAGCTAGACGACACAGATAAATGAAGACAGGTTCCGCGAAGAACTCGAGAGAGAAAATTCACAGCTTCCTAGGAAAAGAAGTGACGCTAGCAGAGCGAAGCCGCTCAACTCCATCATCTTGCTCACTTCCCTCTTCATCCGTATCTATCAATTTCAGGAAACAGATATAACGCCCGCGCACCCACAACACCCACATACGCTCACACACTCAGCGACCTTGCCGGCTTATTCCTGGAGGCAGCTTCCTTCGAAGCGAGAGAAAAGCAGCGCGTAGGCGGACCACCTGCTTAGCGTGATAATTGCTTAAAGCTTCGTCGCCGTCGTATGAAGGCAGCTCTTTACAGAGCCCTCCTGCCCCTAGAGACTGCGCTTCCCGAAATGGCACTCCCGAAGAGAAGGCCACGGTTTGGTCACCTAAACCGCGGCGCCATGGCAACGACGCGCCCCATAGCCCAGCAAAGCATCTATGCCAAGGCAGCGTAATTAACGTCACTGCCACTAGGGCGGCACTGCTGCCGCTTCTGCTTTCTTCTCCGCCAAGCGACGTATTAGTGGCGACCGCACACTCAGAGTGCGTTTTTGGGCTCCGCAAAAGAAAGCTCGCTGTCTGGTAAGCTTTGGTTTAGGAAGAGCTGTGTTTTAAATTCGAATTCAAGGCATGCTCATCCTACACTGCGTGAGGCTCGAGTAGCCAGCAGCAGGAGGTTTGGAACTGCTCGGAAAGAGCTCCGGTATTTACAGAATTTAAGGAGTAGGAATACCGAATTCTGGCTGTGTGATCTTTCTGTGGAATGACGCACAAGACATTAGTAAACATCAATCGGCGCATATGATTCGTCTTACTCGGGATAGAATTCCGACTGGATAGCTACTTGTTTATTTGTTGTCTTTCCGGCTTATGGGAGAGGCTTGTGGGACAATCAGAGTAATTTAAAACGGAGTGTAGATCTTATAATAAAAACCAGAAGTCAGGTTGGCGCTTTACCTTGTGTTGCCTCTAGATCAGAGCACTGTGAATTATGGTGTGCGAAACAACGCTTGAAAACTGGAGTTTTACGGGGCAGCACAGGCCACGCTCTATCGTTACTTTTTTTTTATTTCGCACCTCTCAAAGAAGAAGCAGTAAAGCTTGAACCAACGTTAGACTTTCTGAGAACAACGCCTTCCTACTGACACTACAACGACAAGATGCAGTAATAAAAAAAGTAACAGGCAACCAGAAAAAAAATTAATGAAGATCTCAGCATTATCACCTAAATCCAGCATTCATGGCGCGGGCAGACCGAAGAATCACTCCGGTTTGGCTCTGTTTTCATAAATATAACGAACGTTTCAGAGAAGACCGCCACTAATTATTGCAAATAGGCTTTTTGTGTTCTGAAGATAAATTCTACGGTGGAAAAATATAGGTGTCGGCGGACACCAGAAATGAAGTGACTAAGATGAACTAGGTAGCAGTATTAAAATTATTCAACAGGTTGCAATTAATGGTTTGTAGCTGGTCGGTAGTAATAGGCGCATTAGTTTTTAGAATTCAATTCAATTCAATTAAGGTCAAATCCGGAAGCAGCTGCAAATGCATTCAAGCTTCTTACAGCATAAGCAGAGAGCCGCATTTAGGGCGTCCGGGCTCTAACGTCTCGCTGCTTCCAGCCCAATCCCTTGAAGCTGAGCCGTCGTCATCAGGCTCGTCCACCAGACCTGCGAAAATGTTATTATTGGTAAAGGAGATTAAAGCTCTGAAGAAAATGAATGTAAAGCAATGCTGCACAGTTGCATCCTCAAGCCAGGGAGGGGCACAAAAATTCAGGAGAAAAGAAAAGGCATTAATAAAGGGCAAACACGCACGACAGAAAGGAGCTTGAGGTGAAAAGGAAAAATAACACAACGTAAGCAAGGAAAAGGACCGCACTGTTGCGCAAAGGCTGGCTAACGAAGCACATTATGAACGCCCACGAGATTGGCCAACGCAAACCAGAAAGTAGCCGCTTATTCTTCGTGCGGGGACCGGGACGAAGATACAAAGACAGGAGGCCGGACGGAGAAGATCGAAAACCGGCCGGCGACCAAAGCCGGGGTTGTCCGGAGGGGATGCTGACGAAGAGATCTGCCGGTTCCCGAGGTGGAACAAAAAGGAGAGATCCAACAGCGGTTCCCCGTGCGACGAACAAAGGACGGAGACGAGACGAAGAAAACCAAAAACGCGCCCGATGCTGTAGAAAATGCTGGACAGCAGGGACAGCTCTCCTGCCGGCCTCGACATCAAGAGTCTTTGTGGGTGAGCGTAGCCTGTACGACTGCGCTGTTTACTCCGCCAAGGTTGTGAATTTTGTTTTGGCCCTCCGATCATGGCTGCATGGTAGAGAGCGTGTCACCTTGAAAACGCGTTCGACTTTTTGTTTGCAAACTCGGAAGGCGTTTTAAGAGGAACGATGCCGACGACATGGGCAGAAATGCAGGCCTTAGGAAAACTTGCCGGTTAGGCCGGTTAGACGAAGGGAACAAACACAAATTAACTCGTCTCGGTGGCGGCGACTCTGACTGTTTGATAAGTGTCGGATATGGAAGCTGAGGACGCTCGCTACTCAGGACTTGGGATTCTCTCCGGCCTTCGACACGCGCTCGCAAATGTCAGTATAAGCGGACACACGTATTACATCGCAGAAAGTTCCTTGATTCCTTACATAGACAAAATCGGTACGGAGTCCGAGGTATTCGTTGGCTGAGGACCACACGGGCAACCCCTGCCTATAAACGTACAATTCGAGCGCAAGGTGAAAAAAAGTATTACTGCTGATGAACAGCTTATATAATAAGCAGTATGGAGTTGTCATCATCATCATGATAAAGGCTGTCCCTATGGCAAGACTGTCTTCTAATGATCAATCAGTTGCACCAGACGCAACCACCCAATCCCAGCAGATTTCCCCCTAATCTCACATCTTTCCAGCTGATTCAGTGCCCCTACAGTTGTCTTAACAGTCCGGAAAAAGCTGTTGGGAATGACAGCACCGTTGGATAACTGAACAGCACTTTCCAGGTTTAGTTCACCGCAGCCGCAGCGAAGCTCACCCGTGCAGCTCCTGATTGGCTTGCAGAGCCCGAGTGACCCAACGTCTGGTGGCAGCCAGAGCCATCTGACTAGGTGACGTGGACAGTGTTGCTGACCTTGAGGCGCCTGTCATCTACTTTCTTACGAGGAGTTACAGGCGCACAATGCCAGTGATTTTGCGACTCTTGTCACCTTCGAGCAAGCTTTACCAGCGGATACCATGCGTCACGCATTCTCCAATTATGGGAAGCGAAAACACGGGAAAAGGGAAGAACACCAACAGATAAAGGGTGTTTCACCTACTATTTTACACAGGTTTTAAAAATGGGGTTTTTAATTAGTAGAGCGTTTTGTTTTCGGCTTAGCATTGTCAGCGGTGTAGTACATCAGAATGCAGCTAAGATAAGCTAACTAGCAGGTTTGTTAACTGATATTAAATAGTTAACTTTTTAATTATTACTGTAAGGTTCCTTAATATATGAGAGGCCTGTAGTGCAACGTAAGTAATAACCTTATCAGTTTTTAGAATTTTGAAAATGCGGTTATCCTCGGCTCTATGGCACAACAAATTTTGTCTATTTCGATGAGTTACTCCCACTGGAGAGGTTGCTTTGCCTGGAGGCTTCACGAAAGCGCATGTATTTTGACGCGATGCAGCCATAAAATCATACTCCACAAGACATATTTGGCGTAAACTGTGCATCATGTCCAATTTTTTCTGCATGTGATTTAGTGAAGCTCGTCTTCTTTGACAGCATTTTTTTTTTTTTTTGCAAATTTCCTCGAAAAGAGAGGGGGTAATATTCATTTCTTGGTTCTGAGAGATATCTCTGCCAAATTTGAGGGCAAAGGCAAGCGAAAAGGCTTGCGTTCGACACATTATCTTGAGTAAATTTGCTCTTTCTAAAATATTTTAATGAAGAATCACAATGAAGTGCAAGAGGAGTATTATCTGCTACACAGAAAGTATCATTTGCATGGAGGAATTCTTACCTCTGACCAGCGAGAAATTACTCACTCTTTGTGTCAGGTGAACCTTGTTTGTCCTATTTCGATTTAAAATCACGCCAGGCATGTTCTATTACAATACACTTCTGAGAACTGCTTTTAATTCAAGCCGTTATCCGCCTATAGTGTCATCCTCCCGTAAATAAGCCATTTTCCCCTCTCTAAGAGTCTTTGACACGAGTATAATGACATCAATAACTGCAGTAGCTGCTGGGACAATGCAACATTAAAGTCACATCGTTTGAAAACGACGTGCTTCAGTCCGTAGTCGCTGTAGTGCTTCGTCCACAGCCGTATTGTAACTGTGTCAACAGGGCGTGTGGCGAAGCGGAACGTCGTAAAACACGTCTATCAATCCATCCGACGCTCCCACCGATAGTATTGCGACATGGTCAAATCGGGGCCCCCGTTCATGCCGTCAGCGAAAATGCGAGCGCAAGCTTTCGAGTTCTAAATTTTCGGGCTCATTGGCGGTCAATAAGTGGACAGCTGCTGTCGTTCCGGAATCAAGAAGGCGACTGTCTGTTGAGAGATAGCTATTGCTGCGTTGTATGTTATCTGTAGTCATGTCGCCTCTAGTCCCAGCGTAGCTGTATTAAGTGGTGCTCGGGAATATGTCGGCGATGCTCAAGATCAGTCGAGAGCTCAAGTGCAATTCCTACTAATTATTTCCTGCTTCTTTCAAACCAGTTCAAACATTCGGATTAAGGAAGCTGTACAGTACTATAAGGCATCAGTAAATGAATCCAACTGGCTATAAAACACGTTGTTCGGGTGCCCTGTTTAGACTACTCGGCAAAGGGTTGTCTGATGCCTATAGCTATTGCGTAAATGGTTGCATCCGTTAAAACATACAATAAATATGAAATCCTTAATGTGTAAGCGTGCAAAAGTGCTTTGTTCAAATGGTGTTATTATTCGGAGATGACTGAACAAAAAAATGCCTTGTGGGACAAACAATCCAACCTTTTTTGGGCATGCATGGACTAATAGCAGCCTATATACACGTCTTTATCAAACCAACACCAGTTGTGTAGAGAAAAATTGCATGGACTAAAGATTATTCGGGATATAAGAGCAACGGCCATTGAAAGGTCATCACAATACGCCACGCCTAATGCCACGAGCGGCGGACTTGATAGATTATTCACATTCTAATGCCAATTTCAACTTTTATATTAGTGTTACATCGTTTCCGAGCTTTTTTTTTCACATCAAGTGCATAGTGCATCTTCAACATAAGTGGCTAGAAGGAGCCTTTTGCGCAGATAAGATAACACAGTTACGTTACTGCCTGCTCCACGTAATCACTGCGGTAAGGTTTAAGGCGATACAGTTAAAGAGCCCATGTCTTAGAAAAGCCGGCGTCGTCATCAGCATCCTGGTCGTTGGCCACGAGCGACAAGTCCACGAAAAAATCCCCATAGAAGCAACCTAAGAGGGCCGCCTCAGTGGCAGGTGGGCAACGTTACCTCATGGCGTCATCGCAACCTACCAACTGGATTCCGAGCAAACTGCCAACCGTGGTAAATGGCAGTTTGCATACACACATGCCCGCTACATAAGCGGCTGATAAGGCAGCGAAACGAAGTGCTTTGAGACACCGTAGGAGAGGCGGCGGCGGCGGCGATGACGATTGCGCACTTTCCCTCCTCCTTCACCTCCTTTTCCTACGCGCACTGTCCGGAAGGCATGCCTCGAGGCAATGGCTCTCGCTGGAAACGCGTCACGAGCTAGTGCTTCAGTCAGAGATCTGTAAGCTGGATGCGCCGTCCTGATGCGTGGACCCCTCCCGCGTTTACCAACAAGGCTGCGAACGCGGAATGAGTGCCACCCTCCTCGGAAGCAGCAACGTTGGTAAAGGCGGCCTCCAATGCGAGGCCTCCTCTTCCCATGCGAAGGAACACGCGCGGTCGATAACCACGCTGTTGCACAGCCCAGACCGAAGGAGGTAGAAAAGCGTGCACGTGTGGGACGCTCACATGCAAGCGCGCACACGGGGCCGGGATAATAATGACCCAATCTGCGTGCGTATGGAAGGAGCTGGCAGACGTCGGGAAGTGGCAATCAACGGCCCGGAGGCTATTTGAACGGGCGCGATCGCACAGCCGCCGAGGTGCGAAGAGCATCCTTGGCACTTCGAAATGGCCGACTGGTAGCGGGAGGTGGTCAGTGCCTTCTAAACACGAAAGAAATTAAAAAGGGAGTAAGGTGTTCTCTAGCGCACTTCTTCAAGCGACATGGTATACTGCCGAAGCCCTGAGGTAGATTTCCATCTATAAAAATACAGAATAGTTACGGATAGCAAAGGAAACAAGTTACTTTAACAAAACCAGTACCGCACTACATGGTATATATAATGCAGACTGTGCCCATTCGTACCTTCATACCGGAAAAAAATTACACGCCGTGCGAAAGGCGCAGCCCCCTGCGAGCATGAAATCGCAGCCTGCAGGTGTACAGTAATCAAAAATAAGAAAAAAAAAACACGGGTCCACTCTACCAACTTTCTCAGGGTCCACGAAAAAGAGAGAAAATGATGAAGCGACGAAAGCAAAGACTTCCACTCAGGCAGCAGTAGGCGAGCTGGTCGACTTACTCTGTTCTCAGAGTGAAGTTAGGAAACACGTAGATGAACACATCACATATCAATTTAGACCTCTGCATGTGTGCGAACTGTCTTCGATGCGCTGCTTCGAATCATTTCGACTGAAGTACTAGCTGCACGCATGCATAGAGTTGTGAAAGGAAAAAGAAAAAAAACACCATATTATGTGGACGGCCACTGTGTTATTCCGCTTGCATTTTCCTCGTCGGAGTTGCGCCCGCACTTCGAGTCGCATCACTTTGAGATCAAGAATGCGCGCCGTGATTTGATGCTACCCGCTGTGCCGAGACGCAAATAGTCTACTGTACCAACGACATGACTGCTGCAGAATGTTAAGGAAGACATGGAACGAGAGATAGGAAAGAGCAAATCTCAGAACGTCTGCATGCCGAGAGGACAGATAGCCTGAACTTCGTTCCTGTGTCAAATAAAAACAAAAGAGCCAGAAAACAACAAACAAATGAGCGATTTCTTTTTGCACTGTGCGCATTGAGCCATGCCCCGGCACTCATGCCAAGATTACACAAAAGACAGAGACAGTCAGTCCGGGACTCTGAAAGTAGGCCTAGCTGGTTCTGCTTTAAATAGCTCGTCATATGCTGCCAAGAAGCTTCACTGTAAGAGAGAGCCAGCCCTTGCTTCGATTCGCATCGCGCTACGACGGCGTAAAGTACATGCCCTCTCTGCAATTGTGTGCATGGATGCACTGAAGATTGGGTGCAGCCGGTGCATGGCACTTGCGTGTAGGCCCCAAAGGCGACGCGGGAGCGTTCCGGCGTGAAGCGCGTCTCCCCGAGCGGCTGATTGCGTTTGCGTCTTCACGGCCTCCCCCACTGCATACGGCTGCTCGCGGGACGGGGCGGGCGAATTCAATTGGCTCGCCCTACGCCACCTGCTTCGCTCACCGGTGCGTCGGCAGCACTTGAGAGACTGCGGCGGAGTTGCTGCTGCTGCTGTGGCACGAGCCTGTGCTGCCACCGCTTGCCAACACTCACTTTCTTCCGGCCACCAGCCATTCCTTACCCCCCAAGGGGTGTTGTGGCTCCGAAAGGCACACACCCTTATGGATACCAGTGAACAAGCGCGGTCAGCCGAGCGGGCGAAAATAGACGCACGCACGGACACGACACGTGTCTACTATTGCTATTCGACCAACCCGGCTTCCTACTTTTCTTTTCCATCTCCCCTGAGCCCCGTATTCTCCGTTTGCTCTCTCAGGCTTCTTTTGACATCACGTCCGGGGCCACAGCCATAGCTTTCCGACAGTTAATAAAACAAATCCATTAGGACTAAACGAACTATAATTGTACCAGACCCGTCGCGGTGGCCCGGTAGTTTTGGAATTCAGCTTGGGATCCCGAGGTCATGGGTAAGGTCGTGGACCCGGCAGCCGTATTTCGATGGAAGGATAATAAAAAAGCTGCCTTGCGCAGTGCCATGGCAGCGGACGTTAAAGATGCGCAGGTGTCCTGGACTAACCCGCAGCCCTTTAATACGGCGACTCTCGTAGCCCGTGTGTACCTTCGGGATGTTAAACGCCCCAGTTTATAATTTATATTAGTACCACATGCCAAAACTGTTTTCTTTTACTTTTTGCATATTACCAAAAACAACTTCTCACGTCACAAGTTCACATTCTCTGTGCAGTGTGCGCAGTGAGCCACGTCAAAAAAAAACAAATACAGACCCTGCCACGAAGGCAGGGATGTTAACCAGAAGGATGTTCCGGTTGGCTATCCAGCACTGGGGAGAGGGATCAGGGGATTTAAAAGGGAAATGAAATAAAGGCGAGGAGCGCCGTCACAATTTGTCACTCAAGCCAGTCGCTCTGATGAAGCAAAACAGTGCGGTTTCCGTTGATACCGCAGTGGCCATTCCTGGGGAGATTCTTGGCTGATGAACATCGTACTGCAGTTGAGTTGCGGTTCAACTTAACTGATGAACTCAACAAATGACTGATGAACTCAATACAGCCATTCGGGCAGCTGTTCAGGCAATCAACCATCAGTTGAGCCGCAAGAAATGGATGTAGAGCATCCAGTGCTTGCAGTGCGTTGTTTGCTACTGGCGTGCGCAGGCTAAAAACCACAGCACGCATTACATTCATCAAGAGCGTGAGCATTGCAGTCACCTGCAGATCATGGCCACGGTTTGGATCGTGACTTTTGTCTGGATCAGTCTTATGTGTTGGACATCGGGAGTACGGCAACGTCCATACCCATTAGGCGTACAAGGCTTTGGTAGTGGTGGCCAAGTAATATCTGAGGCAGTAAGTCCGTCTTCAACAGACACCGTCTCCCTTGATTTATTCCCTTCTATGAAGGAGGCGGACATGCTGCAGTGGAGCTTGGGGCCTTCGCTTCAAAGGTCATTGCCTTCTTTGAGGATCTTCGGCGGCGCGAATGAGATTATCGTACCTGTGCAGCGGCCTGTCTGTGCGTAGAATGATAATGCAGCCTTTTTAAGTGATGCATTGCTGCTGGGCTCGTTTGAGTGTTGTTCAGATGGGTTCGCAGTTCTTATGTCATTCTACAATGTTCACACTGATAGGTAACAAGGTGGACAAGTGATGTCTTGGCAGTAGCGGACGTAACATCACGAAATTAAAAAGACAGCTTAAGTTCTAAGTGTATGTACTTAGTGAGACCACTCTGCACATGCAGTGCGTAATTTTAAGTCACATTTGGCTGCCGTCACTCTTACTGCGAACTCTCACTAAGGATTACGTGTGGAGAGAGAAAACATCAGCGTCAAAACGCTGACATCGGTGTTATAACGCAGGACCGTAAGGGGACAGACAACTCAGTTTGCAAAGCGCTGCAATTACCAAGGACAAAGAGTGTCTTGCAGCGCTTTTTAAAATGACGTGTATGCACCAACTAGTCCGATCCGTCCCCCTTCTGGGGCACAGCTTACTGTTATTTGTGGCCAAGCTTGGGTGGTAAAGGGAGCTAGTATGCTACGATATAGGGTGGTTTCGCGCAGACATTAGAGGGAGCTTGTATGGCTATGAAATAAAGTGGATTTGTGCAGATATTTCTGACAAACAGGTCAAGGTGGTTCGATTATGTAGGCAGTCACTGTGTGCGTTATCGGGACAAACTCGGCAATATCTTCAGCTGCAGTTGTTGGGGTAGTCGGATATGGTGGAAAATTAGTCGGCGAGGAGGAGGTGAGTTTTACTGCTTCGCCAGTGCTTGTACTCATGGCCTGAGAGGAAAGAGTGAAATGAGGGCAAGAGTAGGGTGCAGGCGAATATGGAGAGTAACAGTTGAGATTCAACACTGCCACACTCCTTGCGCATGCAAAGGCATGGTCTTTTCCCCATTTGTTTCTTTTCCCCTGCACGCCTCAAACCTTGCCCCCCCCCCCCCCCCCCCCCCCCCCCTTCAGATACATAAGCACTTTCTCGCGGCCTCGCTCGGTCGGTGGCCTGGGCCGGACTGGGAATTGGGCTATATCGGTGGGCCTGGGCCACGCTCAGTATTGCAACTGCGGGCCCAGACCGCGCTCAGTCTAATATACAAGCATGCTTTGTAAAGCTTTTTACTCATTACTGCAAGGTGCAGCACACTGAGGCGGTCTAGCAGTGACACGGATGAAACAGAGCCAGAAGCCATGATCCTGAGTTAGTTTAGGCGCAACAAGCGTTATACTTATGCAATCAATAAGCAATTTTCCGAAAAATAAAACTGCGGTTCGTGAAACGAAGGAATAGCGTATGTAGAAAATACAAGCTCAAAGCAAAAAAAAAAAAAAAAAACAGAAGGGCAGAAGTGTAAATATGATATACGCAAAATATACTCCAATATATATATATATGCCTTGCAGTAATTTCAAACCAAAATATCGAACGAGGTTTGTTAGATTGTGAGCTCACAAAAATATTGAGCCCTCGTGGCTAAAGAACTTCTTTTAAGCATCTGGGCACAGACAAAAGAGAGCCCCTATTGTGACTTGTTCTTAAGTGAATCAACTCAACATCGGCTTGTGCCTCAAATAATGCGATTCAGGGAAAATAGAAGCAATTGAAAGAATCGTTAGCCACTTAAAAGCACTAAAGAAAGAAGGCTGACTGCTGACGGTAGCGAAGCGCAATTGCAAAACACCAACACAGTACATTTGAAGAATTAGTGCACATCCACCTATTCCTATTGAAGTTGGCTGTACCATCATATTAACATGGATTTCTTACGATCGCGGCTTGTTAAGGCGGCCGACTTCCTCAATGTCCGACCGAATAGCGTAAGGAAGGAGGGAGGGACAAGACTGTCGAAGAGCAAGGCACGCTATATAGGGACAACATGCAAGGCATGTCTGTATAGGCCGAGACACCTAACGATGCACTGCAAAAAAGAGCAGCCTAACGAAATCAGCGTCTACCTCAAGTAGCCCTAAAAGAGCGATGCACATTGAGAAAGGCAGATGCACGATCCTATGAACGGGGTCCAATTACTGGATGGAAGACATTCGTGCTTTTGTGCTTGGATAAGGGGGCGTCGATCTGTTTTCGGATTATTAGCCCAAGCTCGACGCAGAGCGCGGAGAGAGTTGGTCGCCGTTACTCTTTAGATGGCGAGACAGAACTAGCACAAAAAGAAAAAAGCAGCTCGAGGAGGAGGAAGCAAAAACGTAAGACGAAGTATATTGGTGACAGGGATAGTGGATGTTGAATCCAGCCAGGCCTCCATGCTAAAAGAACATGTGCCTAAGCAGTGGTCCCTTCCTATCGATTGTTGTTGTCCCGCACATCTTGAAAGCACATGAAGGAACGCTTGTTTTCTTGGAGCTGGAGAGCAATTTCAGCTTTTTGGGCAGATGAAATCTCCTTTTTGCCTTTAACCTTTCAGATCGCGTGCAGCAGTGCCTTTGCTAACAACCACCAGAAGAGGTGGAAGCATGAGAAGAAGAACGATTTAATTAGATCTTTCTTTCTCACATTTTTAAGTATTACGTTCCCAGAGCATGCGTAGATGAGATTATATATAGACGCACTTGGATGCGATTCATGTTATACCTTTTACAAACGAAGTTGCGGTCACCGGCATCGCGTTATGGCTTTGGTAACTTGCGCTAAAATCTCATGCGTAAGAGCGACCCGAAAAACTTAGAAAATGCAGTTTTTAGACACGACAATCTCGGCAGTAATCACCGTTAGGATGATTACTGCCAAGGATGGACATGTTAGAATAAATAGACAATTGAAAAATTACATTCACCGTTATTGACAAAATCACACACAAGCAAAGGATGAAGAAAGCGACATGTTTGTAGCTTTTCGTCTCAGATACGCTCATTTTGTTCGAATGAAGAATAAGGCTCTTCACGCGTACAAAAGTAGGGAAAAATAACACAAGGAACTCGCATGCTAAATAATATTAGGAATATAAACGCAAACTAAAATGTACAATTGTAAATAAAAAGAAAACAAATATACGAACACACAAAGGAAAGTATTTTATTAATATAGTTATATTAATTAATCACCGTTCGTTTTATAAAAAGGTAACAGAACGACTGTTTCGAAGCTAAAGACGTGTAAAAGCGCTCTATTGTCCACTATAGGTATAATACTCCCAAAACCATTAGAAACAATAAATTATTGTAAATTCTATAAAAAAAACTAAATATGCCAGATGTCTGGTATAAAGACGTCATTCGTTTTTTGTCCAACAATTTTTTTCTGATGCATTTTTGACATGATTGGTTTCCCGTAAAACTGGTTGGCAAACATCATACGCTTCTGATGTAGAGAATGCCATTCTAGGGCGGCGTGTTATTTTTGGACTGACATTCACATTTGGTTCACAACGACTCCTGTATGAATTATCGCAAGCAATGCTTGACAGCCAGAATTGACACACAACGTCCGTATATATAGAAATACTGTGATGCGACAACCTTGCCCGTATTAACATTGCCCTTTACTGCTGGTTTCATTAACGTCCGGCAGGTTGGGCTGTAACGAAAGAAGGCTTAACTGGGAACCACTGGGATGTTATGCCAGAACCATGCAGCGTTGCAGGAACCTTTCTGGGCGGTTTGTTGTCCTTTGTCCAGTGAAAGAAGCTGGTGGGCGGCCAACTCAATTAGAATATGATGGCTTCTTTCTCAATTGTAGGTAGTTCGGGAAGCAGGCATGCCGGATACCAAACTTCTCCTCTTTTGCTTTGTCGTTGTATGAATATGCGTCGTCACAAACAATGTGTATAGCTTCACCTGGGACACGGTAAACAATCATGAGGAAACCGACGATAATTTAAATATTGAATGATATGTTAGTAACAGAGCATTGCTCAGCGTTGCGTAACGATTTTTGTGAACCCTTCTGGCGCTGTTGCCTCGGCCAGTTCACATGCCTGACCTATCAGGTAGGCTTTCAAATCAACAAAGCGCTCTCTCCCCTGACCTCGCATTTCCAAAGCCTGAATCCTGAAAAGTGTGGAAGCTGACATATTGGAACCTTTGGCTACTGTGAACGTCCGCTCATATGTATAAACGCTCCGATGCGACAAGCTTACCCGCATTGACATTACCCTTTACTGCTTGACTCTTTAACTATGACCAGGCTATATGTTCACTAGCTTGTCGCTAGCCTAGTTAGTAACTCATGACGATGAGGGCAAGTGTTACCCTGTTTTGTTCTATCCTTGTGTTTCAAAAGCTACAAGTTTCTTTCTTTAACTTTGATCTGCACCCAATATGTGCCATGCACTTATTCACGTTGTCAGCAATGGATGCATTACGCCACTGACCGCACCCATGCAGATTGAGCCGGTTAGAGCACATGCTTCTGCAGTGGTTAAGAGAGTGTAGCACGATCATGCAACGTTAACGAGCGCGAGCTTCTTCCACGCGACCGATCTTCTGGTCAGTGTCTGCGTGACCAACCGTCCGAAACAAGCCACATTACTCGACGGCACCACAGGGTTACTGACAGTGCCAGCGGATAATACAATCTATTACAAAAACTGCCACAGACAGCTACCGCCATAATAGCTTCACCCTGATATCAGCCCCGCCGACACCTTGCCACACAGAAAGTAGCAGCCAGTGAAAGCAAACTACACACAGCTTTTACGGCGTCGTAGACGGGCACACGACAAAGTGCAACGGGATCCATTCTTTCGACTCTCAATTGCTATCAAGATAATTCACGGGCATACAAGTAATTAGCGATTGACGCAGAGTTAATCCAACGTGCGGCTTTTGTGGCTCTATCCCGACTATAAAGGCTGCTAACAGAAAGACCGGCCTGGTTTCCTATGCAATCTTCCCAACAGCGCTATGAGTCATCGCGAAAGGACGCATAAACGAAGAAAGAGCGTAAGGGGAAACTTCGAGCAAAAAAAGAGAGGAGGAACTTAAGAGTACAAAAGAAAAAAATAGTTATTTGAAAAACGCTCAAACTGCAGGAACAGTAAACAACATGAAATGGCGTAGATAAAAGGCGGCAAGCTGAAAGCCGGCTGTGGAAGCGAAAGATAGAAGCAGGACGGAGGGGAGAGAGAGGATAGCGCCACTGGTGTAAAAAGCAAAGATGAAGAGGGCTTTTGAGGTAGGAACAAGTTTCTGGAAGCGAGCGCTGTAGAGATACGGGACGGGCTGTAAAATAAAACAAAGATGAGAAAAAGAAGAATGCTGCCAGCTCGGTAATGCTGCATGCAATCGGGAAGCAACGCAAGGGTCCTCCCTCAATCTCTCCCGGCCTCGATCATTTGGTAGCCTCCTGCTTGTGCGCGCAGCTTGCGCGTTCGCGCGGCCGGTTTGGCGGCCGAAGGAAACCGTCAGGCAAGGAGCTATTAGCGGAACTCAATTATCGGCACAGGAACACCTAATTAACGGTTTCTTACCTTTTTCCTTTTGTTTCGCTCGTAACCCTTGCCGCTTTACGTCACCGCCGGGTCGAAACCGAATGCTACTTGATGCTTCCATGGCAGCAAGCGACAGGCACCGCTATTTCTGGGTGTTAATTCGGCCTGACTTGGTATGTATACTGCTATGTAGATTAGCTCTGGCTCTAAGCATGCCCTCACACGAACTCTGTCATTGGTGTGCAATGCGCTTTCAGTGAACATTTTTAGATATTTTACTCCTACAAAGGAGCGCTTATGCTCATGCTTATAAATGAAATTAAATTTAAGCGGACACGAAAAACGCACACAAGAGGAGGATACACACAGGACAGGCGCTAACGCTTGTGTGCGCTTGTGTGCGCTTAAAAAACGCTTGTGTGCGTTTTTCGTGTGCGCTTAAATTTCATTTCATTTATAAGCTATGCACCATCTAGCCCAAACAGAAGTTTTGTTAAATGCTCATGCTTCGGCACTGCATTCTAAACGGCTTTTAGTCTTTGGTGAATGACGATGACCGCTGCTCCCAGGAGACTGGGTATGGTCAGTTGTAATTAGATCTAGCATTTTGTTGCCTTAATGGGGTCTGTTTTCAGCTGGATTTCATGCTGCTTCCTAATGTCTCTGTAAATATTTCATGTAGACTCAGGCCGAAATGAAACACGAACAGGGATATGCCTTTAATCAGTTTCTGGATATGTACTCCGGTAGACCATTTGCGCAAAAACATGAATCAGGCTAGTTCTACACTGCAGCTCAAAGTACTGTACCGCCGTCAGCACGCCTAAAACGAACGCTTGACGCCGTGGCTTAGATCGACACCAGCGCCTCGAGGTGTTGGCCGCTGGAACCGAGCCAAATATCTCGGTGCGTCGTAGGCGGTTGACAGTAACTGCGGGACAGTTCGATTTGACTTGTCTTTTCCCTGTGTCTAACCGACGGAAACACGTTGCAGTTTGCTTATCTCAGCAATATGACATGGCGTGTGACAGCTCGCGCGTCTTTCGAGTATGGCCTCAATTGAAGCTGCCGCTTGAAATAAAGAAAGATTGGGAAAAGCACAGTGGACACGGATTCGTGGTTTGCAACGTTCAATAACGAATAAGTTCGCTGGTTGGTGGTGTTCCGATTCTTAATGATTTCATTATCGCCGGCTTACCGCTTTGTCCATGCTGCTCCGGAGAGCAACAGTTACGGCGTACAGCGGCAGAAGAGTTCCGCGTGTCCTGAGCAAGAAAAAAATTGGCTGATGGTTTAGCGTGGTTAAACCTGGTAAAAAGCGATAGCTTTATCTTCGGTCTCTTCTGCACGTCACCATCGCATGGTTTCATTCCGACGGTGGTCTCTGGCTTCCTTCAGCCGAGCCGCCTCGTCCATCTCTAGCCGGGGCTGCAGCGCCAAAAGCCTCTTTCATACAACGGCCTCGCTTCCTCTCCGCTCTATTGCGCATGCGCAGCTGGCGGAGCGCCGGCGCCGACACGGCCGCCGCAGCTACGCTAACTGCACGAACTGCCAGGCAAGGCGAGGCCCCATCCCAGCCATAGAGTAATATAGAAGTAAAGAGCGGACACTCCCGTAGGCCCCAGCGGCCGACTTTTGTGCACAGCGCACCTAGCGGACCCGGGGAAACGCACTGGCCTCAGAGATGAAAGCCGATAACAGGAATCTTTGAGGCTCTACTTTCATTGCGTCTTGTGCGTTCTCCACTCTCGCGGAGGAGGCGGTGTCACATTGCCCAGCTGAGCAGCCGGCCACCATGACGATTACGGAGCACGCAACGATTATCCAGGTTTCGACGTGCAACGCTCGTCAAAAGCGTTTGGCTTTGATCGCTTGCCTGGACGCCGCGGCGAACACGTCACCCACAAGCCGCAAAGGCGTTATGCCACGCATCGCGTGCGCTTGGCAAGCGGCAGTGAACCTACTACGTGCATTCTGTCAGGGTGACAATGAGCGCATCAGTCACTCCGCAGAAGGAAGCCAATACATTCGAAGACCATACTCTTTTTCTTTTTTTTTATTTGCACGTTCAGTGCCATCTGGCGGAAACGGAGAAGCGCCGAACTCGGCCGCGAAAGGGCCCGAGTGTCCGCTCTTTACTTTTATGTTACTCTATGTCCCAGCTGCGGCGGTTACCATGACAACGGCTATACTCTCCGGCACCGACACAGCTGAGGCGCAGCCACAGTGACGTCTTGAAACCTGGCGCAGTGAAGCTATAGCCTCAAAAGCACGAACCACGTTGCGTTGCCCTGCTTTCCTGATTTTTTATTCTCACAAGTGGCAGCTCTGAGGCCAAACTCGAAGGGCAACCGAGCTGTCGCACTCCATGTCATGTTGCCGAGAAGCGAACTGCAATGTTTTCTATGCATGCTTGAGACCGCAGCCACGAGTCAAACGCGGCAAAAAGTGAAGTCAAGAGCATGCACTCTCCCGCTCGGTCAGACACAGGCGAAAGACGAGCCAAATAAGTGAAATTCATCTGTGCTCCAGTTATCGTCAGCCGCCACAGCTTCGCGGCACTAGCGTCAGTCCAAGCCACGACGTCGAGCGTTCGTCTTACGTGTGCTGACAGCGGTACATAGCAGATAGTACACAGAATGTCATTTCTAAGTAGTAAAGGCTATGTTTAAAGGGGTAGAGGTAAAAAAATTTAAAACGTAAACAAATGATGTGCTTTGTTTCAGGGCCGTAAGTTTGTTTCAAGCCGTTTGTTTCAAGGCCTTCTAGCAAGTTTCAGCTGCAGGCGTTGAGTGGAACATACTGTAATGCGATTTCTCATGCCATACTATACCTTACTGGACGGCAACATGTTGATGAACCTCGTGATATATTTTTTTCCTTACTAGACTACATTGCTTATGGAAAACTAGAATGATGCGCCGACACTGTGAGCCAGTTGTTACTACACAATTTCATTTCTGTCAAATGATGGTTCATTAAAGGAGTCTGCATGAACAGACATACTTCAAAGCGGATTTGCTCTCTCTCTTGGCGGCGTGCTCAGCTTTACCTCCAGTCTCATGCTTTGTTGCTCTGTCTTTGTTTAGATTCCTTTCGAGCCATTTCCTAAAAGCTGTGCAATTATTCATATAAATAGGAAATAATTTTAATGCAATATATGCCTTGTTTTAAAAACGCGATATTGCAGTCTATTGGTTGTATGCTTGCCTCAATATCTGAAAGCCCTGGGTTCAATTCTCCCCACTTTTGAAAGAACTTTTATTTGTATTTGATGACACGGTGTCGCCGTCTGATATTATTGAGAACGCTGCTGCTGGTGAACGCCGACGTCCGGTTTTGTTGCCGATGAGCGATGTAATCCTTTCGCATTAATAAAGTAAGTGTTATGCGCTTCACCGATAGAAAACTACAGGATAAAATTTTGGGCATCTAGGAGAAACAGTGAATGGCTTCGATGCGTTACGTAATCCAGGCCTGTACCACATGACAAACCTGCACCTGCTCAACCATGCTTTGCAAGAAATTCAAAAGAAATTGCAAGAAGTTTATCATCAAAGGCGCACTTACTTAAAGCATTAACAACAGAACCCACCACTATTGTTACCACTAGTTAATAGTAATGGCCAAATATGCAAGAAGGCCGGTACAAAAAATTTTACATGCTTTGCTCGTGCTCCACGCTATGTTTGGGCGCTCAAAACGACTTTTCTAGCTGATCACTAGTCAATGGTGTCTCGCGGAACGGATATGTTTGTCTGCAAGAAAGATGGCGCTCTTCCCGAAATAATGAAACTGCCCTGCTCCACACGCACACACACAAAAAAAAAAGACATGCGGTGCACGACGTCGGTTCCTTCATTATCCACTCGCTGAACAATAGACGGTTCCATGACCAGATCGAATGGCGCTCAGAGTGAATTAAACTAACGAGATCAGGACCGCACGTGCGGCTTAGAGAAGTCGAAGCAGGCGACAAATATGTTTGCGTCATTAATATAGAGGATTCTCGCTGGCACCCGCTCACCGCAGTGGCTGTTAATTCCGCAGACTCGCAGAGGACTAATGGAATTGCATGTATGATCGCTTGCTGTTGAAAAATAGAGAGCGAAAAAAAAAAGGGAAGGAACTCTACTGGTGGTCTTGTAAGTGCGTCAACCATTCCATACTCAAAATGGCTCCTCTCACCACGCTCACTCACAGCAGGACGACGGACGTTTCAGCGTTAGGCCTGATTAACCGTGACAGGCTTCGGCAGCCAACGGGTATCCGCGCGCGCTTGTCGCTGAAACGCGTCTCAGCTCGAAACGGGCGCCCCGATGTTTGCCGCGTGATCCGTCACGGTCCGAAAGCGGCCGCAGACCACAGCACCTCGTTAAGAGGGCCACTGCAGGTTAACTCTGTGCCACTAGAACCATGCATCGAAGCAGATGGTGGAGCTTGCTTCAGCAGACTGCGGGCTGGATTAACCTAGCTATTTGAACTTAAAAAAATCATGATCAGCTGGCAAGTGGAAGCACAATTATTGGAGATTGTGATGGCCCAGTATGCACACGGCACCCTAACTGCGAGCCATTTTTATATCCCAACACCTTTTAAAGCTTGGCTATTGATCAGTTCACTTGGTGCAGCTTCCGCTGCACTGCGCAGTTTCAACAAGACGCGCTGTTTGGGCCATGCACTGATAACCAGTAGTAACGGGGCGATTCCCGCCGCCCGGAAGCCATGCTGGAGAGAGTAGAGATGGATTGAGTAGAGCGGGATCCACCCACCTTCCTGGACAGCCTTAACGCCCGTTATCTTGCTCGCCGATGGCGCGGATGTCAGTCAGCTCACGTCCGAACGGCACGGAATTACGGGCTCTCCGGAAACGACTGCGCATTGACCGATGTGTGCGACGGAATAGGGGGCGCTCGTTGCCAGAGCCTAAATGGCTTTTTGATTGTGTGTGTCATCGCCGAAGCTCGCTTCCACAGTACTTCCACACACCCGTCTGCTTCAGTTGTTCTTCAGCGTGTTTTCTTATTAATGCAACGAAGGAAAGGTAGAGAAATGAAAGGAAGAGCGAAGCAAGGTGTGAAAAAAGAAGCCAGGGACGTTCATTTTTTACTATCGCGTGTCGAGGAATCCTCCGTGCGTTCATCGCTTCGAGTATCGAGACGCGCATTTTGTCCAAATGGTATTTCCTCCGCACGACTGGCTGCCTGGCAAACGACATCGCTAATGATGCCGTACGCGGGGATTTGTAGCCCGAAGCTAATGCTATTTGCGTAGGGCTTTTGTGGTGTTTGATTCTGGTTTTCGCTTTGCCTCAGGTGCATGGTGACTGCGGTAATGAGAAACTGGAGGAAAAAGCGAAACCTGTGAGCCAAACATAAAAGTTAATAGGACTTTACTGCGTGTATCTGGAAGTAAAGCAATCGTTAACAATTCAGTAATGCAGAGAAATATTACCTGTCCAACGCACAGTTACTATAAAATCTCTCCTGAGCTACACCACTTGCATTCCGTCGTAAGCTTGCACGCTTTTGTATATTTCAAAAGATATTGCATCACGCTACTCTAAGACGGATTATTTACTGAAACTTGAATGTACCGTCACTCTTAGAACTCGTACACAAATATAGCCTAATTATGTACCCCAATAAAACATTATGCGACTCATTAAATCCCAGCCCGTCAGAAGGACGAAACAGCCTTCCCTCTTCGGCTGCAGCGATTAGTAACGTTCCGTTATATCAGTCCGATGTACACAACGTGTAGTACACTAACATACATTAGTACTGTATGCAATTAGATCAGGTCGTTTTCTTACATGGCTTCATATATCATTTCTGCCTTCGTATCCTGAAATGTCGCAGCTCAACTAACAATTTCCTCTAGTGAAATGGTCATTGGTACTCCTGGGTATTATGCGCAATTATTTAAGCACAATTACGGGCATTGTTTCGCATAATATACAGAATAATGCCCGTAATGCCCGTTCTCATTATAACGCGAAAGCGCTAAGCGTTCCTTGACAGAGAAAAGCTGGCGTCGTTGGCCGTGAGAGAAAATCCTGATGGAAGCAGAGAAACAATAAAATTGAGATCAAAAGTAAATTGAGTTTAGGTAGGAGTCGAACCCATGACCTTCTTTTTACGAGACGGTAAGCTGTCCATAGGCCACGAGGGCATGTTTTTCCTGAACATGGTATTCATTACAGTGATGCAATGTTCTATGCACATCAACCATGTACAATCTAAGAGGAAAACAGTGTCAGAGCACCACGATGCGTCATACGACCACCTAAGAAAACAAGCACTAGAAGAAAGGCAATGAAGAGCACAGCACTAAGAGTGAGTGCACTCCGGTTCGAAATCGATCTGGACATACAACTCCTTTGCTTGGAAAATCATTCTACTGAAGTGGCATTTGTGAAAGAATGTCAATCCATCATGCGTGCTTTCCAGTCCAATTAGAAAGAACACATATAAGTGTTCATAATAAAATGTCAGCGCAGTGAGATATCGTACAGAATGAGGTGTCAAATTAAATCTATATCTCGTTGGGCCAAGCTGAACAATGATGAACCTAGGGGAACGCGTTGTGATCTTTCACTTAAGGAATTATCTTGAAGACATGTACTAATGCTTGCATGAGTAATTATGAGTTCGGTAATTAGAAATTAGGTTGTTTTGTGGGTGTTGAGTAGACGATGAGAACGGGACCCGATAACGCTAACCCGTTCTAATCTTAAGGGCGAAACTTAAGCGTCCCCCAAATTTTATTTGTGACCATCCCAGTTAATTCGTACCTAACCCATTCCCTTCCGCGGTGTCCCTACCCTGGGGAATCTACACATCAGTAAATACAGAACACCAATAGTCCTAACTCGTAACGAAGCGCAGATAATATATAATCCTTATTAGACCAGCTGAACGGATTTTATTTAAGTTAGTTAAACTAAATTTACCTCATACGAAGCCTAAGAGTCGCAACACCACCACTGTTTTTGTTCGAGAACTCGCAGCTTCATGCTACAACGGCTGTCAGATAATGAAACTCAGAGGAAGCTGCGTTCGCTAGCTTCGTCCCTAACGCCGGTGCGGAACTCTACTTGTGGGCCACAAAAACATTTATCTCGTGCAGACTTATAGGCTACTACTGAAGGGTAGCTACTTACCCTTTAGCAGCCCCAAAGATCCATACCTAATGCGGAGATTAATGTGAAAATGATGGATTAATGCTGGCGTAAGAGAACATCACGACCAAATAAGAACGAATGTCTGTGAGTTGGCGGACACTTTTTACAGTCATTCTCATTCTTTGTTTATTGGTTTAGATAACCACTTTTTTATGTAATGTCGAGCAATTTTAAAAGCAGTTCTTTTGTTGTACAGGAATTTTGAACGGCTTTCAGGGCGCGCGATTCTGCGGCATCTCATTATGAGCACGTCTCATAGAAGAAAGGGCTGGCATCTACGACAGTCCCACCTCAGACACTCGAGCGAGGCTGACTTCATTGCTCCATTCGCAGAAGAACTAAGAAGTATAAGCATGATTTATAAGTCGCTCGGCAGAACTCCTGTGCAGACAGGTACAATGACGTGCCGAAACTTCCGCGTTCCACGAATCGTTTTGTTCCCGCTGTTCTTATAAACGTCTTGGGTGATCCATAAACGTTTAATGGAACACCTTTTAGCGTGCGTGCGCCCTCACTACCAGAGCAAGACAACGAGCTTCGGCAGCGAGTCCCCTTTGTTCCTTTCTTCCTCCGAAAACGAGAACGATAACGAACGCCATCGCTTCACAACGAACGTGGCCTTTACGTGAACCTCCGAGATGAAGGAACAGAAGAAACAACGAAAGAGTAGGGGGAGACGAACGCAAGTGGATTTTTCACGCAACGACGACGAGCTCAGTGGTGCCACTGGTCAGATGCGGCATGACAAAAATATGAGGAGGAAAGAAAGAGCAAGAAAGGCAAAAAGACGGCGACGACTACGCCACCAGCCGTACACTGGCTGAATGACATTTGCTGATGCTGCCTCCGTCCTCCGCGGGGACGTACGGTGGCTCTCCGACTAGCCTCACTGCCGCTGACCAACCGCAAATTCACGAGAAGCGGTTTCCGCTAAGGGCTGCACATTTATCCCGACACGTCCGAGGGGAGACTACAATGTCCTTTAGTTTGCTTTTATTTTTTATTGTGGTCCTCTCCTTCATATTTCTGTTTTTTTTTGCGTCCCCTCTGGCACGCCGGCGGTGCGAAGAATGCAGTCACACGCACACGGGCACAAAGGACGGAGATGAAGGGGTAGAAGGGAGGTGGGAGAAAGATAGACAGGAAAACAACTGACAGAAGTAATGAAAAAGAAGAAAACAAAGAAAGTGGAGAGAACCGCTAAAGCGGGGCAAAATAAAACGAAAATGAATTGTGGTGATAGCCTGCAAGAGTACCGACAGGATATATGTGATCGTGGAAACGCTTCTTATCTACTTTCAATATGGACCTTCACATTCTTTAAAAATGTATGCTATATAACCGGCTCACAAAAAGAGGTCGTGTAACGTGATCGAGTGCGTGCGTGAAAAAAACCACGCTTCCAGCGCATAGACTACGCACATACAAGACGCCCAAAGGAGTTAGAAACGCAACATGGCGCAATGACACGCAGAAGGCACAAGGAATTGCCTGTACATAAGGAAAAGAAGAGAAACAACAGAAGGATAGAGAGGGAGAAAAAGTGTAGGGAGGTACATAGAAAGGAATGCCTGGTAAATTTAGCAACGTTCAAAGATGTGCAGGGACACAATGCTTCAGTGAATAAAAGAAAAGAAAATAAAGTTGGCTAAGAGCGAAAGAAGCGGTCGCGGGATGGGTACAAAAATAAATGTAGGAACATGGCATCAAAGTGAGCGCAGAATACGTAGCAAGAACACGCTCGTGCGACGCTGCTAGCTGTCGAGCTGACTTTGCACTATCCTCTAGAGAGACGACATGAACAGGAACACAGATCTACCAAGGACCAGTACGTATGTCAACAAGGGCGCATCAAAAAAAAAAATTAAAAATACTGAAAAAGGGGGCCAGCGACAGGAAGGAGATGTTCGGATTCCTGTTTCCTTTAGCTCGAGTACGGGAAACAGGAGAATCTTAGCGGCGGCGTATACGTGATCTGAATTGGAAAGGGGAAGAAAAAAGAAAACGTATGCACCTAAAAGGCAAGTCTGGGCGAAGCTCGCCAGCTTCAGGCCCTGAAAAAAGGCACTGCTTCCTTTGTAGTAGCTGCTTTACCTTCGCTCTGTCTCCTTTCTTCGTGTCAAGAAACAGAGCTACCGTCCACTCCTCCCCGTATATAGCGCACCTTCGGCATGCAGCTCAGCTCACTGTTCACACAAGACAAACTCAGCCGGCTTACCTCGTACGCCAGCCGCTCTTCACTCCTTGTTTCGTTTCGCATTGGTTCTTGGTGAAGAGAGTGGAGGAAAGCGGGCGAAAAGATCGGCTCGACTCGTCCCTCTGTGCGCTTCGTTTCCTGCACTTGCGGTCGTGGGTTTGTTCGCGCCTCGCCTTCCCGTTCTACTTTGGTTGATGCCCGTCTTCACACGGATCCTTCCTTCTCTGCCTGTCTGCAGTGTTTGCTTTGGCCCAGAGCTTCGTAGGCCGCCACACGAATCGGCGTAAGGAGATCTGGCGTAGCCTTCCTTTCACACCTCCAGCGCAAATAAGTTGGCCGCGCCGGCGCTTTTCTTTGCGTCCCCGGTAAGTAATGCAGTACGGGCGGAGCCTAGTAAGAGAAAATGAATGATGCGCAGCCTTCCCGAGCGAAATAAGAACAGACGGGACGCCTGGACTCTTTTTCCCTGTACTGGTATAGGCGCTGCCCATTCAGCGAAGAGGTTTCCACGCTGCGGTTCATTCTAACACTGAAAGCGACTTATGCGAATTTAAAACAGGTTGCATTCACGCTAATTATTCATTTGCAAGAACACAGCTCTCAGCGTGGTGTGTTTTTTTTAAGCTAGGACAATAGAAAAATCCCGCAAACGTTCGAAGGGTTTGCTCAATAAATACATTATGAACCCTCACAGTCGGTAAGCCAAGCCTGCGTCGCCAGCGGCGAAAAGAGTTAGAAAAGTTATCAAAAGACAGCAGGAACCGAAGGAGCAAGTCCGGAAATAAAAACAAGCGTAGAAGCGTTATGCAGCACTAGCAAAGATGGAAGAATGAAAACACCACAACGCTTCTTATTTTTCCTCAGGGAGCAAAAACTATTTACTCCATAAAACAAATAAACATGCGACTACATTTAGAGGAAAGCTGGAAAGACTGAAGGGGAACACTCAACTATAATCACGTAGCAAGCAGCGGCCGTAGAAACAGTCATAATACGGCACGGATTTTAAACTTAGCAAGAAGTGGAGATTATGTTGCAAAAATAATGAATTCTAGACCGCACCTAGCTCTGCGTATTATGTTGAGAGGTTGTATTGGCTGAAACAGCTGTCCATTTCATTTGCTATTAGCATGAATTGTCACTCTATGCTTCGCATCCAGACTACTGCGTAAGATATGACAATCGTTGAGGTTAGTCTTAAAGGGGCCCTGTTCGTCCCGGGTACTAATTACAATGATTAAAAACACAATAATCTAAGAAGAGCCCAACTTCAACAAGCTCGTCCAGACAAGTTTCTCATGCATGATAAGACATTATTGTCTGCGTTGTTTGTCATGTTTGTTTTCCGTCGCAGTGCGCAGACATGAGCGTAACTCGCAAAGGAGTGCCAGTTTTAATTAATACATTGTTTAATGTTAATGCATGCGCCGCTCGTTATCGATTGTGACCTTCCAAAAGATTTTAGAGCACCTTAAACTATAGTCGGGGATTTTAAGGAACTGTAAACTATAGTCGGATACAACTCATGGGACAAAGCGGCCTTTCCTCTCAATGGTCCTCTTCCAATCGATAGTGCAGACTTTTTGCCATAACGTCAGAGCCAACCGCCTTTCCCCTGTGAGTGTCGCTTGGAGCACGGCTCCGCCAGGTGCGCCCACGCTCACGAATATCTCCTAAATCTGCCAATATTCCAGCAAAAATGAATATCTTGACTCGACACATTATTTGTTTACTGGACTACAACAAGAAACATGGCTTATTTGTCAATACGAAAGTGCTTTTAACGAAGAAAAAGCGATGTGTGTCGAATGAATTCTAAGCGCTGGGGCAGTAAAAAAAAAAAGACTTTTTCTTTCTTTACGCTCTGGACTGCCCAGTATTTATTATGGGCAGTTACTGACACTGGGCTGCAAAAAACTCTTTAAGGGCGAATTTATTCTGCAACCTTGTTGCTGACGGCAAAGTTAGACTCTTCCGGGTTTTGAAGCACACACTTGGCTTTAGTATCCACCGCCGCATCTCTTTACGCCATGGTGACATCCAAATGCGCTTCAACTTTCTTGAGTGAGGACTGCGGAGAGCTAACTTCTATGCGTACCGGAGCGGTGGCCTACATGGTTTGAGCTTCCGCCTCACATGCGGGAGGTGTGGGGTTCGATCCTTAATGCCGCCGAGTACCCATCGGTGATACAATGGGTACAAGCTTTCCCCTGCCTACTAGTGCACAAAGTGGACCTCAGACCCACCTCGTGCAATGAAAACTACCTTGTGTCATGGCGCCATTTGTTCAAGAAGCTGCCCTTGCGCCATCATAATTCATCATCATCATCTACATTATCAACTTTCAAGCGACAAAGTCGGTAAAAGAAGACCAAGAGCGAAGACCAAGAACAAACGATCTCTCTGTCGTTGCCACAGTGCGCTAATCATCAACGCAAAATTAGAAACTTGCAGCCGTAGACACCGAGAATTAAAACTTTTCCACTGTAAACCATGGGGTGTAACGTCCCGAAGCGACGTATAGCCATGAGGAATGCCACAGTGAAGATCACCGGATTGATTCTCACCACCTGGGTTTTTTTATGTGTGCTGACATGGCATACACACGGGCCTTTTCGCGTTTCGAACCCATCGATATGCGGTTGCTGCATATCGATATCGATATTCAGTCCCGCTAACATGGAAACAGCAGCCGAACGCCAACGCCACTGAGCCAACGCCGCGGGTCCCTAGAAATAAAACTAGCAGTTATTACCGTCAACTGTCACGGTCGCTTGTGAGACAAGGACAGGCATGAACGCCAACGAATTTCAACTGACACCAGAGGGGTGCAACAGGAGCGAAAGCGAAACACATGCGTACATTCAGAAGTTCTCACATATATTTTTTTTTTCGCACAAAAAAGAAGAGGTATGTATTGGAGCCATCAACTTATCATGCGCACTAACGTGACTAGTGATGCGACCCAGTGGTGTTCCGTACAGTAACCGAAAATGTCCCCAGTCACGACCGACACTCTCTATTTAGGGCTCTTTTCCCCTAACACGGGTTTCAAAACTTGGTCGGGGAGGCAACTGCGCTTTTTATAATTGTTTGCATATCCGTCAAATTGCTTTTTTGCGAAATTTTACTCTGTAGATTTTCTAAAGGATGGATAATTTCTTGAATGCAACATCACAGGTGCGAATAATGACAACATTGTAGAAATTACATTAGCGTCAATGGATATAAGGGCCATATGTTGGATACCCCCTGGGTCTTCACTAACGGCATGGACCGTTTACGAAATTACTTAAGCCAACACGACAAACATGAAATGCTGTCTATCAATTTCTATCTATGACATGCTATGAGATGCTATCTGTTGTGTCCCCATATTGCTTTTGTGTGTGCGCCCCCTCCTAACGACCACTCGCATTCCCCTCCTAACGACAGTTCGCATCCTCCTCCTAACGACCACTCAATCCTCCTCCTAACGACCGCTTGCCCTTCGTCGCACGCTGTCGCCAGAGGCCCCCCCACGGTGCGCCCCCGCACCCTCCTCCTGTTCTGGGAAGCCACTCCCTGCCGTGGACGCTTCTCCACTCCCTCCTTTCTTCGGGCGGCCAGTTCGGCTCCTGCCTCGGTCGACGCTGGTCGCACCCTCATCGGCTTTAAATAAACGAAGTCTTAAAGTACCGTGTGCGTCTTTCGCTGCATTCAACACAGCGACCGGACACGACAGTGGCGACGAGAAAGTGGATTCGACCCGCGCTACGCAACGCTATTGACAAGCCATGGCTACGCGAGGGTTTCCCAATCAGATACCAGAGTTCAACGGCTCATCGTGGTCATCGTGGGTTGGACGCCTTCAGTTCTACTTTGAAGCTAACAACATCACAGACCCAGCCTTGAAGAGGGCCAACCTGCTGACGCTGTGCGGGGAGCAGACCTACGATACTGTCTGCGCCCTTATTCAGCCAAGCACACCAGCGGCAGTGTCTTACGACGACATCGTAAAAGCGCTGCAAAAGCACTACGACCCAAGGCCATCCGAGGTCTACAACCGGGCTCGCTTCCAACGACGAGATCAACTGGGAGGAGAAACTGTGAGCGCCTACGTAGCCGCGCTCAAGAAGCTCGCTGCCGACTGCAATTTTGGAACGCTGTCGACAACAGCTACCGGGCAGGAGGGAGACGCAGCTTCTTCTGCTAACACCACCATGCTTCCCTTGGACGTGATGTTACGCGACAGATTTGTGTGCGGACTGAGTGACGAGTCACTGCAGCAGCGCCTGTTCGCTGAGAAGGACCTCACATTCAGCAAAGCTTACGACATCGCCGTTCGAGCGGAGAGCGCCGGTCACCAGCAGAGAGGGATTCGCCGGAACACCGAGCCGGTACACCAGACAAGCAACCAGGTGCGCAAGCCTTCTGTTGTTGTAAAATCGGTCAAAAAGGCACAACGCTGCTGGCGGTGTGACGACCAACACAACCCCCAGGGATGTCGATTCCAGTCAGCCACGTGTAATTTTTGCCACAAGCGAGGGCATATCGAAAGAGCATGCATTACGAAACGGAGACTTGCCAAGATAAAGTCACCTTCCCAGCCTAATCACAGCGTCAACGCCTCAGAGAATACGCCGCTATCTGATCTCCATGGAACAACATCAGCAACACCATCTGTGTTGTACGACCTGAACACCATGAATCTCGGCACGCGACCGAAGATTTTTACAGAAGTAAGCGTACATCACCAGCTGATTAAGTTCGAGGTGGACTCCGGCGCAGCCTGTACTCTGATCAGTGAGGACACGTTCCGAACTTCATGGCCATCTGACGCACCCGCCCTGCAACAAGACGACACGCACCTGCGAACGTGGTCAGGACAGAATCTGCCACTATTGGGCTCTGCCAACGTGCAGGTTAACTACAACGGCCAGACCCATACGCTACCTCTGCTTGTTGTGAAGGGCACAGGATCAAGCCTTCTAGGGAGAAACTGGTTTTCTCCACTAGGCGTGATGATATGCGGCATACACCAGACGCCGAGCCAGAACATGGTTGGTAAACATCAAAACGCCGATGCGCTAAGCCGTCTGCCACTAGACGCAACTGTTGACGAACCATTTCCACCAGGAGACGTTCTGATGTTCGAAGCACTGCCAGAACCTCCGCTTACAGCAGGCACAGTTGCAGCATCTACGCAGAAGTGCGCAGCTCTCCGGCTAGTTTACACAGCTGTTCAACAAGGCAACGTGCATAAACTCAAAGGGGACAACTTCGACGCTTACCGCAGGCGAGCTACAGAGTTGAGCACCCATCGCGGCTGCATCATATTTGGGTCCCGAGTTGTGATGCCGAGAGAACTACGCGCACAAGCTATGTCTCTCATCCACGCCGGACATCGGGGCATCGTTGCAATGAAAAAGTGTGCCAGAAGCTACATGTGGTGGCCTGGCATTGACAACGACATCGAAACGGTGGTGCGAGAATGCAAGCCTTGCCAGAGCAGCCGGAGCGCCCCGCCGAAAGCTCCTGTCCCAGAATGGGAAAAGCCAGACACACCATGGCACACACTGCACATTGATTTTGCAGGACCAATTGAGGGCTGCACCTTCCTTGTGGTCGTAGACGCCTACACAAAGTGGCTTGAGATAAGGCAAATGGGACAGACGACTTCGGCAGCAGTCATTGACAACCTCCGATCACTATTTGCAACGTTCGGCCTGCCGCGCAAGGTAGTGTCGGACAACGGAACACCGTTTGTGTCTGCGGAGATCCTCAAGTTTTATCGCGACAACGGGATCTCATCAGTTACATCGGCCCCCTACCACCCAGCGACAAACGGACAAGCCGAGCGCTACGTAGCCGAGCTAAAACGCGCCCTTGAAAGAGATCAGACAGGCTCGCTGCAGCGCCGCCTTGCGCGCTTTCTCTTCAAGCAGCACACGACGGTTCAGAGCACAACAGGCGAGACCCCCTCGAAAATGATGTTCGAGCGTGAAATGCGAACCCAGCTCACAGCCATCCTCCCCGAGCCAAAGGCAGAGACGTTCCGGGAAGAAAAAGCAATTCCGCGCTGCGGCACGCTTAATGAGGGGCAGCGCGTCCTCGCCCGACAGTTTCTGAAAAAGCCACGCTGGGAGGAAGCTACAATTGTCAGACGCATAGGCCTGCGCTCTTGGCTCGTCAACATACATGGCACAGTAGCACGCCGACATCTCAACCAGCTGCGTAGATTTACGACGCCGTCTGAGAGCTGTCCGCCAGCGGAGAGAACACGTGCACCATTTTCCCACATAGCCTGGCACCTCTTCCCGGAAGAAGAGACTTCGCCCAGGACAGACCTAGGAGACACAGCGAACAACAGCCAGCCTACAAGTGTTTCTCCCCCGAGCGCACAAAGCCAGCGCGCCTCCACGCGTGAGCGCCGACCCCCTGCACGATACCAGGCAACTTTCTAAGGGGGAAGGAAGTGTTGTGTCCCCATATTGCTTTTGTGTGTGCGCCCCCTCCTAACGACCACTCGCATTCCCTTCCTAACGACAGTTCGCATCCTCCTCCTAACGACCACTCAATCCTCCTCCTAACGACCGCTTGCCCTTCGTCGCACGCTGTCGCCAGAGGCCCCCCCACGGTGCGCCCCCGCACCCTCCTCCTGTTCTGGGAAGCCACTCCCTGCCGTGGACGCTTCTCCACTCCCTCCTTTCTTCGGGCGGCCAGTTCGGCTCCTGCCTCGGTCGACGCTGGTCGCACCCTCATCGGCTTTAAATAAACGAAGTCTTAAAGTACCGTGTGCGTCTTTCGCTGCATTCAACACAGCGACCGGACACGACACTATCATAAATTAATGCAGATTAAAAGTAAAGCCAGAAAACGATTTTATTTATTTGTATCTTTTGTTTCTTCTCTGGATGACTGACTTCGCGGCATAATATTCAAAGGAATGATTGAGTCCGCGAATATTGAATAACTGCCAGTATCAAGTATATGAACAGCTTCAGCTTCTACACATTTCACAAAATCATTTGAAGCATCAGTGACATACAAATAAAATCCTTTTTTGCGGATTTCTGCAAACCAGATGCCCACACCTATGTTTTAAGTTGTTTATGCTCTGCGTCTGTAGACATTCTTGACTCGGTAAAGAACCGACAACTCGGCTATATTTTGCGCATGAGAGTTCAGACTTCTTTCTGGTTTTTATTTGTTTTAAACTCACTCTTCTTCAATTTCTACTTGGCTCTTCATCTTTCTATACTTACGCTACTGTAGCATGGTGGTTCCCACGCCTGTGCGCTGTTTTTTTCTTTTTTTCAGTAGCTTCAACCTTCGCCATCTGCCAATGTCAGGTGGCTCACTGCGCACGCAGAGCAGGCGAAGGGCTCTCACGCTACTTAGTGACGTGCGCTGTAGTCCATTCCTGTTCCTCGCATTCGTCATCGAAATATGCCAACGTGCTTTGAGAAGCGCCAAGAATGCGAAAAAATTCAAGCCGTGGCATCTGTTTTCATGGAAACTTAATTCGCCGCGGAGAAAAAGGCACCTTATCGCTATCAGTTCTTTTCATCAACAATGAATGAAAAAAATTTGATCCCTTTGAGCTAAGCTATTCAAGAGATATCGAAAAAGTTGCAACTACATAAAACGAACGTCGCATTACATGGAAGAAAAATTTCAACGTCATTTTCTGTACGCGGCTTGTCGAAAGAGCGCTGCGGCACAGCAGATGTGCATCCATGAAGAGGTAATTCAGGGAGTAAAGACGAAAGAGAATTCAAATAAGGCGAAAGTAAAGCCTAACAACTAACGAAAATGGAAGTGGCACCGACAAGACGAGCCGAAATGGGGCCAAAAGAGAAACCTACGCAATCGATTGAACGGTCGCACCTGCAGTGAGTCTCTAATGAAATAAGAAAAATGAGTCGCCACAAGGTAAAAACGCAACTCGTTCAGAAGAGGGTGTCCCAGGAGAGAGGAATATAATAAACTTAATTCAGTAGTTTTTCGAAGAGTACAAAGAAGTTGGATATCAGAACGGATGGAGGAACGACAGAGACAAGAGCCGACCCGGTCGTGCTTTCGGTGCTTTCGGTGCAGCGCCCGCGGCGGGCGCTAAGTCCGGCGTATGGAGCGTCCCCACTTGTCACGTCGCCGGCGCACGGTTCATTGCACCGGGCGGTAATTCGATCTGCGTCCTGCGCTCTCCTCGCGGTTTTGTCCGCGGCCTGGCTAACGAGGCTCGCACCATGTACCTATGTGCCCGCCTTGACTAATCTAGGGTAGCGGGTGGGAGGTACGAAGGGAAGAGGTGAGGAAGGGGAATGACCTTATAATGGTTCATTATGCTTGCGATAGAGGGGCTGGGGGCTAGATTGGGACAGAGTGGAAGAGGGATGGAGCACGAGGGAGGGTAGAAACTAAACATTCAATCAGTCTAAACAAATGGCGTTCCTTCAGTATCGCATTCACTCGGTCGCAAGCCATACACTCCAGTCAGCTTAGTAGGAAAATAGGAAATTAAGAAACTAAATTGCGGACTGAGATCTTGTTCCCGATCTCTGACTATTATAAGTTTTGTCGCTTATGCTCTGTTTTTGTTTGTTTTCGGTTTTGTAGTGTCCTATTTGAATTTAACGCAGATAGAATTGCAAGCACTCAGCTCAAATTGCATCAACCTGCTTTTAAACCTATGTGGGTTTTCTAGGGAGGATGATTCCCTTCTCTTTTCCAAAGTATGTTCGATGACCAAGTAAAGAAAAACCTTGAACCAGCCTGGTTAAACACAAGGTTCTCGCACGTAAACAATGTTTAACTACGTTAGAACCCTATCACTTTTTTATTATCTGTAGGGCTTGAGCTGCACCAGATTAGCTCAACTAAGCGTTTTTGCAGCATCGATTTGTTCTGAGTGCGCCTGTGAACAAGCAGTTTCGGTGTGTGGAGGTCGTGCCTGTGTGCGGTGTTGGCGTTGGGCGCGGTACAAAGAAGCCCCTCATCGTTTCGAGTGGCCAGTCCATGACGGCGCCGCGGCGCAGTATCAGTCCAGAGAGCTTGACGATGTAGAGCAAACATATGAGGACAGGGCCGCCGCCTGCTGCTTCGATCCCCCGCCCGCTGCTGCTTCCTCTACTAGCCTTAGAAGGCGCCGCGCTTCTACTCTCTCCTCTTTCTGCCCTTCTCACTGTAATTTTCTTCTTTGCCTCAATTGTTTTTTTTTTTTTGCCTTGTTAAACGTTACTGTATTTTTTTCTTTCTCTCCTTTTGACCGCCTTGCACTAGTTGGTCTTCTTGCTGCACCGTACATTGCCAAATGAATGTCCGCCCACTCCCCTCTGTAAAGCATTCAGTCCCTGAGGGTAAATAAATAAATAAATAAATAAATAAATAAATGAATAAATAAAAAAATTGTAGTGAATTACAAGTGAATTACAAAATAAATAAATAAATAAATAAATAAATAAATACTGTAGCGCCGAGTGGAGGAAGATTTAGAGAAAAGGAAGACTGCAAGAAACAACCGGGTAAGGAAACGGAAACGCGGTCATTCATTTCAAAATTAGAGGAAACGAGAGAGAAAAAATATCGGTGCACACTTCTCTGGCAAAGTAAACAGTTCTTTCGCCAATGCCCGAGGATACGCCAACCGGGAGGCGCGCACCGAAGGGGAACTGGACGCAGTCACTAGACGGTATGGAGCCATCTTAGAACACCAACGAGCCCTCCGTAGGGCCTACCCTCCTCCCCACAAAGACCTTAGTAGAGAGCAGTCGGTTGCCTGGAGACAACTGCAGACTAATACATACCCCAATCTGAGTTTACTCAGCAAAATTTATCCTTCCACATATGCCAACAAATGCCCGCTATGCGGTGAACACCCAACGCTTTACCACGTTACATGGGCCTGTCAGAAAATGCAGGCAGTGCCGATAAACAAAACACCAACACCGGAGCAGTGGGAGGCTGCGCTGTCCAGCTCGAAGCCTGAAGAGCAGCTCAAGCTGATCGACAGGGCTTGCAAGACTGCAAAGGCCGCTGGGGCCCTGGACTGAGGGCTCCACCTACTCTTCGATAAAGAACACTTGTTGTACAATAAAGTTTTTCATTTCATTCGTTTTCTTCCTCCACGTCTTCCTATACCCTGAAATGGCAAGCTCCGAAACCTATTGGCGTGAATTTGCTTCTGTGTATTTTTCGTTTCCTTTTTATTTGGTGTTGTGCCTAAGCTCACTTTCTTACTCCATCTTGACTTTCAGTGCTCGGCTAGCGTGATCGATAAATTCAATAAATGTTCCTGGAAATATTTATAGGTGAACGAACAAAAGCGATCTCCTGCAGATAAGGGGAAGGGCTAGACGGCCTGACGCACGGCGCTGGTCGCAGTGTGAGAAAGTGAGGCAGCAAGGAAAAAGGAAGGATTTCAATGCCGAAGTGGGTGAAGCAAATAGGAATTTTCCACTGAATTACATGGACATGCAGGGGATTATTTAAAAACAGCGCTACCAAACCTGGGACTCAAAATAGAAGACACACAATGCGCGTTGTCTTAAAATTCTCTTCACGAAGACGAAGGTTGTTCAATCGGCTGGAATTGAAAAATTGCGCAGGTAACAAATAATCAAACTGGAGTATTTTCTACACGCAGGCAGAAACGAGGCCATGCTGCAGTGAGGAAAAAGGCAGCGTGGGATCACAGTGATGATTGAGATTGAGGTTGAAATTACGCTAGGGGGTATGAGAGGAGATAACACTGTGCACGGGTATCGAACTGAGTTGGCGTTTCCTGGGGTGAGGCGACGCGATAGCAAAACAAAGCTGTAGTTTTATATTTCTCTTTGGCAACACCTGGCAGAGATTGACAGTTCGGGAGCCAGAAGAAGATGCAAGTGAAAGGAATAGAAGAAACGAAAGGCGCGCCGGCGCACACGAGCAGTTTTTCCCTCACTTGAGCGCACTCGCAGTTTTCATCCGAGGAGAGACAATATTGAAAAAAAAAAGAAAAGAAAGAGGTAATTGGATGCGGTAAAGAAGAGGATCTGTCGCGAGAAAATGCAATGAAAAGCGGAAAAGAATAGGCTTCTCTCTTGCCGCATTTCAGTCACCAGACAGAATCTGATTATATGTTCGAAAATAACGTCAGCCCAGGTGCCACCTAATTTCATTGTTATGCTGGTTTTTTCTAGGATAGGCTAAGTCAT
This sequence comes from Amblyomma mixtum, assembly GCF_055824585.1. Lineage (NCBI taxonomy): Eukaryota > Metazoa > Arthropoda > Arachnida > Ixodida > Ixodidae > Amblyomma > Amblyomma mixtum. Next base: position 10,768,048 of record NC_143016.1, on the reverse strand, counting down.
TTTTTTACCCGTTTAGCCTTTTCTTCTCGTCGTTTCTGCTTTACAATGTTGGTTTAATTGGCAAGGTTTCGTTGTGAAGGCGCACGTCTGCTGAAATTAAAAAGAAGTGAAGGAACAAAGAGAGAGGGAGTAAAATAAGAAACCTCTTCTAGGAGTCGAGGGATGAGAGCGAAATGAAAAGGGAATGGCTCGTAGAGAAAATGAGGGTAAATCACTGCGTTTGATTCTTCCTGCACAAAGCCCATATCATTCGATACGCTATTCATGTAATCCTCTTCACCGCACCTTCAAAATTCGTTCTGGATGAGCCATTGCGCTTCACCGAAGCTGCTCTTCAGAAGTCTATATATTGCTCAAGACTTCAGACTTTCTAAATGGGCTGGCGTCTGCGGCGGCTGCCTTTCTTCGATCACCGCGAGCGGAGCTTCTGCGTTCACATCTTCCGCCATTGTTTTTTTACCACCATGTCGAGCCATGCGAAGAAGTTATTGCAGAATTTCAATACCTCTTTTTTGTGTCGTAGTCATGGAAATTTCTAGTCTCTTCTTTCTAAGAACAAATACTCGAGTTACTCACTGCACGAGCGATCACAGGGTTAATGAAACAAAGTCAGCAAAATATAGCGATTCCTGTCTTCTGGTGCTGCTCCATCTTTTAGCGCGTGCCGTTCCAAATTTGAGATGCCGGCCGTAGTGGCGACATGACGTCTATCGGGTGAGAGATAAAAGAAATGAAACTCAATATTAAATAAAACGAAATAGTTCATCTCAGCGCTGTCCTAACCTAACAATTATCATTATGCAACAAGCTTTTGTTTGTTTGTTGCTCTGTGCCGGGTAGTTCCGCTGCTGTTAGAAAATTCTGCTTAGGCAACTGGTTTGATTCATTCGCATTTTAGTGTCCTAATATTCCTAAATGCAATGTTAATACAGAATTAAATAAAACTATCTCTGAAATAAACAACACCCGGTGTTGAAAATATGACTCCGTCTTTTCTTATGGGAACTCGGTTGGAAAATAAGATTTTATAGAAAGCTTTGGTTTTACAAGGCTGGCGTTAACTTCTTATGGCTAGTTACTACGAAATCATGTATAAGAATCAAAAGAGGGAAACACTGACAAATCCTAAAAAGAAAAAAAAATATGTCTCCTAAAGACTTTTCGGGCCTCTCGCATGGGTGCTGACCCGCCCATTTTCTGAACACCATTGTGCTCTTGTCGCTATGAACGCTATGCTATGAAAATTATGACTGCACAAAAAGCACACTGCGAAGGCTTCCACGTCTACGGGCCAAAGTGCAGCCCTTGTTTTTGTCACAAACGAATTACAGCATTACAGAATAATTGAGAGACAGCTTTCCCACCGTTTAGGACGCATCTATGTCCACATTCGCAGCGCCATCCTTCACTGCGCTCCAACAGTGATGATCGGTTACCTACTTTGATTGTAACTAGCCTGGCTTGTGGAGCGCAAAGAATAGCTTTTATCATCGCAGCATGCGGATATGCAAGGAAGAATGGTCACGGATGGACCAACGTTTTCTTTCTCGTACCCCTGACTGCCATGGGTGGCCCAGCTCACTGAGTACCACCATTCATGTATCAGCTAGCTGTACAAGCGGGCAAAGTTTTGAAGCCAGTTACTCTTACGTGACGCTGACTCAAGAGTCTGCAAAAATGTAGGATTTTAGCAAGCCAGCGGTTCGCAGACGGGGAGACAATAGTCGCTTCGATGGACCAGGTTCCGTCATGCACTCAAACAGGGGTCGAGCGTTCCGTTATAAGCGTGGTACACTGCCACTGTGGAGCTGTCGGGGCCTTCCGATAGTATTGACGTTCATTCTAGGTTATGAAAAAGTTAAGTGCAAGTGCAGGATTACATACGAAGAAGGAAGGGACATCGTAAAGAATAAAGAGAAGCGCGTTTACAAAGACGAGTTACTTTCGTTACCGCGAGACAGCGAGGATAAGGGATACGAGCTGTTCATACGCAGAAAAATTCTCTGCGCATGTAGTCATGCACCAACCTCCTTGTCACAGGGTTAATGGGAACAGCTAACGCGTTAATCTTTCACTTAAGATGTCGAGGTGTAACCATAACCAAGTAGTAGGGGCGCGTTCGTGTCGTGTCATGAGAAAGCGTGGGTAGAGATTCTGGGAAGAAAAGAAAATAAGAGAGCGGCTGCCAGGAAACGCGATGCCGGCACGTACGCCGAGCCTTCGCTCGCATCTAGGCGTGTGTCAAGAAATTAGTAGGACAACAATCGCCGCTAGCGCGTGAACACCTTATCTTTGGGACTGAAACAAGGCATTGCCGTTCGGTCCGGGCGTTTGATAAACTAATCGGCGCACGTGAAGCTAACATGCGGCCTTGTTTGAGCTTGTTTCTTCCGTCGCATCTGTGAATTATCTCGACCACTTACACATTATTTATTAAGGCGCAGAAGATTACAAATTGTGTGCTTAGTTGACCAGGTGGTGTGCTCTTCCCGAGGCAAGTGTGGTGCTGCTCGATTTGAAGCCACTAAACACTTGCACCACCTTTACCTCTATCGTCATCAATTAAAAGGAATTTAGTATTGCATAATGTGAAGTTTTCAAAGTAGATGAGCAAGTTTGGCTCGGAGCTTTACCTTATGCAATCCATGACTGCCACCTAACAATTCACCTGAGAAAACATGACAGACGATTTAGTGGGGTTAGGCAACATGGGAATTAGGTGCCTTAGAACTTCGGTTTCTATTCGAGGCTCGCTTTTCAAGGTCAAGAATGCTTCAGACGAAGATCGCCGAAATCGATGAGTGGGGGCCTCATTGATAGCGCACGCTACAACTGGATAAGACAGAAGCTCAGCCTTAAGGGTATGACGCAAGAGCGTTAATGTATTATTGTCCTTATATACGGAATCAGTCAATCCCTATATCGCTCGGAGTCCTAATACCACCCCTGGCTCAGCGGTTGAACGATGCGCCGCTGCCCTGCAATGGAAGGTGCTGCACCGCCAGAGCTTGAGAGACCCAGGTGGCTCATCTCCAGCAATCTCTCGTGGCCAGTCATTAAATAAACTGCCACCTACCACGGTGAGCAGTTTGATCACACTCCGATGGGAAGGTTGTGACATCAGGCAGGCGCTTATTCAATGGGTCAAGCTGTCTGTCTGTAGTACATGATGGAAGCCAACAGCCATCGAAACCAAGTTTCTTTTTCAGTTTCTTGTGTTGGTTACTTGGAAGTTGTTATTAGTTTATGCTTTAAACATAACTGATAAAAAAAGCAAAAGAAAAACAACCACTTGCCGCCAGTTGAATACGAGCCCATGGCCTCTTAATTTCATGTCCGTTCCTCTACAAACTGAGCTACAACACCGGCTGTCCAATCTTCTGCACTCGGGAGTATTTATGTGTAGATTAACAGATTAACAGATTAGATTAACAGAACGTAGCGTTCGGACCTACTACACGTAAATACCCCCGAAAGCAGAAGATTGGACAGCTATCACCGTAGCTCAGTTGGTAGAGCAACGGACGCGAAATTCGGAGGTCGTGGGTTCGGATCCCACCAGCGGAATGTCTGTAATTAACTAATTATTTTAAGCGGCACCTGCCATGCTGTGCAGTTGGCTCATTATCTGGTGGGCAGGTTGTGATGACGCCGCAAGGTCATATGGCTTAGGCAGTCAACCTGCCTCCTAAGTTGCCTTCTGGGGAGCACCTGCCAGCTCCATGCCGGTGATTTTTTGCTCACAACGACGACGCCAATAACACCGACACCAGATTTTCTTGGAGAACGGAGACTTTAACGCTATCGCATTAATATAAGCAAAAGAAAAGTACGAGAAAGTATATGATGAGTAAATTAATGTAGTATGTCTACGGGCAACGAAAAATGAACCGAAATAAATAGTCACGAACAAAGAAATGAAAGTAAAAGGCGCAGCCCTTCCTGTGGGGACAAAGAAGAGGGGGTTGGTGCTAAAAGGGAGGAGCGGAAACCAAGGCAAAGCAGAAAATAAATTGTCTAAAAAACGGGGAGACTTGGGGAAGAGTAAGCGCAGCCCGCTGCAGGGTCGCAGTTCGTGCCTGAGCTCCAGAAATGGACCACCAACATTTCGGGTAGGTCCCAGTCGAGATAAGCGCCCACGCTGAGAAGAACAAGAGATTAAGCTCAAAGTGCCGGTGCCGGCAGTGAGCGATTAAAAGGAGTATCGTGCAGCACAGAGACGCCGACAATTTAGAAACCTTTATTCGGAACAGCGAGTGGGACACATTATGCGCTGCACTATTACAGTTCCCAACAGCACCGCCGTTTCTCCCACCGAGATTAAATTGCTCCTGTTATTCGTGCCAGGTTCCACGCTGGCAGCATACTTCAAGGCGTAGAATAGTGCCGAGGCGGTGCCAAACAATAGTAGAAAGACGTACGCTCTCGGCAGAGGCTGAAAGCCAGTCGATATCAGGGTGCCTCGATGCCCACCCGCGTCTCCGCAAAGGACACTGGCCTGTCGATGCACCCTGGTCTATGTTTGCCTAGCGTGCGAGCATCCGTGGTGATTCGCTATCATATGAAATACTTTGGTCAGTGCTGCACCGAATAGTGCGCATAGGTGTGCGCCAGCTCGAGCTCACGAACGCAGGCCCACACCTATCATTTGTGCTTAGAGCGAACGAAAAATACTTAATGAGCCGTACAGCTATCATATCCAAAACGAGATACACATAACACGTGCGCGGTGTCGAATGCTGCAAAGCAAGTTGTCAGGGGAAATGGTACACACGGGGGAATAATGGCAGTCCAAGGAAGGGCGTGGCTCTCTTCCTTGGAGACTGATGCGCCGCCAACCTCTTGTTAGCGCTCGCTGGGGTTCGTGCCTGGGATTCGCAGGTCCTCTTCGTAGCTCTCTTCTTGGAGGTGGAGAACGAGATGAAAGGGTCGAGTGTCACGCCCGCCGGCTCTGGACAGCGACACAGCGAACGCGCGCTACGTCGTTGTGCCTTGGGGCAAGGGACGCGAGGCGAAGGGCGATGACTCGGGTAATGATGTACAGCCCAGATCAGAGCAGTAGTGAAGGCGGCTCCTGAGTTTTTGGTTCGCAGGTGAATCTGCTATGGTTTGTGCGAAAGACCCATCACAAGATATTTTGTTCGCTTTCCCTAAATAGGACAAAATGCTTAATATCAAAATATAATCAGTCTGGCACACGGCTAAGACACTAAGAACACGGCAGAACTGGACGAAGAAAAATGTTGCCGGACTGAGCGTCCAGGCTCTTATTTTGTCGGCACGTTGTTGTCTCAGGAGCAGGTTTTTCAAGCGCGCTGTTTTCTAGCGTAACCCAGGAGTCCTCTCCAAGGATCACGATAGTGTTGATGGTACGGTCTCCCAATGAAGTGATTTCTCGCCTTTCTTGTGTAAAGGGCGACTCGTTTAAGGCGCACGTCTAGGCCAGAGTGAATGACCTGCACGTTTCGCTATGTAGCAATAGCGCATCGAGCAATCGTCTTCAGTTTAAGGCCTTCTTACAGCAGAGAAAAAAAGATATCTGGAGTGAAGCTTCACTCGAAGCACTCCGAAAGGCAAAATTAATATGGCGAACTTAAAAGAGGGACTTCGTAATTTTTGCAGTGCTATCAGCATGACATGAAACGCGAAAATAAAAAAAAAACAGCCGAGATGGGAGCATCGAAACGGGTAGACTTTGCTGGAGGCAGACTGGCAATTAGTGAATTTATTATTCACATTTATGGGGTGAATACCGGTGTATGGAAGCGATAATAGGCCCTGCTTGCATCTCTTTTCGACCAGCTAATCTTTTTGGGTTCCCATTGTGGCGGTCAATTTTCTTGTTCCTGTTTTGAGTTTACTCTGAAGGTATGCGCCAGCATCGTCCATGCAGTGTCCATAAACTGCGTTCCTTGAAGTGATTGTGATAAATATTACATATCAGTATACCTTAAGGGCATTAGGTATTGCTAAAGATGAAAATGTTCACAATATTTTAGTCTGCCTAGAAAAATGAGAAAATATAAGTAACATTGAAAAACGAAAACATAATATTTATAAGCTACTGCTTGACGTGCTCATCCAGGGGGAGCAGGTCGACAGTGTTAGATTGTGGACTGTCTGAGAGGCAGAGCAATGCGAAAAAAAAATTCTTTGTTCGCTCCACGGCTGCGGCAATATTTTTTCTAGCTGGCATCGAATCGTTCTTCCCGCCATCAACTGTTTAGAGCTATTGTTCATTCAATTTGTCCAGCGAGTGCTTTCTCTTCGAAAGAAACCATCTGAGCAAGAGGCATGTATTGACTGGTGCTTTTGGGGCTTTAGTCAAATCTACCTTGTATGCTAATGAAAACGCTGGGAAAACAAAATGCTTTTGTTTTTGTTTCGAGGCGTAATTCTTCCGGGACTCGCGAACAAAGAAACCCGTGGAGGTCACTCGTTTGGTAGATTATTGACAGCAGCATACAAGGTTCAAACTACGTAATAAAGAACGAAATGACGACAGAAAGAAATCCGACGTGAATACAGGTGTCGGTATGGAGTAACTGACCTGAGATAAATTGTGGAACGCATGCAACGTCAAATTGCTTGAAATAGAAACAGAAGAAAGCTCGCTGCTTTTAATTTCTGTTCAGCTGCCTGCGCAGGTTTTTCGGTACCAAGAAACTGCCAACATTTATTGCTTTGCCGGAAAAAAAATCAAAGAAAATTTAAAAAGCAGTTGACGAAAAACTTCGAACATCTGGTCTTATACCATCAGATTTTTTCCGATTAATTTCTTAGTCAAGTTCTCTGCGACAGAAGATGAGCCACTTCATTCCTACATCACATAGGTGCTTGGCTAAGTGAGTGCGAGGAAAAATAGGGGCTGATACTGAACGCAGTCGTGAAAAGGCGCTCACTTTTTATTCCCGCATGCGCAGTGTTCGTAATGCGAGACTAGCACCGCAGATAGAGCTGGTGGGGTAATGTAATGAAAGCCGATTCGTGGATACGCACTTTTATTTTCTTGTTCAAGTGCGATTAGCTGTCAACGCATGTGAGTTGCTCCGCTGAGAGATAAGAGAAATGCGAAATTGCACTGCGTACATATGTATTCCATCGCTATGTGCCCGAATAGGACAGGGGAATAATGACGCTCTTTGTCGTGCAAAATGAGAATCAGTGTGCCTAAGCATTCTGGGTTTTTTGCGCAAAAGACGCGACACAAAAGAAACGAGGTAGACAGGACAAGCGCTTGTCCTGTCTACCTCGTTTCTTTTGTGTCGTGTCTTTTGCGCAAAAAATCCAGAATGCTTAGGCACCAACTAGCCTGCAAAAACATACTCGCAGTGTGCCTCCACACCTTATTTCGGAGTCTCACATCCGCTTCGCGCAGGCTAAGCTTTGCTCCCACGTCGCCTTGGAAAGAGGAAGCTGCACTTAACGGCCTTCTATTCAGAGCCGATAGCGAGAAGCAGATACGGCGGCTACTTCGGGAGCTACGCGCCGCTTTCTGCGGAGGAATAAAGGAAAATAGCTATATGCGGTGTTCACAACCGAGAACCTAAATGCAAGTTGATGATCCTATACGTTGAAGTTGAAGCGGCGTAAATGCATGAGAAGATTACAAATATGGCAGGCCTATAAAAGCATGAAAGGGAATTGTGTGCCTGGCGCATACAAATCACAGAGCCATTTCCTTTATGATCGGATGAAGTAACTGAAGCTCGTAAAACTGGTAGGAAGCAGGCATGGAAGCTCCGGATAAAAGAGTTGATTCTAAAGCTGGCTGCACGTACAACGTAGTAAGCAAGTATGGTTTAGTTCACTTGAATGAAGAAAAAGAGAGGAAGAAGAAAGGAAGGAAGGCTAGGGTAGCCCGAAGTCTGTTCCGGCTGGCTGCCCTGCGCACGGGGAAAGGCCCGATGGGATCTAAATGATTGAGATGGGGTTCACGTAAGGGCCAACGTTATCAGTTTACGACGTGTATGCACCAAAGTGAACCTGCCGCACAAAACCAATGTTTACACAATCCGGAACAGCGCCAGGCATGGCATCAGGGCTGACTGTCCATGAGAGTGCCATATAATTTCTTCTCAACTTGAAGCAAAATCACTAATACACTATACGCATACACTGCTATTAGCACGCTCGCACGCTGGCAGGTGCACACGCACAGTTCCACAAACACAGAGAAAAGAGCTGTTACCATCATCACCATCATCAGCCTTACTACGTCCACTACAGGGCAAAGGCCTCTCCCATATCTCTCCAATTATCCCGGTCCTGTGCCAGCTGCGGCCACTCTATCCCCGCAAACTTCTTAATCTCATCCACACACCTAACCTTGTCACCCCCTGCTATGATTGCCCTCTCTGGGAATCCAGCCCGTTACTCATAAAAACCATCGTTTATCTTGCCTTCGTATTACAAGCTCTGCCCAAGCCAATTTCTTCCTCTTGATTTCGACTAGGATGTCATTAACCCTTGTGTGATCCTTCGCCCACTCTGCCCTCTTCTGGTCTCTTAACGTTACACCTATCGTGTTTCTTTCATAGGTTTCCATAGAACAGCGGTAGGGGCATAGATTCATACTTTCGCGAATAAAATAAGTGTGCATGAGAGATGTCATCACGGATTAATTGTCGAGCGTCGTGGTCAAAATCCTGAGAATAGAGAATGTTGCCAAAAAAGAAACAAGAAGACATACACGCTTCCTACAGAATTCACTTATTGCGTAAGCGCGGCAGGTAACCACCAAGCGACTTCATTGACCGCTGTTTTGCGTTGTTTTGCGTGAGCTCAATATTTCTTGAATTTGTCTGAAGTCGCTTTTTCTGTACATTTCGCGAGGAGCGAATTTCGTGATGAAATAGCAGCCTCTTAAATGTTTCAATCCTTCGCAAAGATGTGCGAGCTTTCAGGCGCTGCAATGGCATGAACGCGGCTTAGCGCTACATCCTGACCCTCTTGGACAGCACTGACCGTAGGAGGAGCGCAGTACATAAAGCGAAAGCACACTAACGGCTACTGCTCCAGAGGTGCGGCGCCTTCGGAAGTAATTAGAGTTCCTGACGCATTCTACAGTTCAAGGCAGGACCTACGCACTAATTTTCTTTGTAAGCGCTCCTGGTTCATGCGGCAAGCAAATTAAGGGTAGCTTCCTCTTCCTATGGGTCTTGATGCAGAAGAACACGCTTTACAGGCACAGACTACGTCGCCGATCTGCAGTGTGCATATCTTCGTTCTCTGAAAGCTTACAAGTTTCTAACGCTGCTTCCCGACTGTCATATAAGCAACAACCTTGTTGCTGCTTAAGTTTATATTTTTCCTGTGTAGCGTTGAACGCGCAGACAGATGCCTATCTTCCTCTGTCGAGCAAGAGGACGGTATCCTCACACTTTACCCTTATCTCAACAGCACCGTCGCGATGGTTCTGTTTCCCTGAAGGGCACTATCCGTTTCCTAAAAAGCAAACTGCCCCCCCCCCCCCCCCTTCTATAAAAAATAAAGAAAGAAAGGCGGAAAAGCCTATCTTCTGTTTTTCGGCTGAAAAAATAACAGCTACGATTCTTCTGGCGACGCCTGTTTCAGTTTCCTTTTCGACCACAACCATCGTACCTTTTCAGGGCAAAAATTGGTAATATGTTTTGCTTCTCGATTAAAGTTGTCGTCTGCGCGGCTGCATTTCCCTCGAGCCCCTAGTACAGACGGAGGAAGCATCACATGTGTGTTTGTGTGCGGCTTCGGGCAGCGCTTCGGACAGGAGGTGCTAAAACCGAAAAACCGGGTGCGCTATGGTCGGAGGGGCCGGTGAGCTGGCCCAGTAGAGGCGATCAGCAGCAAAATAGTAGCACGGGGGTTTGAGCCAGTTGGCTGCTACCTGTAATGCAGAAAAGAATCGCAGCACGAATAAAATGCACACGGAAGATAAGGGATATACAATAAAGGACGGAGTTCCAGCCTAGACCCAATACCAGCTGCTGCAGAGCACATCGCACCCAAGAAAACGGGTCAACATTCCATGTCATGAATGTCTTCCAGGTCTTATAACTTTCTCTGCATTTGAAGGTGACTATGTGTCATTTTCACCTCAGCAGGAGGTTACCTTTGAACGGATTTTTATAGCCCCTCGTCCTAGCGTCCAGTTTAGCGTTTCTTCAGATAACAACCAAGGCTGTGCAGAAAACGGCGAGAAGGAAGTTCTCCAATGCTTCCAAATGCAGAAGGGTCAAGGCCGTCAAGCGCAAGGGCAGTTTTTATATGGCCTTTATTGGCACTGCCAACCGAGAAAAACCTGTCTCTCTGGATACGATAACTGCTTACGTAAAGTCGGCTGCTGACAACGACAGCAAAACTAAAACTCGCAAGACTGAAGAGTTGGCTCGCAGTTGAAGCAATCTAGTTTTTCACATGCGGCTCTGTCAACGAATCCCGCGTCATACGAGGGAGAAAAGCGTATTTCAAGAGATTGCTACACAAATCCGGTGGCGCCGGAAAATAGCGGGCCGATGGCCCGAATCCTCCGCAGATGCAATCTATGGGTTCACATTACATTTAACCATCGAGGCCGATAGCGGCCCAGCCGGGAAATACAGCGTATCCTCGTTTTTGTCGCCAAGCTTATTACTGATGCCAACGGACGCAGCGAACGTGCGGCTTAGAGTTACAATAACTCTAGTGCGGCTGTGTAAGTGACGCCATCTGTATAGGTGACTCTGCAGAACCTCGCCTCGATTTGGTGCTTGGCCTCCCATCTCACGGTTGGACGGTTTGAGGCTATTCATCTTGTACGCCGAATCACGAAAGGAAAAAGAAGAATTAACATCTCTTGCCAATTTCTGTTTAGTGCGTGCCGACAAAATTTACTGTTACTTTTTACTATTTGTGGTTTTTAAGAATTTCCGGTCTAGTGCGGAGTTTTACGGAGATTTTGAAAGTTAGTCATGATGCGATAAACTCCTGCAGATTTAATATGCTTGTATTATTTTTTATTACACCCTTTGTAATAAGAGGCTACCGGTAAATTTTCGCGTGCTTCAGGTGCTTGTGTACTGAACTATGCGTACTTGGTGCATACAGAATAAGCAGTAAGATGAACAGCTGCTGCTTGTCTGAAGAGCAGTATACAGAAAGAGTGACAATGATTGTTCTACTCCATCTTACATAACCAAGCAAAATGGTTTGCTTTTCAGGCGTTTAGTCGGACGGTCAGGGCGCCCTTAAAGGCCAAAAACTTTATAAAGCTGAGGACAGGGGCTCTCTTTGCATTACGCCGATTTCAAAGCTTGAGTATTGCCGTAAATGCTGCGCTATACTGCTTGGAACTAAATTTTGGTAATTTGTTCCTTTTATTAAAGACGGTAAGTTGCCAATTCATATTCCCAGGAATACTAAAAAAACCTTGTAGAAAGTGTAGTTAATCATAGCGCAGTAACGTAGCGATAAGAAAGCAATACTGGCAACTTGACGGTACTTAAAAATGTCGACTAAACTACTTTCTGAAGAGACTGTTATAGCCGCGGCGACTGCAGCTGCCACTGCATTTGCCACATCGAAAAGGTATTCGGCGTTCACTTCACCATCTCCGAAGGGCCCCCGATATGCTTATCACATCTTTTTGTCTTCTCTGTTAAGAATTATTTTTGCTGCCACATTGTTCCTGCTGCTCAAGAGGGCAGCCTATAACACACGTGACAATTTATAGCTAGGGTACATTGAGGAGTTGGACGGTGTGACCAGTCAGGCCGGTCATAACTTCTCGTGACGCTCTCTGCGCCGCCTGCTCGCGCATGCAGTCAATTGAGTCAAAGCGCAGCGCACCGGTGAACACAGCGACAGAGCGCGAGTGGCACGCCAACGCACCGCATCTCGGCTGCGTGGCAGCCTGACGTGACCGTAAACGTTGCTCCGGAGAAAAGTCCCTTGATACTCATAATTAAAACCGACGTACGCGTAACTGAGCCAAAGATGGGCTTCCATATTTCATCGTGGTTTGGTCACGTGCTTGGCGGTTAAGCGATGCATGATTCTGCGTGTATGCGTTCATTATTTGAATACTTTGCCGTTGCTGATGGTAGTGGTTGCGTACCACGTCTCTCTCATTTGCTTGCCCATAGAGCGGTGGCGACCCACGCGAAGTGCAGCGTTGTTTTGTATTTAGTCCGCTGAAGTGAGGCGGTCGTTTTGGCGGCCCACGTTTTCCACTCATGTAGCCATACAAAACGTGCTCTCTGGCGATGAGGCGCCCTTTTCTGGGACGTCACTGGGCAAAGGCTTCAAAGAAGAGCACAGCCGCTCTGCTATACCATAAAAAAAATACTAAGGCAAAGCTCCTGGAAATTAAAACGTGCTGCCGCAGAAGGTCGTACCGCTTACTTTATTGGAAGTGCACATTTCCTCTGCCTTGCCACAGCTCACTACTGCTACTTATTCTCCCCTCGCCTCGGCCGCCCCTCTCGTCTTGCGCTCCCTCCTTTTTATCCTATTCGCTGCCAGCCAGCCGGCCAAGCATGATGTGGCGACTTAATGACGGTCTCGTTCCCAACGCCGGTTACAGCCCCGCCTCGGTACTTTGGATGTCGCGCCTCGTAAAGAAGGAATTGATACACCTCTCTCCGTTCCGTCTTTGCTACGCATTTCTTGTGCACCCTACTGTTCTCCTTGTACTGCATTCATTGCTTACACTTCTGTCTCGGGACATCGCGCCTCTTTTTCCCGGTCACTGACTACTTTTCGCATGGTATATGTGCAGAGCTTCGCTTCATGCTCACACTGTGCAAGGTCCTGCTTTCCCTTTTCACCGCTTGTACCATTTGTACAGATGTCTTTTCTTCGCGGTGTTTCTTTTCACGGCCGTGCAGCTGGCAAACAACCAGGATCTTTATGCATTGCCCCTTTTTGTTTTTTGTTTTTTGTTTGTCAGTCAGCAAGGTCTCGAACGCTCTTCCACTGCCCGGCTTCCTCTGTTCTCCACTTTGCCTCTCCGGTCTGCTAGCCCTCGCTGCAGAGGAAAGCAAGCAGCGCAAGCGGCCACTCCCAGGGGCGAGCGTCGATCCATCCTCCTCTTGTTCTTTCACTCCCCGATGTGCACTAGGCGTCCAAGGAGATCGGCGTCTGTCTCGAGTCATTTGCGTCAATTTTTTTCTTCGCGATTCTTTGTCGAGAGCGGGGATTACTGCTCAAATGCTTGAGCGCGGGACAAGCAGATTGGCAACCCATGCGTTGTTATTATCTAAACAACGCCGAGAACGGGCATAGTAATTAAAAAGAAGGAAGCTGGGATCCAAGTGCCGGGAGGCGAGGCACTCTCTTCTGTTGCTTAACGGTGGATGGAATGAAAGGTAAAAACAGAGGGTGGCGAAAGGTCACGAAGCGCCAATCTAAAGAGGGACGCGAAGTGCGATAAGGGGCACGCTATCGATCGAGGTGAGGTCGATTAATGAGAGCTGCGATTGGAGCGTAACGAGCGAAAGATAAGGCCTTGTCACCGAAGAAAAATAGGCTGCCCACCATCGTTCGCCGTCGAGTTTCGACGAAAACGACCTGTTGTCAACGCCTGTGCGGCATGCATTGAGCTCTGCGTGTTGTAGCGCACACTGCGCAACACGCTTCGCCCTCTGTCACTGCTTGCGCAACAATCAATGGGACGCAGTGAGCGCTTCCAGGCGCGCCTTGTTTAATGACGTGACGGATGGCGCATTATTTGCACACGCAGCCGAGTGATGGGGCTGCGGGGGGAAGTGGGGGGGGGGGGGGGGGGTAGTTTGACGGCACCGTATTTTAGCATAGCGCATTGCACCTGGCTTTCATTATTTTGTCCCAGCCAACTTCTTTTGCGCGTCGTACCCCGGACCTCGCTTTCTCGTCCCACTCAAGCCATGACGTCCCTCTTTTTTTCTAACCGTCCTCTGATTTAAAAGTACATTTCGCGTTTTTTAAGCCCCTGTCCTTTTATTTTGATTGACTTAAGGCTTCCATACCCCTGCTGAGGCAGGCATTCAAGATTCTTGTACCAATGATGTTTTGGTTGGTTTTGAATGTAGCAGAATTAATCAAATTTAATCGAAAAATAAAACTATATAGCTTGCTTTTATTCTCTTTTCGCTTTCGGCTATCAGAGGGACTCCAAAATGAGGAAATAAAATAGTGCACTTCACAGCGAGCCGCTGTAGCTGCCACCTCGAACTCTGCGCCAATAGACGGTTCGACGAGCTCGCCATGCACGAAGGACGCCTGTGAAGCCACTCGAACAGCCTTAGGTGCATCGTAAATAAGGTTAGCCGGTGCAAGAATAAATTTTAAAACACGTAATAATTACGGCTTTTTGGGTATATACTCTCGTAATGCCTACTTAGCTGTGTTGCCAGAATCGAAGCGGCAAGAACTGCATGCCATGTCACTCTTTATACTAAGCTCACGGTGCTATTTTGAGGTTAAATAGTCATTTGGCTTCGAACAAAACCAACAGAGTAGTAGAAATCTGCAAGGAGTGCTACAGTCACGAACATCACAGAGAAATAAAGAGACTACAACCGTTGTTGTCGCTGCACTCTGCTTTTTCGTTTTGTACCCTTTTGTTGCTTGTTTTCTCACACTATGTCTTGCGTGTTCTCGAAGCTCTTCTTCGAGGGCGGCAAACATTAATTGTTCTTGTTGTGTATCAGACGGACGCCAGGCTGGAACTGAACAAACGTTTATTGATACAGTGCCTTTTTATAGGCCGATGGACATTTGATCTGCCAACGACTGCTTGCGTGGCTGATAAGCGATACATGAAAATCCAGTGCTTAAAACATGCGCATGCGCTATCAGTACACCACAGTTCTATTATTGATTGTTGTATTAGTATCATGCTATCATGATCCCACCGTGTACACCTAAGTCACTCATTATCGAATGCGCGTTGGCGCATGCGCAGAGAGGCAATACGAGGACTATCTCTAGTTGTTTTTATTTTCTTCAGATACAAGGACACTTATCATGTATACTTTTCTGAAAGGCTCATAAAAGCCTCCCAGCGAAATCTCTCCTTCAAAGACAAGGCTAGAGCCACACTATACGGCGGCTATGAGGGCTTGTTGTCGCTTTAATGTGTCCGTGGACAAGCTTGTCCCATAGTTTTACTGTGTAATGGCATATAAATAAACATCGATGAAAGCACAGACGAAAACAGGGATCGTAAACAACATGACAGTATATTTTTTTTCCTTTTTGTCACACATCTAGGTCGCAGTCAGTGGCTGGTCAGGGCTATTGTGTGTGGAAGCCTATGCGTATGGTCGCTCCGTGCTCGTTGACCAGAGGTCAACGCTGCATTTAATCGATGAAATAGAGAGGAAGAGAGGGGTTGGGTATCCTGCGGCGGAGAGCGTTCGTCCATACAGAACATGGTTCGTGCACTCCCCGCCCGAACCGTGTTCACTGTGGTGGCACGCATTGCGTTTACCTGCTTCCTTTCGTCCTGTTCTGCCTTCTCCATTCCCCCCGAGCTCTCATCTAGTGTAGAAGTGAAATGCGCAACAACTTAGACAGGACACAGAAAGAAACACATACAACAGTACACGAGCGCAGACCGAGTCCGTGCGTCGTCCCCTCCTTCAGGACAGGTGGCGGCAAGAAGGAATATATACAGCCCTGATATCCTTAATGAAAACATGCAAGCAGAGACTGTGAGGGAAGGAGGGCGATTACGGTACCAAAGGAAGTCACACCACAGCTGGAGGTCAACCCGGCGTCGTGTCAGGGCAGCACCAGCAGCTTTCGCGCATTTCGTTGTGCCGCAGCGGCCCACCAGATAGATTTAGTAAATGGCCAGGCAAACTGCGTAGGGAAGCAGCACAGATTTCGAGTTTGACGATGGATGAAAAGAAACTGTTTCAAATCCTTGTACAATAGTCATTCTGGAGGGGTGGTTTCTCTGTGGAGTGATTGTTGTATC
The DNA here is from genome assembly GCF_055824585.1 of Amblyomma mixtum. NCBI lineage: Eukaryota > Metazoa > Arthropoda > Arachnida > Ixodida > Ixodidae > Amblyomma > Amblyomma mixtum. Next base: position 10,752,126 of record NC_143016.1, on the reverse strand, counting down.
AAGTCTTTAAGCGAAATGAGGTCAAAAGTCGCCTGCTATGAAAGCAAAGATGCATTCTCAAGAATACCTTGTGTGTGTATAAATATTAAAAACCGTCGTAAACGAAGATGAAATTATGAATGATATATCTTATTCACCCGTTTTTTTTAACCACATGGGGAGGCAGGAACACAATGATTGTTGGGCAAGATAAACTTTAATTGAATCAAAACCAGAGGGTTCGCATTTTTACGCGCTTGGGTTCTTGGCAGCAAGTAACGTGATGAAATAAAATTATGTTGGCCGTAGTGGACGCACCGTGTACAATCTCATACTCAAAACAGAAATAATTTTGTACAAGAATCACCCAAGCAAGAAAAAATGCGCTCAATATTGAAGGGCGTTCCTCCGGATTTTTCGAGCTTCTTAGTTTGCGCAGCGTCTACGGAACTCGTTTGCGCAGCGCGTGCTTTTTCGCGGCTGTCATTCGCCCCTAATTTTTTTCTCTTATTAACGCATTACCAGTAGGGGGATCAGTACAAGCGGAAAAGCCGACTGCCCTCTCTCAGTAGTCAGTTACATGTGGCCCACCCAGCACGGTGGACAGGTGGGCTACGAACGAACTTGGTATACTCCCTCAGATATAACGAAACGCAGTACGCAATCTCGAATATAGCTACTTTTCGTGCGTTAACCTCAGATATAGCGACCTTTCGTGTGTTAATTTCGGATATACCGAGCCTAGATATGCCACCTTGTATATAATAAACTTTTGCGTGTCAACCTCTAATTTAACGAACTTAAGTACGCAACCTCGGTTACAACGAATGCTCGTGTCTGGATCTCGGATGTAACGAACTTAGTGTGTTGACCTAGGATATTATGAACCTAAGCGTACCACGCAGATAGGTGTAATAAACTTAAGTGTGTAGATCTCGCATACAACGAACTTAATTGCGCCAGCTCAGATAGAACAAACTTAAGCGCTTAAACTTAGGATATAACTAACGTTTCGCTGATAACGTTTTCAAAAAATCCACCAAGGATAGCAAAATAGTTTGTTTTTCTCTCGCTCTCTATCTGCGCGCTGACATTGCCTAAAGAAGCATTAGCCCGTTGAGCTCCACCTTCATCTTTTCATGCGTGTCCCTACTGCTTTCGTTCGATCATTTCGCAGCTTCTTTTCTGGATCTTTTTTTTACTTTTCTTTCTGCAGCACACCTCGCACGTTGCAACGACTTTGATGATGGGTCATGAAAACAGCGGCTGTGCTGCCGAGATACCTTCCGCTGACGTCAGCGTCAGAAGAAGAAAGCGAAATCAGTGATTTGCATAGTGCCGTCGTTCGCAATGCAAATCTTCCTCCCCCTTGCCATTGCCGCTGTGTTTCTAGAGCCTTGTACACCTTTTTAGTGTGTTCAAGCTCATTGCGCTCATGCTAAAAAGGTCTAAAATCTTCCTAAAGCAGTTGGAAACAATGAGAGGAAAAAGGGGGTGAGTAATGCTTCAGAGGGTGCATGCAGCATATAAGCATTGCAGTTAGGCGTGATGCAAGCTCTATGTCGTACTCGTGGCGAACGGGAAGACAGTGTTCTCTCGTTGATTAGTGCTCAATTAGCTGGGATTCCCGGACTCTCTCGCCTTATTCGTAACTCTAGCGGCTTGAATGTGGATCCTACATGAGAGACACTTAACTTTTCACTCTCATAATTGTGTTTAGTACAGAGCTGTCGCAAATCAGGTTTTCACAGAATAAGTGTAACAACCGTCTTTGTTTGCAAACGGCTAAATACAGCAGGAGCTAACCTAATGGATAAGACCCGAAGAGAATCGCCATAACATCAAAAATGTTCTATTTAGTTGAGGATGGTTTCTTTGATGTCCTATTTCGCATCTTTAATAGGTTTTAAAGCTTCGTCGTGTTGCGAATGCCAGCATGTGCAGTGCACAGGCAGATTTGATATAATTGCCAGTAAATTTGAAACTGTCGGTGCTTCTGCTGGAATCTAGCCACGTTGCTCTAGCAGAGACCATTGGAAAGCAATTAAACTGAGAATTTTGATGAAAAAGCCGCTGATCGAATGCTACCTCTATCTGTGAAGCACAACAACTATTGTTTCTCTTTAAACTTCCTATTATCTCCTTCGGACTAACGAATATACATTTATATACAGATATGTCAGGGCTACTTTATTCCTAGATAAAACAAATTCAATGCCCAGACATTGAAAAAAAATAAGCTGGCAGCAAGCAGCATAAAATTTTGGTTGTTTCTTCCAGGAAAACATTTTTCGCAATACCTCAGCCATTTTATGCACGTACTCATTCAGCAGCACTTTGTATGCTTGTTCTGATACATTTCGAGTGTATTAAGAAATTTTTATTTTTTTATGGTTCCTTTTTGCATTTTATCTCTATTACTCAGTGAAAATGTATGACACGTTCACGATACCCTCGTACAGAGGAAACTCCTTTCTGCGAATCAGCGTAGATAAGTGGAAGATTCTTTCTAGAACCTCCGGGTACGGCCCCGCTACAAACTATGAAAATCGAAAACAACTAAATGAGCTATTCCAAAATAAGAACACAAAAGGATGCGGCCACAGTGCTTTTAGTGGCTGTCGTTGCGCACCATTCACTTATTGCGCACTAATTCGCGCAATTATTCAACAGAAGAAAGAGAACATTCCGAAGCACTTATAAAGGAAAAGACTCTCAGGCATATATGCGAGCGCTCTAAACACTTGTTCCTCTCAGTCCTGCTTTTTCTAAATTATAAAAATGAACGCGATTCTTCATTTTTCCCGCCTTTTATTGAGAACGATTACATGCTACCCCACACTAACGTGACTACTGCGGGGTTTGCGGGAACAGAACGACGAAAGACACTGCCACACACAGTACCCCGAGATGAAGTAAAACTATGTTAGCGTTCAAATGGCGCAATTCGATTGCATATATTACAGACCTCTTATTCTTTTTCTGGCTCATTTCCTTATTCCGCGCATTTTCTATGCTCGCAACGTCTCTGATGAGACTGAGCAATAAATTGTGGAAGAGGCGTAATAAACGTGATGAAATTCATGGTACACCGTTTTTTTCTTTCCAAAACAACCCGGGCACTTCCTCGGCCTGCACTCCTCATTTGCACACCCCACGCACGCAGTGAACAGGAAAGAACAGTGTATGAAAATCAGGTTCCTTCACAAAGTGCCAAAGCTGCCTCCTGTGATGATAACACAATAAAAGCGAGGCAGTAAGGAAAAGGAAAACGAAAATAAGCTAGCAAATTTGTAACAAAAAAAACCATGAGAGGGCAGTCTTCTCTACGCATTCTCTCCTTGGAATTCCCGTGTTCTCGATTAAGGATAATAAAACAACTGGGCTTAACACGCATTAGCGAGAGAAGAGAGGAGCATTCTTACCACAAGAGCTTCTTGAAAAGGAAATGTTATGGCTGAGCCAAGTGAAGAGCAGTGTGCGTTGGCAGCAGTGAAGTGGCGGCAAGTTGGGGCGGGTCATTTGCATATTTAGACGGGGAAAAAAGATTATGTTTCGGCCGCTGCATTCTGTCGCCTTGGAGATGAAAAAAAATGACACTGGAGATGTGAGAAAGAGCTGTACAGAGCTAATAAGAACAAGCATCTTCTCTCCCCAACAAATAAAAAGAAAGGAAAGCGAAGAAAATTTATCGAAGATATGAAAACTAGACGGAAAAGGCACCACAGAATTGAAGTCATCACCCTTTTTTGAACCTCCCTCATTCTCTTTCCGTACTGCCCCACTGTCCGCTTTCCCTTCAGGTACGGAAGAAAGAAATCTTCCCGAAAACGAGGGCCGTGAATAATGACATGACGGCTCGACGCGGTCGGTTGTAATTTGCCCGATCGGGAAACTTCAAATTTAGGCGGCCTGTCCCACGAGAGATGGAGGAAGAAAAAACGGTGGAAAATGTAGAGGAACCAATTAAAAAGGCTCCGCCGTGAGCCCCTGGATATATGCGTGCTTCGCCAACGCCCGACTTTCTTGAGTTTTCTTTTAATTTTTTGTAATGCTTTTCTGTCACTAATATCTATTTGGCGAGCTCCATTCGACTGCACAGAATGGCTGGCGGATGTTATTGCTGCACCCGCTGGGCGCGGTACAAATGCTTAGTTCCTCTGAAATTGAACTTTTCGTCCAGCTGTTTCTCGAGTGACTGTATTCATTGCAATTTCTCCTCACACTTTTAGGGCATGCTTTCTTTTCGATATTGGGGCCACAACCGGGGCTCGGATTGTACCCTTGCCACTGAGTAAAAGGAGGCGGAGGGAGGGGGGGGGGGGTTATGCCGATCACCGAGGGACCACAGGATAAGTCGGGACAAGGAGGGAAATGAATAAGTGTTGGACTATAACCCACCCACTTACGAGACAGATATATTTGGCTAGTTGTTTTCTTTCCTTGCGTTTTGGTCAGAGCTTTTGGCTCCTTCCCCCCCCCCCCCCCCACCCCCCCAACTTCTCTCTATAGCGTATTAATCTCAAGCACTCACAAGCTCGGTTTTTCGAGGAAGGCAAGCTGTACATGGTTTCGGTGGTGTGTGTCTCGCGGCAATGAAATACGTACTCGTCGCTTTGCGAAAATACGGCGAACTCACAAATAATGTGAAAACTACTTTTCATCTTTTCCTGGCAAATGTCATCACTGAGCGTGAGCAGTAGTAATGAGGTTCAAATGCGGTACTGTAGGAAGTGTCTTAGAACGGAAAGAGAATTTTAATGATTTTGGAAGTTTCCAGTTCAGAAGAAGAACATGCACTCTTTAAGTGGCAGATATTTCAAATATGTATTACTTATTAAGCAAAACAAACCTTCGGGCTGACAAGTGAAGAAAATTGTGCGCGATCCTTTAAGACCATTTTTTTTACATCTTCTGTGTCGAGAACTTCGTACTGAATGCCCCACGAAAACAACAAAAACCTACAAAAATATATTGACTGATTCTGCCGTTTTATAATTCAATGTTTACTGATAATGAAGCCCGTTCCTCTTCCTAGTTACTATCCAAGTTCTTTAAATACATGACAACGCTGATAACAACGACAAAGCAAATTTTCTCTCCTGGCAAAGCCGGAACTGGTCACTCCAGATTTTTTTTTCATTTAGTGCCCAGCAGTCAAGAATGCTTGGAGGCCGTTATAATGTGTCGATTTGCTGTTCATTGTTAACTTTAGTTTTCAGTTCAGGCCTCCAGTTCGAAAGGCGTATTGTAGTCTTCCTTCACCTCCAGCAGCGTCCGTAGTGCGCAGTAGTCTTCGTATGGTTGAATATGACCGGAACATCAGGAACGACGAACCGCGAATTCATGCAGGGTGACACAGAGGCACTGAGGTGTATATTTGCTTCGTTTTTATCGTTATAACCTGCAAATTATATATAAAGACCACTATCATTTAACGTTCCTCCAGCTATGAGCGCGGCATAGCAATGAAAACATTGACAACAGCCACCGACCATCACCCGGTCCAAACTTATAGACCACTGAACGAAGCTGCGTCTTCCGTGTTGCTATGGGTACACTGCCGATGCAGCTGCACTCCAATTTTTTGTGTTCAACGCAATGTGTAACGGACAAAGATGAGTTTGATTTTTTTATCATTAAGAGTCTCCCTTTATGTTCATTCCTCTCTAGGATGCGTAGGTATATAATAACGGCAATTAAAGTACCTCAGCCAAAATAGCGGTCAAGGAGAAAACGAGTAAGCGAAGCGTTGAAGGCTTGCTCCGCTAGGGGGCAGGATTACGACAGCGACGGCGGCTCGCCTCCAAATGAAGATAATCCGGGAGACAGCACGCGATCCCCTTCTGGTTTCCGCCGACTCAGCGTTCGCTACCTTGACGCGAGGGTTTCTTGACAGCGCTACTACCGGCTGCTTCTTCGGTCGCTGCTGCTTCGCAAACCCACGGAACTCTCTTTATTACCCTTCGTACTCATCTTCGACCCATAAAAAGGTCACACCGAGCACCCTTTCTCGCCACCCAACCTCAGCTCCGTACCTCCATCCCCTTCAGCCGCCGTCTCTCCTGCGGCTGTCTTCTCCGTCGCTTGCCTCCCTCAATCTCAACCCTCCATTTTTCCGGCGGGAATGCTCGTCTATACGTGCCGCTCTGTGGTATTCGTTTTCTTCCATCGCACCTACACTACATTGCTCCTTTCGTAAGAGATCATCATCGAAAGGCTCACACGTGACTCGCGCTCGAAGCAACATCCCTGTGCACCTTCTCCGGCTTTCAAGTATGGCTTTTATCTGCCTACACATCCTTTTTTTCTAGCTGATTATCATGGCCCTTTCTTTTTCAGCTAGAGTGCAAAAGACGAGTACGTATAATCGGAGCACCGGGTTTCCAGAAACATTGAAAGTGCAACGCCGATGGCGAGAGTAAAATAATAGCGAGAACTTCGGGTCTTCTTTAGTTTCTAGACCTGAGATAAGACGGCACGGGCAAAGAAGAAATTTGCTCAAAAGCGCCCGTACCGCATCTCGACCTCCCCAACACGGCGAGAAAAACACGGAGGTTGCGTTCAGCGCGAAGTGAAGATAAAGAATGGAAAATTTCAGAAATGACAGCTGTCATAGCGTCAGTGCGGATGCACAGCCAGCTTCCTGTGCTCGCTCCTATCTTTTCGATATTTTCTCTGCGCCTTGACGTGTGCTCATGATGAACTCTCTGTGCGTAATTTGAGCACTGACTGTGACGTATAATGTGCCTTTATTTTCTTCTTTAGACCACTTGTGCTTGCTGCCGCGGACAACGCAAACACATCGTAATCAAAGATTGGGAAACAGCCTGGTGCGTCGAAATGCTCACAGTAGCTGACTTTAAACAAAATCAAGCCGGTGCCAGGGTCGCGTTTGTGCGTTGTAAGTGGCGCTGTATGTAAAACAATTTGAATGGTTTTGGAATCTGGGTGCTTCAGTACGGCACAAGATGTTTGTTGATGTTTGTTGGTGGAGGACAAAACAGGGTTTGTGCGTGGTCTATAGTCACGCGAGACCAATTGAGTCACTAGGGCGTTAGGTAAAATGAACCACTGTGTTGCTGCTTCGGCCGCTCAAATCGTCTTCAATAAGGCTCCCGCGTGAAACAGGCTTGGTATAAGAGACAACACATTGATGCTCAGATCACAATACAAGCTACCGGAATAACATGAGGAATTGAATTTACAGTTGTATCGTAGAATTGCTAAAGGTTTTTTATCTCCCCTAAAATGAAAGCACTATCTCATCGACTGGAAGTTTTGTATTGCGAAGAAGGCACCAACGAAAAAATTACTGATGTGGTTTTAAGTATTGTTCTTCGCTGCTAAACGATCATCTCACACTCGTTTCTCAAACAGAGAAAACATGACGATCCCTAGGCTCTTTGAAGGGGTTACGAATGCATGAAGAGGACGAGCAGTGTCATTCTCGGCGCTCAACAAACGGCGCTTACACGCCGTAATTTCAAGGCTCTTTGTACGTCCCATCAGAGGAAAATACTGAAGCTTTTCGAGTGTGTATTTATAGGCTGTATCAATTTAGTTCTACACTGGTAACTCTCTTCTTCACTATTGTGATGGATGTTCCCACAGAGCGGGTTAGAGAAAAGGTGCAAGTAGCTCGATCCAATATGAAAGCGAATGACCCATTGCCGACAATTAAGGATTTCACAGTTATTTTCGTAGTAAAGTAGATACTTACTTATGGATATTATACACCAAGATGAATATTACTTAGAAAAGAAGCAAAAATGTGCATGTCACTTATAGTTACGGAATGATTATTAGTTGAGCTGATCTGATGTGCGATCTGATCTGCGAACTGATCTCTTCCCTTTAATGTTATAGCTACCTGTACCTTGGAACATGCTGTATGCAAATAGTTTGGGACTCATTTCAAGAACCTAAGAGAGGGGAGCAGCAACGCTTGCCGTATGGGGTAAAACATCAGATGGGTGAGGTGCAAAAATTAAGAATGGCAGCACAAGATACGTCGCCTATAACCTAGGAGATCTGACCTGCGGAGAACTAAGACTACGGTAGACTACGTACGTTTTAGAGAACAGCAATTTTCAAGAATACTGGCTCAGCAGTTTAATATGACGTAGGCACGACAAAGGAAGCCACCCGTAAATGTATCTAGGTGTGATGAAACGGATGACTGCTTCACGTGTCTTTGGGACAAGAATATCCCTTTTACACCGAGACCAAAGTCTTTTAAGCAGTGTGAGGCCAACAGTGGGGAATGGAAATGAAGCAGTAACCCTAAACAATGCCAGAGTGAAGAAAGTGAAAGCAGCACAACTTGAAAAAAAAAAAGCGAATCTGGAACAACCTCTTATAAGGGACGTTCAAGCTAACCGATATTGAAAGAGGAATCTAGCAGCGATGGCTGTACCGGTTTGTTTGGTTATCTATTCAAGGACGACGAATACAATGAAAAGCCAGCAATTAGATGGAGTAGGTTGAAAGAGGCTGGAGGTTTATTTAGGAAGAGATGGCAAGACAATATGGGGTGAATCTAAAGGCGAAGATGGTAAAGCGGGAATGGGTTAACGACGTGGTGAATTAGGCAGGGCTCACCAGAGACAAGAACCCGGTACAGAAATGAAAGCTGTGATTTTAGTTTTTTTATCCTTGCAGGCTCGTTGTTCGACACTGCAGGGTACAAAAAGACTGATGCTAAGTACGAACATGACAATTCGAACGAAACATTATCCTAGGCGCTGAAGGGATATAGAGTTGTCTCTGATAAGAACCAAATTAGCAAAAGTAACAGCACTATAACCTCTCTAGAAACAACCATGTCAGGTACACAAACAACTCTCTCTCTCTCTCTCTCTCACTCACTCACTCACTCACTCACTCACTCACTCACTCACTCACTCACTCACTCACTCACTCACTCACTCACTCACTCACTCACTCACTCACTCACTCACTCACTCACTCACTCACTCACTCACTCACTCAGTCACTCACTCAGTCACTCACTCACTCACTCACTCACTCACTCACTCACTCACTCACTCACTCAGTCAGTCACTCACTCAGTCACTCACTCACTCACTCACTCACTCACTCACTCACTCACTCACTCACTCACTCACTCACTCACTCACTCACTCACTCACTCACTCACTCACCTACTAACCACAAAACATTTCCTTTCAGGAGAGCCTGCATGTCTTCAAATCATGTCGAAATGAAGCCGTCGTGTAACATGCACCCATGCAATGCTACGCTAACTTCACAAGCCCCGCATGAGATTCATAATCTCCCCGCTTAACCACTCACGAGTATGCCTGTGACCTTCAAGCGTGCTTAGCGCCTCCGTCACTCCCTCTCCGGCCTGTCTCCGACCTGTCGACCAGGACAGAAAGAAGCGCCGCCTTAGTCGACGCAATACATGCCAGGTTCCCCCAGTTTGGAAGCGCATCCAGTGCTCCCGGGGCGCCCCTAGAGGACCGCACGGCCGCAAGTCCTAATTAGCCGAGAGCTTTTTCGTGTCCCCGCTGACAGCAGGCGTCCGGCGCTCGCCTTTTTTGGGCTGAGGTCACCCGGAGCTGCCAGAGGAAAAGTGATACAAGCAGTCAGTCCACATGGCCTGGCCTCGGGTAGTGCTAAGCTGCATCGCTGGATTCACATCTTCGCTTTCGCACTTGGAGTGTGTGCTGTAATCAACACCATCTACAAGCCCTGACCCGTCATTCTAACGGAAACAAGGAAACCCAGCCACGCACCGGTTACTAAGCATTTGGCTAAACAGATGGTGGTTCAGTGCGGTTCAAGAGATTATTCACACGCAATGAATGAGATGCAAATGATAAAGTTGTGAGCCTGTTGTCAGGGAAAGCCGAAAATGTGTAAGAAACGATGACTTGGATCCAATGTTCCGATCAACTTACGTTGATGTATTATGATTCGTTTTAGAAGAAGAAGAAGAAGTTTATTCACATCACATTACATGATGCAGGAAGCCTGCAGAAAAAGCTGCCAGAAGCCAGCTTGACAGGGCCGCAGGCCCCCTTTCATTGGCAGTTGGCGGAATGTCGTAAAAAAAAAAGTTTATACACAGCATATTTTATCACAACATGTGAAGAAAGAAAAAGTGAAAATACAACATATTACAAGATACGCTAAAACATATATTCTGTTACCGCATTTCAGTGTAACACGTACTCACATTTTTAATACATTCATGGGGAAATATTATAGACATAAAATCACATTTACTTCGTTTTGAAAAGATCGCGCAGTGCTTTGAAAGTTATATTGTCGAGTTGGATGTTTTTAGCTTGCAAACTGTTTAGTAATCGGGGTAACTTGTTTTGCAGCATTTATAGACCGCATGTAGTTCTGCTTGTGTTAACCTTCCATGGTTCAAAATGACGCGTCTGGTATGAATCTACATTTTTTTCTAGCTGAGCTATGTTCTGAATAGTACAATTGTTACATTTAGTTTCTTGCTTGAACAACTTGCAAAGCCGGTAGTCATAGGATTTTGTTACTGGAATTACATTGTATTTTTTAAATAATTCATGTGTGTGGTAGTGCATTGGTACGTGGTACGGAAAACAGTGATGGAAGAGTCAGCGTGCCATTTAGCGAAGTTTTGCGAGCTAATGACATTCGGATGATAGAAGTGCTCTCCTTGCGAGCAAAGACAGGAAAATCATCGAACCGAAGGTCCGCTCCAGTGGTGGAGCAGTTAAGTGATGCGCCACTGCCCTGCCATGGCAGGTGTTGCTACCGGTTGGGTTTGTGCAACCCAGACTGCTCTTCACGAGCAACCTCTCACGACCTATCATTGATATAACTGCTACCTGCTACGGTGGACAACTTGCTCACAATCCAGCGGACAGGTTGTGATGACGCCACAAGGTCACTTGACGTAGATGGCCCCACCTAGGCTGCTTCTGCGTGGATTTCTTGCTCTCAGCCGACGGCGACGACGCCGGGTTTCCTGCGGTACGGGAGACTTAAGGCTGTCGCGCCACTAAGCCGAGTGAAAGTCGGCATAGGGCAGATGGGGACAAAGCTAAGAGCCCAGGGCACACAAAGTCCATGTACATGGCAGCGGACTGCGCCTCCTTGACTCAGCGTATCACGTGCCCGTCGGCCGAGCTTTCAAAGGAAATGACAGGCGGGAGGAAAAGACGACACCAGACTGCAAAGGAGCCGGAGAGACGACCAACCAGCGTCGCAAGAAGCCGGAGGGGTGAACGCGTACATGGACGGCAGCGAGCTCTATGCACGAGATGAGCGTACTCCAAAGAGAGCGGTTCCACGAGGTTACCACAGCATAATAGTACAACCTCGGTAGTAGAAGTCGGAACAGAGATGGCCTGCGCGAGCCGGTACACCTGCCATGGCGTATGTGCCAATATCGAATGAGCGTGGGGTTGCAAATTCGAAGCCTAGATACACATAAATGCCAAAACACTTCCGTATGAGCAAGTTGCTGTCCTTCCGCCTGTCCTCGGCGCCGTCGTGTGAGGTGCCGCATGAGGCTGCATGCCATGTCGAAATACAGCTTTAATTTCTCCCGCTCAGCTTATATACCTCCTTTTCTTTAACTGCCTTCCTGCTTCCGGGGTTTCCTTCCTGCCAGATTTTGTTACACTACTTCGGTAACGGTTCCGGTCAGCCACTCATTTCCTCCCTCTTGTGGGGGATTTTTTTTTTTGTTTCTCTTCCTCTCTTTTTCTGCACACCAAAGGGCCTTAGTATATTTTTGTATTGTGTTTTGTATTCTCCCAGACTCTTTGCTTTATGCCAAAAGTTACCGCCGCATTTCGTTCACATCTGTGCTTCAGTTATCAGAAGAACAACTTTTCTTTTCGTTAGGCACACAGTCGCTGTTGTAGCACTGCCTGCCGGCGTCTAGGGACCGAGAGATAATGTGGAGGTAAGGCGGAGAGGTTAAGCGGCAAAAGGTACCCGTTTGCTATCCTACACCGGAGGAAAGCGATGGGGTGATATAAAGGTGGAGAAAAAAATGGAGCAAAGTGAAATGAAGTTAGCAATGATTCAGCGTGCAATAAAGATATAACCTAACGGGCAGGCTCAAAGTAGAGTCTAAGCTTACACCTGGATAAGAATTTCTTCGAGAAACGCGAGGCCTTACCCCTCGAACTGTATATCAAAACCGTAATAGAGGCGTTCCACGAGATAGTATCATAAGCTTCTCCTTGATTCGGGCAAATCCCGAAGCTCGAAAACAGATCCGCACATTGCACCTTGATTCGGTTAAGCGCCGCTGGCATAATGATGCAAGCGCTTCTTCAAAACTGACACACAGAGGTTCAGCGCCCGAGATTTGCATCGCGTAGTTCAACTTATCGAGCGTAGTTCAGCTTATACACTTTTACTTGACGCGTTCTTTGGCCCGCACTATTTTACTGCTGTTTTATTTCATAACAACTTTCCCAGCACTTGAGGTTGAGACCCTTATCAAACCTTGATACTTCACTCATAGGCATGAATATAAGACCGATCTCTTATTAGAACATTCTTTAAGTGTTATTTACTATGTGCAATTGTGTAAGCACTGTTCATATCTTCCATACAGCGGAGGAGGGTCTCTTTGAAAGTCCATTTCCATGTCTTAAAGGGGCTCTGAAATGGGCTTTAATAACACTGCTCTATGCCGGGGATGTTAAAGCACGTCGCTTCACGAATATTGTCCAGCAATGATTTTTTTATTGCGCTTTGTAGAAGTTGAGTTCTCTGTAAAACTTAAGGTTCAGTTTGTTCTCGTATTTACCTCTCCTCTCGTTACTTTTAGCACGCTGAAGGATCGGCGCCCTTTCGTGGACCCACCTCCATGGGCAGAGCTTCCTGACTTGCCGGAGCTACGCGGCTTACTGGCCGCGGCCATAGTAGCAGCCTCACGTCTGAAAGAATCTAACCAATAGCCTTCTCCCAACTTATAAACTCATGTTCAGGCGGCGGAGGAAGGTGTGAGCATGAAAAAGTCGCCGAGAAGGGCTCGCCAACTTTCGCGCGTGATTGTGGGCTCTCGTCTTTTTGCGCGTACAGGTGTATTACTTGGCTCAGGTGTCTATGACAACGTAATTCAGTGATTGAGCGAGTTGATGTGCTCTTTTCAGAAGGTATATCAGAGCCCCTTAGAGTGTAACTTCGGCACATTTCTGGAGAGCAGTACGCATTTTCGCTGACGTTGAGTTCCAAAGGTAGTTAAGTATGCGCCAATTTAGCAGAATTCTACGAAAAAACGCCAGATTACTTTGATGACTGCGTATGGCGTCACATACAGTTTCAACGCTTCTACATTTACAACGCTTCAAGGTGCACTTGAGGCGCTGTACCGAAGAAATAAAAAGTTAAAATCGCGAAACAATGTCAAAGAAGCCTAGGCACTTTCTAAAGCCTGCAACAGAAAAACTGGGTCACGCAGCGATACTTTCATGCTTGAGGTGGTGCACTAAAATAGGAAAGATAGAAAATTAAAAAAAAAAATGATAAACGCTGAGGAATGTGCCATTTCTAAGAGAAAAAGAAAACGAGGTAATGTACTCATAATCCAACCAAAAAAAAAAACCCGCAGCAGGAAACCGCAAATGTCTGTCTGACGGGGCGACGTGATTTCCCTCATGGAAAGATTATTCAGATGACTGCTTGTTTCCCCCAATGTAAATAGGGTACAATTGGGAACCCAGAACTGAAGGTGCTGTGAAAAATTGCTGCTTCAGAGGACGCAGCTGAGAAATGGGCAGAAGAATACAGCACTATAAATAAAATACCGGTAAATGTGCGGAAAGAAAACGCCAGAGAAAAGAGCAGGAGCCGGGTTTGCAGAACCAGTGAAAAAAATAAAAAGAAAATGAGAGCAGTAATCGATGATTCTGGCTCCGAAATGGATCACTTTTACTGAACGCTCAAAAATAGTTTGTGTGAATACAAAGTAGTAACCACTGGCTTTCATTTAGGTTTCTTTCCCTGCCTACTCTTATATATATAGTGCTTCTTAGGTGTGGCAGCGTGAGCCTTTTGCAAGCCTCTAAACCAGTTGAAACAGGTCACTTTCTGACTCAACCAGGTTGAAAATGAGGAATGCATGAAGCGCTACAAGATAGCTAAATGGGTTTGTCATCAAAATACACCGTACTCGTGAGCACACCATAAACATCTCTATCTGCGAGGTACTTACTTCTTCCCCCATAAAAATTCAGGCATTAATAGACACAAAAGTGAGTCATACTGGCAGCAAGCTCTTTCTGTTCTTAAGCTTTAGCTTCAGATCACACGCTAAAATTAGCAATTCAGGTTTAGTCTCAAGTACTACAAAAATCAAAATGGAACCCAGATTGAACAAAATTCAGCAAGCATGGTCCTGGGCCCAGTGCTAGGCAAAACATTTTTTGCGCTGAAATTTTTAATAGTGGAGCAACCGACCTACATCCAGGAAAATATGATTTGTTAAACTACTGCAAAAGACTGATCCGCGGTAGATGAAGCACTTCGCTATCCACAGCGAAAATTTACTCCCCTGTCCGATGCACATAATATGTGCACCATCGCACCTCATGTTTATTCGTAGTTCGCTCCGTTCTGAGGACGAAGGAACAATCGCCGACAGACGTCTGAATTATGCGATAGATGAAAAGGGGAAATTATTTTACCCTCCAGCACAGCACCTATTGTGCACCGCACTCCACTTACTCTAATAAGGTAATATGAGGCTCCCTGCGCGTACAAACGTCGCTGGTTTATGGGTAAAGAGCAAGTCGTGATGTCAACTTTCACAGAAGCACGTTAGCCTTGTAAGCAGCGCCAGTGTTTCGAAAAATTCGAAGTAAAATTTACTGCTAGTAAACAGCTGCGATTTGCCATTCCCTATACAACATTAAGTCGTGGATCTATCAAGACAAGCGTGGGCAGAACGAGACGAATTTTTTCGTTGCTAATGCTTACGTGAATATTTAGAGATTTAATATTAGTTTTGGCGCAATATTCAGAGCCGCCCTTCAAGAGTGCAGACGACTGAACACTCGTCCTGAGACCGAAGAGCAGGTAGAATGTATGACTGGCCCAGGAGCCAGTCTGAAATCTCGTGCTCTTGCGGCTACGTGGACCTTTCGCATCCGCAGGTGTCTGGTCATTTCGTAATCACTTGGCTTCGGATCGCTTCACAGTGTCATTCGTACAGGGTTAATTGGAGAGACATGGGAAAGGTCTTTGCCCTGCAGTGGGTGTAGTCAGGCTGATGATGATGATGATTATGACTTCATATTTATCCGCGCCCATGCTTGTACGAGAAGTATAGAATTGCTGAGAAGAAGCCCGACTGAAGCTTCGTCAAGATGACGCAGGAAAAGCGCGGTGATGTGAAACTGAGAGGAACTAGTGAAACCGTCGGTCGCTTCGGCAGCTGTTTGCTTTAAATTGTACCAAATGCTTTCCTGACAAATTCTTTTGTATAACGGGGTTTGGGTACAACCCTGACCGGAAGGTCTCGACACTCGCAGGCGTACCGGCCACTAAATTTGCACTCCGACAAAGCTGAAGTAGTCAGTAACATTTCATGCATATCTCGCCGCGTTAGTTGAAATTGAAATTGAAAATTTATTTCTCCACACACATTACAGTGTAAAAAGGGGACACTGGGCAAAAAGCTGCATAATGCAGCTTGAAGTAGTACCCAGTACCCCATGAATACAACGACAGCAGTGTGTTTCACGAACATCAGGCTGAAGTTGAGCTGAATATCCCCATCAAAACAAACAAAGAAAAAGGACAACAATAGTGTAACCCTGACCGCGTACACAACAGAGATGCACATAAATAATAGGAACAATAGACAATATAATACACCAAACCTATTTACATTGATGCCACAATAGATTCGAAAATGCACATGACAGATAATAACTGTTTCTTTGAGATGTCTTCTATACAAACATTATTTGCTGCCAATGTGTTGAGGTAATTTCCTAGGTTATAGGATAAGGACTGTTTACGGTATAAAGTACGGCAAAAGGGTAGAAGCCAAGGTAAAAGACATCGGGTATTGTACACTGGTGTGTATTGATGTAGATTAAAGGCTGCAAGGAACAGTTGATTGTTTGTTTTAACTGCATTTTTGTATGCACATAACAATATGAACGGGTGCAATATATCAACAGACAAAATACCATATTGCTTAAAGTAAGAACACGCATGGGAATTGCCATGGTATATTTGCAATCAGTCTGACAGCACGCTTCTGTGCAACTAAGATCTTGTGTTTGTTATATTTTGTTGTGGTACCCCAGACACTTATACAGTAGGTAATGATTGGAAGTAAGTATGCATTATATATAAGAATCTTTGTCTTTAGTTCTCGACTTACACCCTGGATACAGCGTTCAAATCGTTTTTCTCCTATTTTTCCTTAAAGGTTATTGCTAACATTTGCCTTAAAAGCTTGCAAGTACCTCCACTATACTTAATGTAAAAAATAAACTCAAAACAAACTTCTGCCAGAATAAAGATTCGTATCTGACGGACTGAACACAGATTTAAAACGGTAATAGGTTCTTGCAAAAATAGTATCACGCTGCCTTCCCGAGTACACGGCTTAGGTTTTAACTCCACAGGCATGACTTTATAGGTCACGTTCGCAGGCTGAGTAATGGTTCGTCCGGGCAAGTCCGTTTTCTTGCTCTTCTGTTGCAAATCTTGTAAGAACAAAGGACTAGGCCATGAGAAATGTTCATTGCCTGAAAAATAGAACAATCTTATATCTGTACTTGCCAGCAATACAGACCGCCATAGGTGCGCTCATTCTTTTTCCACTCTCCCGATCTTGTACCGTTCGGCTCGACTCCTTGCGCTTGCCCTGCCCGTTTTCAAGTCAACTGATTGTACCAATGGCAATGGTACAAGTGCTAGCACAAAACAGGAGAGTGATAGAAGAGAGTGAAAGAGTGACTCAACAAAGGTAAAGTAAAGCACACCGACAGCACAAATAATGGAAAATGAAATGAACCTTGTGCGTAGGGAATATTCCCTACACCTGCTTCTCCATCCACTCGAGGTGCCTAGCGCATTTTTTTGTTTATTTTTTGACAGAACGCGAGCGCGCCATTGGGATCCCGCTCACCTCACCATTTTTATCTTCCAGCGTTTTTTTCTCTTTACCTATTATGGTCTCACTTTTCAGTCTTTTTGTGTAACGCCAGGAAGAAAAGAATGAAGCAAAAGAAGCAAGGCGTGAGTGTTTCACATTCGTCCTTGTTTCGGTGCGTTTCTTGGAAGCCTTGTTCTGCCTCAACAAAAAATGTTCTCTCCGTCCGGGCGCCAGCGTTTCAGGAGTAAGAGCTAGATTCAAGACAAAGAAAAAAACTGAAACCTAGTGTCCTCTACCCGTATCGTCGCCAATAATTGGAAAGTAAACTTGGTTTCTGTGATTCGTTCACTCCGTCGTACATAAAACAAGTCCATTCGAGCAGAAAGAAATGAATGGTCTTTGGTACGAAAACTTCGAGTTAAAAGGTAAAACTCAAAAAGCATTCTAACTACGGACAAAAAATTGCATGAAGTGAAGGCGGCATCAACAAACACGGCATGGCGGTGCTTTGACGTCGCATGTAGTTATTGCTTTTCTGCACATATAGGCTTTCCTAAGTGCGCCCTCAAGAAACTTGCAACCACAGAAAGCAGATACGTAGCTTAAAGTCAACTGCACTACTTTTTGAGACTTCTGTGATATTAACAGATTCAAATCAATATAGTCTTTAGGTTAAAGAAGCTAAGTTTTATTTTTTTGCAGTAGCGTCTAGAACGGTTACGTAATTGACGATAAAATTTCAGGCTTTTCCTGATAGCAAATACAGCACTAACTAGCTCATCCCCTTTACTCATTCACTCACTCATTCAACCCACACACTCACTGTTCCACTCGCTCACTCACTCAGTCACTCAGTCACTCAATCACTGTTTGCTAAGGCGTAGAAGAAACTGGAAGAACTAAGAAAGCAATGAACGCAAGCGCAACAGAGTCTTGAAGCGATCACCGCCTCTTAAACCTTCTTAATCTTTTGTGTTACGTAAATCTCCCAGAAATTGCAACGGTCTTCAGTTCGTAACATTACAGGTATGTATGAAAGCTGAAACTCGAAATAAAAAACGCAGTTTAGTAATAAACATGCAAAAATACTTTCACGGTATTTATACATTCTAAGGAAACTGCTAAACAACACGCTTCGCACAACGGCGCTGCCCTGGCTCAGATTTCTCTAATATACTATGCACATAAGGAATTACGTAATTTACTATTTAAAGTGATTGCATCACCTGTAGACATGAGTAAATCTGAGGAGTGTTGAAGGATACAAATGTACGTCATATTTTGAATACTGCGACTTACTTGTCTTTAAATTCGGGATGAAAAGCTTAGAGAATGAACCTTCACTTCGCCCCGGGCAACGATAAATAAAATCAGCTGGAACGCAATCATTGGGGCTGCTGCAAAAAGAGAACTAATTAGTCACATGCGCTTTAACGCCGCCACGTAAGCTTTCCAATGGACTCAGGAAGACAGCATTGAGTTCCTAAAATTCTATAGAAAAAGCTAGAACGAAACTTGCGTTTTTCCTTCAAGTTTTCTTTTTTTTCTTTTCGATGGCTTAGCTCTTCTCTTAGCCATCACCGCACCTGAAGGCAAAATATGTGCTTTTGATATCTCTCATAAAAGTATACACTAACAGGAAGACACTGAGCAAGTTATGAGCGCTACCTCTCCCCCCCCCCCCCCCCCCCCCCCGCCAAAAAAAAAGGGGAGGAGGGGGGGGGGGGAGCGGTTTGCACAGAAAACCGGCACCTACAAAAGTCCTCGTTTCGTGAAATAAACAAAGTAGTCGAAGCAGCGGTCGCGGGTTGAAGAAAAAGAGAGGAAACGTTTGGCAAAGAACAGAAAAGATACATGTGGGTAGCGGAGAGGAAATGAGTAGAGTGGAGGGCTTCAAGACACGAGAAAGCTTTCGAGCAGGACTTTGCGGCTTTCTTGGCTCATGTGTAAAGCGCCCTGCTGCTGAAGCGCCAATTTTAGTTCAAGTTGAGACGGCGAGTACATTGTGCTTGTCCAGTCTTCGAGATTGAAACAGTGTGTCAACCTCAGAAGGCCTACAGAAGACACAAACAAACAGCTGGACAGCTGGAGAGCAAATTGCCGTGCATCTGAGCGAGTCTGCAGTGTACGAAAGACTTCATGGCGTCGTATCTTGCTCCGTGCAATCGCGATGAGAAAGCTTTCAGTAACTGCTGAGGATTTATCGCACTTACAGATAAGGCTCTTCATTTGCTGGTAAAATTTTGTTTTACCACACACTTGCTCGCCCCACCGAACCCCCGCCTCCCGCTAGAACAGTTTTCCTAACAATTTGTTTCAACCCGATTGTGCCCTAAACGTCACCTCCTAAAGAAGACAGTTTTCCAATGCATAATGTCTAAGATACCCCACGAAATCTAACAGATGCACTGTGTTAATCCAGACAGCATTTTCCTTTAACAGATGACTGTATCATGTATCTCTGAGCCTTTGCTATTCGTGATGCGGCCTAATTTAGGATAAATCCGAAAATTACGCTGCAGAAGCGAAAGAGCAAAACGCGCATATTGACCAGATGACTTATTGGCATTGTTGTATCAAGCACTATCACGATAACGACGTTCTGCTTCAAGATCCATGGGAATTTATAGTGGTCGTTGTTGAATGAATGTTTTCGCACTGTACTAAGCGAGGCATCTCTTGCATGGACGCGGAAATGCTGCGCTGGAGGTGGTAATTGACAAGAAGTAACTTTAGTGACTACAAAAACAAGAAGTATCTCTCATTTTGTGGAATTTTTAGCTCAGCTTGGCATTTATTTATTATTTATTTATTTACAAATACTGCCATCCCAGTTGGGACATTGCAGGAGTGGTACAGAGGATGGAAAACAGATAAAACAGTAGGAAAGTGCATAAACAAGTGTGAATCGAACATTTTACATAAACAAAAGTGTGGTATTAATAAGAAAATACATGATTAGACAATTCTTGCGCAAAGCGGTCAACAGACATCTGACGTAATGTAATATTCAAATTATTCCATAGCTCGACTGTCGAAGGAAAAAATGAATATTTAAAACAGTCCAAAAATGGCATAAACGGCACAATGTTAAGCGGGTTAGTACGGCGAGTGACACGTGCTGAAGAACTGGCGAAAGAAAAGAAAAGCGGGGCGTCAACATAAATGCATTTGTTAATGATCTTGTGAAGAGTGATAAGGCGATCACATATGCGTCTGTGTTGAAGTACGTCAAGTGATAAGGTGCGGGCATGAGCTGTGGGAGAGAACTGTCGGTCATAACGTATATATATAAATCTTATTGCTTTATTCTGCACATTTTCTAGTTTAGTGATGTCTTTAGCGAAGTGCGGTGACCAGACTGTCGAGGCGTATTCAAGCACAGGCCTTACCAAAGATTTGTACGCCGTCAACTTACAGTTTTTAGTCGAATCCTTTAAGGTACGTTTTAAAAATCCGAGTTTCTTCAGTGCCTTGGAGCAAGTTAAATCTACGTGTTTTGACCAATTTAAGTTAGAACAAAAGGTTACTCCTAGGTACTTGAACTCGTTTACGTGCGTTAGTTGATGAGTGCTGTTAGTGTACGAAAAACGCAAAGGATTCTTCTTGTTAGTGAATGTCATCAACACAGTTTTGCTGAAATTTATCTTCATCTGCCATGTGTTGCTCCAAGCACAGAATGAAGGAAACACATTATTTAAAATTAGCTGGTCGCATGCATTATTTATGTTTGAATACAGAACGCACTCATCTGCATATAAACGAATTTTAACAAGTGTGTTAGCAGTTATCTGGACGACGTCATTAATGTAGATGAGAAATAGAAGTGGCCCTAGAAGTGGCCCTGCGGGACGCCAGATGTTACAGAGACATTTTCGGCATCGCCTTTTTGCCTCTTGGACACTGGCCGACCTCGCATTTAATAGCCGAGAGGACAGATTACGCTATTTCGCCGCCGCCAAGCTTTGGTGTCTCAGCCTTTAACGATTATTTCAGGCAATGCAAAATAATTAATTAAGCAGTGCTTTTTTAAATTATTCCATGGATATTGAGAATGGTCACATGGTCACACATGGATATTGAAAATGGTCAGTACAAATATCGCCTTTTATGTGCAGCACAAGAGCAAGCGTTCATAGGAAAGTTTTTCTTTGACCAAAAAAAAAAAAAAAAAGACCCGACAAACCTCGACATAAACACCTAAATTCGTAATAATCTGATCTGTAGCTTACTCTGCACCCTACAAATACCACCCAATTTTTACCTCCGAATACCGAAAAGAACAAAAAAATGACGAATGGCCTTAGAACTTATAAACCAGTAATAATAAATCATGGAGGGTGATCATAAGGCGCTGGTGCTTAAAGCAAGAAAATATTCCTCCAAACGGTGCATGCTTGCCGGCTCGCTCGAAGGTTGCCCTCAGGGACCTTTTATACAATGGGTTTGCGTTTTGCGCCCAATTTACTCCTCAACAGCAGTTAATCCAAAGGGAATAATTTAAAAAAGCACTGCTTCATTAATTAATTATTTTGCATTGCCTGAAATAATCGTTAAAGGCTGAGACACCAAAGCTTGGCGGCGGCGAAATAGCGTAATCTGTCCTCTCGGTTATTAAATGCGAGGTCGGCCAGTGTCCAAGAGGCAAAAAGACGATGCCGAAAATAATCGACAAACAATACTGGGCGAAAATAGCTCCCCAATTTCCCGCCTGCGTTGCAGTAAAAGTAAGAGAGATCTGGGCTTAGGCATTGGGCGGCGCAATTTTCTATAACCAGAATCGTCGCTGGAAACATTTCATTGCAGTGTTTACGTTTCTTCGGAATCTTTAAAAGGATCAGGCCTGGGCTATTTTTGTTTAAGCTTCCGCCGTTTCCATGTCACTATGCCCCGCCATAAATACCTTAGTGCCCCTTTTTTCTTCTATTTCTATGGAGGCGAAATTCTAGAGGCCCGTGTACTGTGCGATGTCAGTGCACGTTAAAGAACCCCAGGTGGTCGAAATTTCCGGAGCCCTTCACTACGGCGTCTCGGATAGCCTGAGTCGATTTGGGACGTTAAACCCCGTAAACCAAACCAAACCAAACCTTTTTTCTTGTTTTTACTGCTTCACTTAAACATCAACCCGCTTCGCTACGACTCATTGTACTCTCATTGTACGAATAGATAATACTCGTGTTTGTTCCGAATCCTATTTTAAAGATGCAAGAGAAGCCTCGACCACCTCACCGCCTGTACGAGTTCTCGAAAACGTTAAAGCGGATTACAAAGGAGGACGCCGGGAGAAAAAATGCTGCAGAAGAATTTGTGTCTGAGCTAGTTGCACAGAGAAAAGCACACGCCACGAGGCTGGCTGCCAATCTAACAAGACAAAAATGTATATCGGTGTGTCGTCACCTGTCCGCAATACGACACTGAGAGCCTGTAAAAAAAAATGCTCCTTGCCTAAAATAGTCGCACGATGAAGTGCCATGGTTTATTCAGGTTTGCACGGTCTCTTCAGAATTTGAAGCTTAGCAGGAGACAAACCCTAAAGAACAAAAAAAAGAGGCAAAAATAATAAAGTTCGAATAAAAAATTTGGAGAGAGAGAGAGAGAGAGAAAACATTATTGTAAAAGGAATTCGGGGCACGCCACAGGGTCCCCGCAAGACCCCACTGCACACAAGTGTTTATGTTCCTAAGGTCCATAGCACTGGCAGCCCGGCCGGTGGCGATGGTCTGCACGGCCAGGTCCTCCGAGCGCAGCACGGGCTCCCAGTCCTCCCAGGTCTTGAGGTTCTCTAGGTCCCGCGGGGGAGGGTCCGCCGGGCAGAGGGAAAGGATGTGGAGGGAAGAGGCGAAGGGTTCTGGGCATAGGGCGCATGCCGGATTGCGGAAGGAGGGATGATAGTGGGCTAGGGTAAAGGGGGAGGGGAGAGAGTGTGTCTGTAGTCTCGGCTAGTGTATTGCTTGCTTGTTATCTAGGCAGGGGTGCGGCGGGGGGTAGAGCTGGCGTGAGGCTCTGTAGGAATGCGTCAGCTCGCTGAATGAGTGCACGCGCTCCTTCGTGAATCCCCGATCCGAGGCCACCTGAGCCCGGTTGAAAGAACCTCGGGCTAAAAGGTTGGCGGCCTCGTTTCCGGGATTCCCGGAGTGCGCAGGCATCCATATCAGCTCCACTTGGCGGGGTGGGGGTGCATCGGGCGAGTCCAGTGTGCCAAAAGTAGGGACATGGAGTCGGCCTCGAGGAAAATTTAGAATCGCAGTTTTAGAGTCACTTAAAATGTACGGGGCTTCCGTGCGGGTGATAGCAAGCGCAATGGCGGCTTCCTCTGCAGCCTCTGGGGAGGTGTCTGGAGGGAGAGGTAGTGTGAGGAGGGTGGATAAAGAGGAGTCCACCACAGCTGCTGTCGCTTCATCACCCGTGCAGGCAGCGTCCACCCATACGGCGTCCTGATCGGAGCCTTACGCTCCATGGAGTGCCTTCGCACGGGCTCTGCGGCGCTACTCATGGTGGGACGGGTGTATTCTTCGGGACCGGCCTGATGAGGAGCTCCCGATGAAGGGGTCGCGGGATGGCTAGGAGGGTTGGGTCGTTGGCACGGCACACTAATGCCCGTTCGGCGTGACGCCTTGCCCGTTGGACAAAATGAAAATTAGGTTTTGAGGAAAGGAAGTGGCGCAGTAACCGTCTCACTTCTCTAGGGAACCCGCCGCGGTGGCCCAGTGGTTACGGCACTGGGCTGCTGACCCGAAGGACAAGTTCGATCCCGGCCGCTGTGGTCGAATTTCGATGAAGGCGAAATTCAAGAGGTCCGTGTACTGTGTGATGTCAGAGCACGTCTAAAGAATCGCAGGTGGTCTAAATTTCTGGAGCCGTTCACTACGGTGTCCCTCATATCCTGAGTCGCTTTGGGACAATAAACCCTCATAAATCATAAACCAAAGCATCTTGGTGAAAGGTGCAGTGAAGAGGAATCTGAACTCGTCTTTTTGCCGCGGGGACTCAATCTACACGTGCCGAGCATTCTTAGAACTTCGATTTATTGCCCTGTGTGGCCGATTTCCCGAATTAAATCGAATTAACGTCCGGCTCCCGCCTTTTTTTTTTTTAATTCTCCCCGTATGGTGGGCGGAGTCGACCAACGCGTGGAGTGCCTTTCACCCAGTCCTGTGGCGGCTTGCCGCTCTGCCATCGGCGGAGTAATACGTACTAATCCATAGTAGCAAATAGACCACGAGTATTTTTATTTCTGCGGGCTTATTTTGCGGTTATATTATCTGCGAATGAAACTATTTATTCACGGAAACCTAAAAAACAAAATAAAGCGAAAGCAAAGCCTCCACTGAGCTGGCTGAAAGGCACTCCACGCGTTGGTCGACTCCACCCACCGTACGGGGAGAATTGAAACAATAAAGGCGGGAGCCGGACGTTAATTCAATTTAATTAGGGAAATCGGCCACACAGGGCAATAAGTCGAAGTTTCTAAGAATGCTCGGAACGTGTAGATCGAGTTCCCGCTGCAAAAAGACGAGTTCAGTACTGTGCGATTGCAGTGCAAGTTAAAGAACCCCAGGTGGTAGAAATCTCCAGAGCCCTCCACTACGGCGTCTCTTATAGCCTTAGTCGCTTTGGGACGTTAAACCCCATAAACCGAACCAAACCAGATTGCACTTCACTGCGCCTTTAACCGCGCATGATACATTTTTCTTACGCAGCCCCCTACTATATCTCGCTAGTTCCTACGATTATAGATCACCGGTTCGAATCTCTGCTGTGCGTTAGGCTCCAACTTAACAATTAAGTCTATGCTGTTGAAACGCTGAATTGTATGACACTATCCGGTACATTATGCGACAAGCGGTTGGCATCCACCGATTATTTCCGACACGCGGTGCCGACTACTACTACTACACCGACGGTTTTTTGACCAAACGAGCTCTATACGCTGTCGCGTAAAATAAGATTTCTTCCGAAGTGGGCTTCCATCCCAGAGGGGTGCGAACAGATCAGCTTCGCTTGACCAGCTTCCACTCGCGCGGCGAGAACAAATCAGCTTCGGTTGTCGCTGCATTACAGCTATACGCTATCTCCTGAGCCGGGAGAGCTCAACCCAAAAGCATACTGCATTTGCATACACGAACATTCATGCGACTGATGTTCTGCAAATTGACACCGTTATCATAACAAGCGCTCTCATTACCGGACAAATGAGCTCTTCGAATGTTAACAGAGCTGACTCAACCCTTTCTCTGTAACACAACCCTTCAAAGAGCGCACAAGTTCCGAGTTGTTGAGTACAAATTTGTACATTCAGTTTTTAAAACTGCCAAAACAGATGCGTCATATTTCCATCAGCCGAGCTTGAAATCTTCGGTTGTTATAACTTGTTAATCAAAAATTTGGATGATGCTTAAGCTTCGCCTTTAAGAGTGGAACGCGACAGGGTGTTGCAGCGCTACCAGGGAGTCCGCGGAACGCCATCGCCCGCTCGGCGCGACGCCTTGGCCGTTGCACAAATCGAAAATTGATTTTTTTGAGGAAAGGAAACGACAGAATAACAGACTCACTGTCTTGGTGGACATCCGAACCGCGCGTGATACGGAGCCCCAAATTATAGGACGCCGGTTCTCCCGATTACAGGTCACCGGTTCGAATCCCTGTCGTGATCTAGGCTCTAACTTAACTAATCAGTTTATGCAGCACGAAAGGCTGAATCGTATGACACCATCCGGAACAATTTGCGTCAAACGGTTTTCATGATACGACTTCTTCCGACGCGCGGTGCTGACAACTACTACGACGCCGACGGCTTTTCGACCGAACTGTATATGCTGACGCGTTAAGAGAGAGAGAAACAACTTTATTGCCATAGATTGGCGGGATTTAGGGCAGGTGGGCTTGGTGTGGCCCCCAGGTGGGGGCGACTTCCTGGGCCCACGAAATGAGTGCCAGTTGGATGCTCTTGTCTGGCCTTTTGAGGAGTTGGTTCCATCCGTCTTCGGAGGGAGCTGGCAGTAAGGTTCGAGGGGGCGGATTTCCCGCGCAACCCCAGAGGATGTGAGCCTGGGTGGCGATTTCTCCCTGGTAACAATTTTGGCAGACGGGGTCGTATTCCCCGTCTGTGATGAGTGCAAGTCTAGAATGGCTAAGGATGGAGTGTGTCTGCAACCTGCGGAGCAAGGTGGCTTGCGCTCGATTCAAGTCGGGGTGTGGAGGCGGGAACTGGCGTCTCATCTCTCTGTAGAGGTTGGTAATTTCGGCAAAGGTCTGGGGAGCCTCGGCAAGAGCGTCTGGGTCCGTGGGGCCGGCCGCCCGGTTGGTTAGTCCTCGGGCTAGTCAGTCGACCCCTTCGACCCTTGGACCCTGGACTGATGTAACTTCGGCTGAGCGAGGGACAAAAGCTCTCTTAGTTTTTCTAAGGGACACGGGTTTAGTGAACATACTTTGATAATCATTGTGTGTGTGAGAGTGCGTGAGTGTTGAGTATGTTTGATGTCACTTTTTTTTTTCACCCTCTTCTTTCATCCTCACCTGGAGTAGCATGCCAGGCCTATAACCAGGCAGACCTCTCTATTATCCATTAAAGCCTCTTTCCTTCCTTCCTTCCCTTCGTTTCCAGAGTTTCCCGCGTAGGCGGGTACCCAGACCGGGTTGATCTTATGGTCGAGAGTGCAGCCGCGAAGGTCGCGTGCAGCGGGGTGGCAGATAAAACCTGCCGAGTAATTTTGTATCGCTCTTTTGGAGTCGCTGAGGACTGTGCGCGTACGTGGGTCAGCGATGGCCAGCGCGATGGCAGTTTCTTCTGCCGCTGTCGGAGAGTGAGCTACTACTGTGGCGGCGGTGACGAGAGTAGATTGTGGCGTGGTTGCACAAGCCACGTATGTGTTTGCACTTTGCCGTGCAGCATCTACGTATATAATTGGCTGTGGTTTGACCAGTGGTGGCCATCCCGAGTAGAATTGCGGAAGCAACGGCGCGGCAATCGCAGCGGCGGCGGCACCTCTGTGTCACACGCGTAGCGGAGGATCGGCGGTGGCTCCGCGCTGCTCTAACGTCACTCTCTCCTCGCGCATGCGCAGTTGGGGCTCTCCGAGGCTCCGCGAAATCACTCACACCAAGCGTAATGTTGCTTCCGCAACAGAAAAAAAATGAATAGGTTTATCGGTTTACATGGGTTTAACCTCCCAAATCGCCTCAGGCTATAAGTGATAGCTAGCTTACAGATCAGCAAGGGCCGCGGGTGCTCTGGCAGAATGCTGAGGATATAGCGCAGGAAATAAACAAAACCAGACATATGAGCCATCGTACAGGTATAATTGGGGTAAATCAACACCCATCGGGTGATGCGGCAAACAAAAGTAGCCCGAGACAGTCGATCGGGCGCTAATTGGCGTAGTTCCGAAAAGAAACGGACAGTTTCTTCCTTCTAGTTACATCAATCTCGCCGCTTCCTTTTGCTATGCCCTAGTACGACAGAGGGCTTAAGGATACATTAAGGTGGGAGCTGGCAGGACTCTGTACCACGTTCGGTCGTAATGGTTGGTGCAGTTCTGAAGAAAGGATTCCGACTCCTGGAAGGAACCCGGAAGCATCTAAGCAAACAAAAAGCAACCCACAACATTTGATCATGCAGGAAGAAGTGTGGATCCAGTAATTTTCAAATGCGACCGAGGTTTTAGTATTAGAGTCAGAAACGGTTTCAGAATCCCTGTCAGAACTGTACCTGCTTTGTTAAATTATTCAACACAGGAGGGCTACACCTCGCACATGGTTGTAAATTGAGCCATGGTTCGTCACCACCTAGGTTTCGAAAAATGCAATTATTGTATTGAAAGGTTATTGTAACGCAAGTGAGTCATTAAGTCCTGTTCAGGGAAAAGAAGAAATTTCGTATACCGAAAAGCTCATTTCGACCTTTCGTTTTCTTTTAGCCAAACGGCGGCGCTCAAGGTGTTTCATTTTTCGGGATCGATGGCAAGGAGAGAAGAAGTAAGAAGGAAAAGCGATGCTTTATGGATGCGCAGCGTCGTTAATCCCCCCTTTGTGAGAAATAAGTTGTTCCTTTCACGGGGGACGTCTCTGGAAACCGTGCCAGAACACAAAACCGACTACAGAAAAATAGTGTGAGCACAGGAGAGATGCCCAACTGCGACTATTCACGTGCGTTTTGTATAAAGAACAGGAGGAGGAAACTGTACAAAGGAAGAGAGAGAAACCGTATACTGCTGCACGGTTCCACGGCGACGAGTCGACGCAAACAAGGCGCTCATATCTCCTCCGCGATGCTCCCAAATCCCGGGCTGTATAAATTGGGACCAATTTATGCGCTGTCCCACGCGCTTCTCCTTCGGGAGAAACTTTATCCGGCGTTCATTGGGCTCCCGTTTTGTTTTTTCTCGCACCAGTGAAACCGAATTCGAATCGATTCGTTGCCTACTGAGCAGCAGCTGAACCTCGCCGTCTTGGGGCTGGGGCCGGCGTCGTCCGATTGATCCCGACACTGGTGGTGCTGTGGTAGCATCGGCTGCTGTATCCTTCCTTCCTCTCCCCACCTAAGGCCGCTCGGGCGACGACGGCTTCGAGTGTGATGGCGAGGTCGCCTCGACTGCGGCAAGCATCCGGCAGCCTAAGTTCCGCGCGGTAATCAGTGCTAGAACCCTGAACAAGAAAGGTTGGTTGGTTGGTTGGTTTATGGGGTTTAACGTCCCAAAGCGACTAAGGCTATGAGAGACGCCGTAGTGGATGGCTCCGGAAATTTCGACCACCTGGGGTTCTTTAACGTGCACTGACATCGCACAGTACACGGGCCTCGAATTTCTCCTCCAAAGAAATTCAGCCGCCGCGGCCGGGATCGAACCCGCGTCTTTCGGGCCAGCAGCCGAGCACCATAGCCACTGAGCCACCGCGGCGGCTGAACAAGAAAGAAGTCCAAGAAACCAGCGTGCGCCAGTATTGTTCCGACGGCGCCAAGCATAGACCTCTTCTGTATAGGGGCCGCCAACAGCTTTTCTTTCGAGCATGACACACATTCGCGTGCAAACGAATACACACACACACGCACATGACTGCAAGAAGCACTTAAACTCACGCATATACAGTCTGGTCGGGCAGGAAAAGGTTCCAGGAAAGGGCAGGAAGAGTTCGAGCCGACACACACACAGAAAGGACGCACGCGAGCATTTTTTCCCGGTTACCGAGGTGCGCTTAAGGCTTTTTTCCTGAATCCAGTATAATCATTACCGGTGCGCACTGCGAGACCTTCTGGGCAGAACGGCGCTCTGGGGAGCTGTGTTTCCGAGGAGCAGCTGTGTGGCTTCTTTCTTGAGGCGCGTGCCGTTGTCCTGGATCTTCATTTTGTTTTAGAGCGAAAGCTCTACTCCTCCCGTACAAAGCTGAAGGTCATGTGGCTATGAAATCTGACCTTCAAGCCAGGAGGTGCAGAGGCCTGGCTCTGACGTCATGCCACGTGACTCGCCACGCCTCGCCACAGCTGCGGGAACTGAGCCGACGGCGCTCGTTCGCCTCGCCACATTTGCGACTGCGGAGCCGACGGCACTCTCGTAAGTGCCCGAAATTGCGTGACGCGCCATTTGCTATATAAAAGCTTGTGACATGTGATTACCTTCACACAAAGCCATGGATGAGCAACGGTCCGGAAATAGTGCTTCGACGACGTACCATGGCCGTCAAGCTGAATCTGATTCTCTTTACTACATAGAAATGCATCAGATTGAATAACTATGCTTAACACAGCTTTCGCTCGTCTTGCTGGGTTCAGCCGGGTCGGACCACATTTAATTTTTTCTCGTGCCATGGCAGATATTACTGACAGCGGCCCTATATACGTCCCTGCAGCAATAATCCGCGATGTGTGATCGAAGCGTTCTATGTCCACCAGGCCGTGTAAGTAGCTTGGAGGGCTTCGAATTCAGTGAACAACTGTCTTCCGAGGGATGGGGGCTCATTACGTCTCTGCCAGAACACAAATTTGATGCGCTTTTCCGCGCAGCAAAGGGGTGGGAAGAGAGATGGAAAAGGCGAATTCGTGTACACCCTTGATTGAAAGTAATTATGAAACGATGGGATGGAGATATGAATGGGTGCACAAAAGTCGTGCCCTTTTACGGAGTTTGAAGGCGGCTGCTGATCGGGAAAGATCTTCGATCTCGTTACTCCGTTGAATTCCCCCACCCCCGGAAAGAAAAACCAAGGACGGCTGCTCGAAAGGGCACTGAGTTCTAAAGATTGCTGCGGCCTTTACTTTGACCTGATTTTGAACATAATGGGAAAGTTTAATCCATACCCTCATTTTTTTTTTCGCTAGTACAAAGCAGGCTAACATAGCCATTTGTGCTGATCATATACCAAACGCTCTTGAAACATCATGTTTTGTCTTTACAGGCCGCTTAGCCTCTGGTCACTGTAACAGATGTTTTGCGCCGGAAACTCTTCAATGCGGTGGATTAGGCTGCTGGTGATATGCGGGGCTCCGAATTTAGCGGAACTGGTGAAAGCCGGTTGGCTCGAAAAAAGTAAACAATGAAAGCGTGCTTTGATGCAGCAAAAAAAGAACCAGTAGCAGTGCCTCGTGCGCTCTTGAATTTTTAAAATGGCCATCTGGCAAAAGAAGGGCACGAAAAACTTTTAATGCGAATAGAGCTAGAAGCACATGTAGAGACTTAATTTAAATGAATATGAAAAAAAAAACATAGTGTTCGTTTTCGGGATTTCAAAATATTGCTTCACTACTCAAAATAAGATACAGATATGTCCCGAGAATTGCCCATATATTCGCGGGAACGGCGGTTTAAAACCAAAATTAGCTTGCTATAATAATTTCTTTGAATCTTGTCGCATAAACGAAAAACTTCGCTAGACAAAGAGGAGTTGTATTTAGGCGTGATTTGAATAAAACAATGAAATACCAGCATGTTCGAGTGTTCGACTGATCACCTTCTCTATACCTTGACGACCACACGAAGAGTAAGGCCCGTTTCCCATGCTGCGAATTTTATCGCCCAACACAGCGAGTTCGTTCGGCCTGCGAATGAATCCCAAGCAGACGTAAATTGTTCAAAAGCCGTCTGCGGCTATGCCGGCGGCCCTCTCCAGCCGCAGACCGAACAAATTTGCTGTATCTGGCATCGAAATTGGTAGTATGTGAAATGGGCCCAAGGCGACAGAAATAGCGCCAGCGTATTTAGACGAGTAGTGTACTAACCATGTGTTTCGGTGTTTTTTTTTTCTTTTCTACCTCCGTGAAACGCTACTTGAGAGAAAGCTAGGGGATAAATGAACGCCAGAAAGTAGACCTCAACAACAACAGTGACACTTAATTATACGTAGGGGTATGTGCACGGTTAACAACAAGAAAATAAACTTGCGGCCTGATTTTCTGCCGCTACGTTAACACTGAGCCTGTCTGCTGAAGAATGCATTTCGTTCGCGAGAAATCACAGACAAACGTGGAGATTATGCACTTAAAGAATGGTCGAAGCTTCCATGAGAATTGGATTTTAGGCAAGAAAAGACGCTGTAACTCTCTCACTTCTCACTGCACACCTTAACGACGCCCTTAGGGAAGGAATGCAGGAGGGAGTGAAAAGAGGTAGAGAGAAACAGAAGCCATAGTGGAGTGCCGCGGATTAATTTCGAATGCCCGAGGTACATTACCACGCACGCAGAGACGTCGCAAAGCACACGGCCTTCATTAATTTTTCCCCTAAATCGAAACACGGTTGCCACGGCCCTGACTGAAGTCCCGTCTTCGGGCTCAGTAGACGAGTGTCTAAAACCATTGAGCCACCCAGACGGGGGGATCCATGTATCCCTGTGCAGACTTCACATAGCGATAGCATTACCATTTCCCAGCATTCTCCAGCATCTTTTGGTGAACAAATGTTTTGCATGCGCATTTCTTTCGGTTGATCATAAGGTGTCCACCTTTCCCGAATATGCCCCGGACAATCCATTTTGACATTTGTGCAGCAACGCTTCAATGTAAAAGGGTACACGTGACAAAATAAAAATTACGCAAATCTATGTTTGCTGCAAGAGGACACTGAGAGCTAAAGAGCGATAACCTAGGTTATTCAATGAGCAGTTTTGTTAAGCCTAAACAGGGCGCCTGCTTTGCAAACTCTGGTTCCGTCTTTCTATACGAGCTGCCGGCACGGCTCTTATAGAGTACTAGATATTAGTTTTTCTTTTTAGAAAGCTTCCGTTTTTACTGCGTTTCACAAAGACTCGCGAATACCACATTGAACATAAAGGCGCTTTCGTAACCTTGCTGATACTTCTTAGTTCACGCTGCTCACGTTCTACCACTTTCTGATCTTTGTACAGATGCTCTGCTGAGCCCGCTTTTCAGCCTAGCCTTCGTTTTCATGTTCTTCCATCTGTTTAAACTCGCATCCAACCCTCGTTTCCTTTTTTTTTTTTTCGGCGAGTGCTGGTTGATATGCCACTCGAACGACGCCCTTCAACGACAATTCAAACTTGGACATCAGAAGTACGCATCAAACTAACACTGGAAACTTTCTCTGTTCCTGTTTCGGCGCTTTCAGCCAGCTTTTCCTTTTTCTCTGCGGTTTCCTATAAAAGACGAGAGCGAATATTTTCCTCGGCGAAGTTGAGGGTTCTAAGAGATAACAAACGAGGAATGCTGAAATTGCTGACGAAAAAATCCTCGCTCTTTAAGTGAAGACAAATGACGGCACAAATCACGTGACATTCAAAAATAGTTTTACTTATATTGCCAGCGTTCGTGCTTCTAGTACTTCTTTATTGTCCTCTTGGTCTCTGATGGTATTCGGAGCAGTTACTCATGTTTGCTTTCTTTCTTAAGTTAGCCTTGTTTCGATTAAATTTATTGGAATTAAGAACTGCAAGCCCGAAACTTTTTCTCGATTTCTGTTTTCATCCTTAGCACTGCTCCTTTATCCATCGAGCTCTTAGTTACTCGCCGTCACTTCTTGATTTCTTTTATGCCATCCCCTGCAAAGCGATATAAATGCCAGGATTGTTCTTCATGAGGAGTGCATTTCGACGGGGGGCTAGGAACGTCAATCTTCTCACAAGCCTCCTGACAGTGAGTGTGCGTGCTGCAGTTCGAAGAGAAGTAGTCTTTTATGAAAGTGTCCGCAAGGCTGGTGATTTCGCAGGTTTGTTTGGGAAAAAGCCTCAATACGGGCCATCCTGATACATCACTTGCGGAATTTCTTGTTGTGTAACACGGCAAAAGGAGAAGGAGTTACAAAATTATAGGATGATGCTCAAGTAGGACGAGGAAGAAGTGGAAAGGCAGGGAGGTTAACCGGTAGAATAATAGGTTTGCTACCCTACACGAGAGGTGTGTGTGGGGGGACGGATGAGCTGATAAAAAATGAACGAGAAATGAGAGTAGCAGAAAATGAAAGTCACTATGAAAATTCAGCTTTCGTTAATGTCACAGCCTACCATGCTGTCCAGAAGTTCGCAAGAAGCGGAGCAGTACCTTGGAAGCCTTAACCGCCGACGATCGCCGCGGCCAGTGGCCGAGAATCTTCACTTCCGTCAGTGGGCGTGGATCTAGACGCTCCAGCGCACGGCTGAGAGACTGCCTTTCGGCGCTGCAGGCAGGGCAGTCACAAAGAATGTGGGTTATAGTCTCGTCATACCCGCACATGGCACATGCAGGGCTATCAGCCATACCGATTAAGAATGAGTAATGGTTGGTGAAAGCTACACCAAGCCACAGGGGACACAGCAAAGTTTCTTCACGTCGTAGTAGGCCAGATGAAAGCCGGAGCTTCAGATTTGGGTCTAAGGATTTTAAACCTGAACTGGAAAATTTGCCGGAATTCCACACGGCAAGCGTGATGTACCGCGCAAGTGCGCGAAGCCTGCCAGCTGGGTCTGATCTCGATATGGGGATGGACACAAAATCCCCGTCGTGGTGAGCAGTTAGCGCGACCTCACCGCGGATGATGCTCAAATTGCACAGTATCCAGCTAGTAGGCAAAACAATCTATCGAGCGGAGGTGCGTTTAATAAGATACATCTGAGCCTGCATACGAAGCACACTTATAGGAGGCGCCTGCCCCTCTACACCACGTGGGATATGAGTATGTGAATGTGCAGGCGAGCTTTTTACCTCTGAGTTTGCGCTGTTTCGCTAGACCATTCAATATTGCTTCCCTATCTTTTTTCTTTCTCCTCACTGTTCTTTCTGTTTCGCTCCGTTCTTCTTTTCCTCACTTCACTACCATTTTAATTGATTGATTTAGGTTTTTTTTTTTTCACGACTGTGCTCCTAACATACAGAAGTTTGCATACAGCAGAAGAACACCAGAATGGCAGCCGACGCAAACTGAACCAAACCGAATGTCTACTTGTTGAGTTGAAGCCTGGCGCGAAGACGTCGAAAATGTCGCCTACGCATCAGTCACTAAAGTTACTTCTGCCTTCTGATAACAAGATGATTGTTATTCGAGTATAATTGCTCTGAAGTAGACACATTTCGTATTGCAGTATTCAATGATCAAGCTGCACTAGTTTTCCATAACTAACGAGTTTATACACGAGACGTCGTGATATTTCACGTCAACATATGGTTTGAAGAACAAAAGTGTCTTTTCATTACTGCTTACTCTGCATTCCCGCGAGCTTTAACCATATGATCACTATTAAGCAGTACTACTTCATCCTTTATCATCTGATGATAGTTGGTTTTGGGTTTAACATCATACGTAGTGACCGATGCTCTCTGAAAATAGGGGGAAGTTATATAAAGGAGTGCTATCTCTGATAACATGCCCAACTTTAAGCACAGGTGCACATACTGTCTAAATGTAATGTAAGGTGGTTAAAAGATACGAAATCGAATAAAGTCCCCACGTAAAACGCTCGGCGGTTCAGAAACTAGAAGGCTCAGCCGAAGCTAAGCGACCGAAAACAATATATAGAAATAAAGAGGCACATGGTTCAAATAGGACATATTAGCCAGCCGAAGCGAATCTCTCTTATTAAATGATTACAATGCTCGCATCGAATTGACGTCTTCTAAAGCGACGCCACCGGCCTTGATTCCGGAACAGCTCTCACCTCTCCGCCACCCTTTGCTCTCCTTCCGTGCATTGGGCTCGAGAATCACGGGGAAAAATAAAATACAGCGTGAAACCCGACGCCTCCAGGGCGGGTGTCTAAAAGCAGGCATGGATCACTTCATCGCCTGGGGCTCTGACAGCGTTGTACTCCTTGCGAAAGAAGAGAAAAGCTATAAAAAGGGCAGCTGGGAAAACAGGACATCGTAGGAAAAGGATAGACTATGGGGGAGAGGGTTGATCACGGCCTGACATTAGCACAGGAGGCCGGTATAAAACCCGATAAGACGACAATAAAAAAAAAACATTTCCTACCGCAAAGAAGCAATGCTGGCGTCGGCGCGGATTCGATTTGCCTCAGACGTCTCTCCGATAGTTAAAGCGTCCTCGGGTACCCATAAACCTCACACGACGCCTCTTGCATCAACTAGACACATCCGGGCACCGCCACCGATCTGAGCGAAGTGCCGCCGAAGCATGCATTGCCACCAGTTACGCTCCCTGTATGAAACACCCGGCGTGAAGACCAGGCAAATAGCCGAACAGTGTACATATTTATGGGCTCCGGCGCCGCTTCGGTGTGGCGCCGGAAAAAAAAACCGCTACAATGGCACGATGCTTGGTTAACTGTAGACGTGGCGATGCGACAAGTTTAGATGCCGTTGTTGCGATAAAAGCAACCTTAGGAAACAAATTTGTAGAGCAAGGCGCTGCAAAATGTTTAACGCAAACTCTCTTGCGACGTGTTTTACAGGGGCGCCGCTGTATATGTCGCTGTAGGGCTACTGGATGTCCGCTCGCTTCCCCTCTCAGAGTGGGGACACACTTTGTACCACCCCGCGCCGCCGTTCTCCCCTCGTGGCAACATGTTGGGTCTCAAGCGCAGGTCGCACACTGTGCGCTACGCTTGTGGTGGGGTTTCTGTGCGGTTGCGTGGCGAATACAGTATTGCGACTAAACTGGAAACCGGTAGTACAGAGCTGTTCTGCTCGTGACAGTAATGCTCTGGCACGTCTGAGAGTGTTAGCTTACTTATTTATTTTTTGTGATATGGCCACTAACAGCCTTTTACAGTGGTGCACTTAGAGCATTGAAAAAGAAAAGAACGATGAGAAGAATAAAATAACAGTAACAAAAGAGTAATCAAAGATATGAAGACAATGACAGTGAAGGATAGAAACAGTTAAAAGTCAAACAATAACAGAGTCACCCTGAGCAGACCATGTTTCGCCGGAAAGATTTGAAATCCTGATGAATTATATCAGGACCACATGATGTCATGGCGTTATATGGGCTCATCATTCGCACATTTAAGGTTATTTTGAATGGCAAACGCCAAGCACATGTCTTTCTTGCTCGGACCACCCAGGAAGCTTGATCAAAGATCAAAGTGCATGCAGTCAACTGATCCAATAAGCACTTGTAGACAGTCCTGCGACTGCTGTCTAGTCTCCATGTCGGTTAGTCCTCGAGCTCAAATCGCAGCCCTATAATCAGCGTTCTTTAAATCTGATTTATCTGCTTGTGTTCTCTACAAAGGTACTCCCTGCCTAGTATTGTAAACAGGCTACAAACAATGTACCAACCATCATCTCTATTTACTGCTGGGGGCGCGAGGCACACAACCGTACGTTCACAAAGAGCCCATGGCCGAGGAGACAGAATGACATAAATGCCGCCGTCTCAAGGTAAGACTCTTGAATGCAAAAATTCCTGGCAAATAGCCAGCGGTATGAGCCCGTGAAGTCCTTACCGTAAATGCGTCCCGGAAACGGCCTTCCTTCTTTCCCTTCTTCAGACCCCTTAACCATTCCCTTTCCAGCTTCCTGTCGCTGCTTAAAGGAAGCTGCCTCCGCATCTTGCTCGCTCCGCCTGCTCCATCCTGTTCCATGAGCTCTTCCTAGGACCAGAGCTGGCTATACTTTCGTAGGGCTTGTGTAAGAGGGCATGCGTGTCGAGTAATACCGGCAGGAGAGGACAGTTTTGTTATTCGTATAGCCTGATGTTTTTTTTTTTCTGACGCTTTTGTAGCCGCCTTTACACTAGAAGGATACCGGAGGTTATTGACGCCCGGGGCTAATGGCTATGTGGATTTTCATTATGGTCGTAATGCACAATACTAAACCAGGCTTATAAAGCTGCACCTTTCATCCTGTTCCATGAGCTCTTCCTAGGACCAGAGCTGGCTATACTTTCGTAGGGCTTGTGTAAGAGGGCATGCGTGTCGAGTAATACCGGCAGGAGAGGACAGTTTTGTTATTCGTATAGCCTGATGTTTTTTTTTTTCTGACGCTTTTGTAGCCGCCTTTACACTAGAAGGATACCGGAGGTTATTGACGCCCGGGGCTAATGGCTATGTGGATTTTCATTATGGTCGTAATGCACAATACTAAACCAGGCTTATAAAGCTGCACCTTTCATCCTGAAAGCCTTTGATTAGACTGAATATGAACTCTTTATACGAAGTGATTCTAGCATTAACGTTATAACCAAGGACGCTGAGCTCTTGTCAGCCGCTTCCTGTCACAGATAACTCCGTTTGTCGTGATAAAACAAGCAGAAGGTGCCCATGCATGCCCGAAAGACAGAAAAAGTAAATGGTGAAACCATCTCGAATGTCATCAGTGTAAGTTAACTAGAGAGGCGAAAAAGGTGCCGGAAACCCTCCCATCCTTCTACAAGCTGTGATTCACAGAAGTTGAACTCCAGTAGAGAGTGGCTCCTGCAGTTCAATGACACCCGCTGTTGATCGGAAATGAAGGAGAGACAAGAGGATGGCAAATGAGGAAACAGAAAGCGAGACATAAGCATGAAGGTGGTGACTTTAGCGACGCCACGAACAGTGACGGAAAAGAAGGTAGTATGTAAACTCGGCCGTTGTGAGGAATTCTTAATGGAGGTGATTACTTTTCCTTCTTTAGTGGCTGACTATGATTTTATAGTTATTTCATTCTCAGCTTCTCTCTGAGCGGAAGGCATCCTTGCCCGCGATGAGTCATTTACAGAATGGCTCCGCACGCATAGCACCTGAGCTCATGTACCCTGACGGTGCTGCAACTTCACCTGCGTTATGTCTGTTCACTAACGACAAGTTTTACTGCTCCGTTTAAGATATGGGAATGCATGCACCAAATTTACTTCGCAATGACATTCAGCCTTCAGGGCTGTCACTGAGATAGGGCGTGAAATGTCTGTCCGAAAGCTACAGCCTCTCACCTTCTTTTGTAGCTTACGATTTCTGCCGCTGTGTCTCCTTCTGTTTTCTCTGACCCTAGAATACTTGTTAATGAAAAAAAATGGTAGGGTTGTAATTTAGTAAAACCGAGCAGGCGTGCGAAAGCACATGTTTAGCCTGATTGGCTCGTGGTTATGCATTGCAGGGTCCTCGGCATATATGGCGAAGATATTGGACTCTGGTTAAGCTCTGATCGAGGTTAAGCTTCTCTGATCTTTTCCAGCCGTAGATGCCAGTTGGTAAGGACGACTATGTGCAATGCACAGCGCAAGAGCGTGTTGCAGTTCAACACGAGGCGTGATCGGCTGCGGTGATAGCATAGCACCCTCGTGCAGTGGCAGTTGATCTATTCGCGTCGCCGCGGGTTCGCACCCAGTCGCGGCAAATTTTGTTCTTCTGCATGGGCTGTTGCTGTGACAGGTTCTGCCAAGGTCACCTCCAAGGTCAAGCTTAGCACAAACTCGGCGACCCGTTTAGACCTCGTGAGCTAGTGATTTCTGCTACCACACCTGCTAGTAACTGGAGCAAAGTGGGATTCCAGTTGGCGTGAAGACCGCTGAGCCGCGCACAAAGCGCCCTAAGCATTCAAGAGCATTGTTATCCACATGCTTGTATCTCTGCGCAATCACAAATTCAAGCTTACTCGCACAGCGAATATTTATCTTTGTTCGGCAGTGGACCTTAAAACACTGCCACGTACACTCGGCGCTTTCAGAAAACAATTGCACAAGAGCAGTCTGCCGTCGCTTTTTCCTTGCTACAGTTATATTCCTGAGAGGACACCTTGCATTTATAAATAAAATCTGTTTATCTGGTATGACAAAAGAAGCGTGCGTCACACAAACTAATCCGTTTTAAATATGGCGCTGCTATGCCTCAAATGGTATCCTGAATAGCTGCTCGTTTTGCACAAGAAGTGATTCATTGGTTTTTATTTGCTTCCTTATATATTATTTATATATTATTTATTTATTATTTACATCAACTTCTATCTGCCGATAACCACTTCTGAGGTCGACCGAAGAGAAGTACTTGGCTTGACGAAGTCGGTCGAGGGAGTCGTCGATACGCGGGAGCGGGTACACGTCTTTCTTGGTCACACTGTTCAGCTTCCTGTAGTCGACGCAGAACCGTAGTGTCCCGTCTTTCTTTTTCACGAGGACGACAGGAGACGACCACGGACTGCTTGACGGTTGGATGACGCCGTCTGTGAGCATCTCTTCGACCTGTGTTTGAATAGCATCTCGCTCACGAGGGGACACACGATAGGGCTGCTGATGGATGGGTCGGGCTCCTTCATGCGTGATAATGCGGTGTTTAACTATCGACGTTTGGCGCACTTTGGACGACGACGTGAAACACGCACCAAACTCCCGCAAGAGGTCCTGGAGTTGCTTCTTTTCAGTGGGTGGAAGGCCAGGATTTATGTCTACGCTGGTGACCGCTTCGGCGTCAGCTCCAGGTGTGTCCTCCGCACAAGCAAAGCATTCGGCCACTTCCTGAACATGGTCGACGTAAGCGATGGCTGTGCCACGGAACAGATGTCGATGTTCATTGCAGAAGTTGGTGACAAGGACCTCTGTACAACCGTCATGAAAGGATCCAAGGCCCCGTGCCACCGCAACCCCCTTAGTGAGTACGAGGGAGACATTAGGCTCGACAACCCGGAGTCCCCTGTGTGGCTCGTCGCAGGTAACTCTCGCGAGAATGCTGGCACGTGGTGGCACCGTAACGTTATCGTCGGCGACTCGCAGGGCGGACCGATAACCCTGGTGCGCAGGTTCTTCTGTGGCCATTGCGGTAGAAAACGTCACCAAGCGGTTCGGGAGGTCTATGATCGCACCGTGCTCGCGAAGAAAGTCGATGCCAAGGATGACATCGCGAGAACATTCGCGGAGAACGAGAAAAGTGGCAACGAATGTGCAGCCTCGAACCGTAACCCGGGCCGCACACATGCCGAGTGGTGCGACAAGATGTCCGCCTGCCGTGCGTATGTCGGGACCGTCCCAGGGTGTCGTCACTTTTTTCAGGGCCGTCGCAAGCCGTCCGCTAAGGATAGAGTAATCTGCGCCCGTATCAACCAACGCGCTGACCTCCTTTGTGTCGACGAGAACAGGGATATCCAAGGAGACCCTGCCTTCAGTACGGACTGTCGATGGCTGTTGTGGAGAATTCAGTCGGTGCGGCGGCGGAACCTGGTCGGCGACTGGTGTTGCGCTGTCGGAGCGATTCAAGCGGCGCGTTGGGGGAAACTCTTCGGCGATGCGGCGTTCGGCGTCGGGGCGATTGGGTCGGTGCGGCGGCGGAAGCGGGTCGGCGACTGGGGTTGCGGCCTCGCGGCGATACGAAAGGCGCGTCGGGGAAAACTGTGCAGCGATGCGGCGTGCGACGTCGGGGCGATTCAGTTGCTGCGGCGGTGGAAGCTTTGGGTCGGAACGGCGTTCGGCGGCCTCGCCTCCAAAGGCCGCCGGAGCTAGTTTTCCCGACGAGGGGTCGAGGAACCACGTTGTCCTGAGGCGAAACGGGACCCAGAGGGCGAAGACCGGCGTGGAGAGGGCGATCGCGACTCGCGGCGCGGAGGAGATGGTGAACTACGCTGGCGGGTGACATACTCGGCGATGTCTTGAGGGCGCTCTCCAGGGCGTGGACGGGGGCTGTCGACAGAAAAACCGCGTAGTCCCATTTCGCGATAGGGGCACCGCCGGTAGAGATGGCCGGCCTCACCACAGTGGTAGCAGAGCGGGCGTTGATCCGGAGTGCGCCAGAGGTCAGTCTTCCGCGGTGCCTGGCGCTGATCCGCCCAGTAAGGAGTCGGCTGGGCAGAGTGCACCGCGACCAATGGTGCGGTGTAAGGCGAAGGCCCAGGAGATGGGGCCGCGCGGCGCACGACGTCCGCGTACGTGACTGGCTGGACAGGAGTCGGGTACGACGCGGGATCGTATGGGGTCGGTTGCGGCGCCGGCACAGCTGCAGCGTCTTGTGCCCTGAGTGCCTGTCGGACTTCCTCGCGGATGACGCTGGTGACGGAATCGACGCGAGGGGCAAAGGTGGCTTGAAGGTGCTGCAGCTCCTCGCGGACCACCGAACGGATGAGTTCGCGAAGAGAGTCCGGATTCGTCCTGGGATCATGGTCCAACCGGTCCAACGTTGATAGAGTCGACGTCTTGCGCAGTTGCCGGTCGTATTGATGGGATCTTTGCTGCAGCAATTTCTCCATGTGCACGGCGTCGGCCAGGAACTCCGCGACGGTGTTGGGCGGGTTCCGCACGAGGCCGGAAAAGAGCTGGTCTTTTACGCCGCGCATCAGGTGCCGCAGCTTTTTTTCTTCAGGCATGGCCGGATCGGCGCGATGGCAAAGACGCTTCACATCCTCGACGTACATGGCAACACCCTCATTGGGGAGCTGAATTCGAGAGGACAGTGCACGCTCTGCGCTCTCCCGGCGGTCGCTGTTGGCGTACGTACTCAGGAGCTGACGTCGAAAGTCCGGCCACGTAGAAAAAGTAGTCTCATGGTTTTCGAACCACGTTCGTGCAGAGTCTTCAAGGCTGAGGTAAACGTTACGAAGCTTTGTAGCGCCGTCCCAGCAGTTAAAGGTCGCGACCCGTTCGTAGTGAGCCAACCAGTCTTCGGCATCTTCAAACAGGTCGCCGTGAAAGGGCTTAGGCGTGCGTGGAGTCTGAAGGGTGAGATAGGTGGGGCTGGCTGCAGGGACAGTCGTAGGCAGGGCGGGCAGTGGCGTCGCCATGAGTGGAGTGGTAGTTGAAGGCGCGCTGACAATAGGAAGGGCCTCGGGGGACAGGCCGCGGATCCTCCGGCTGGCACGATGAACAGGGGTGGTCACAAGAGGCGGACGCGTCGAGTCGTCCTCAGGAGTAGGAAGCATACCCCGCACCTCCACCAGTGTCACGACCAGAGGAGCCGTGAAGGTAGACGTCGGGGAGAACCCAAGACCGGGAGCCTTCTTTTTAATTATCGAGCCAGCTTCCACGACACAGAACAGAACAGCGCGCCACGAGAGCCCACTGCCGCT
This sequence comes from Amblyomma mixtum, assembly GCF_055824585.1. Classification (NCBI taxonomy): domain Eukaryota; kingdom Metazoa; phylum Arthropoda; class Arachnida; order Ixodida; family Ixodidae; genus Amblyomma; species Amblyomma mixtum. Next base: position 10,709,713 of record NC_143016.1, on the reverse strand, counting down.
TCGTCGTCGTCTTCGACTCAGCGCGGACGCCGCGCGGCGCGTTAGGCGCGTGGCAATATCATATAACTTCTCTTTTTCTACAATCTCGAATAATTACTTACCCATAATCACCGATTAAAATACTGCTCGGGATCCCAAATTTCTGCATCTTTTCTACTATTCAGACAGGATAGCTTTTGGTAATCCACCAATAGAAAAAGTAGAATGGACAGAAAAAGAAAAAAAGAACGTAAAAGAATCTTGCCCAGCCCACACGGGAGGGAATGCAGTTGGAACGACACAACCTTCGCTGTCAAGGCATACATTGTCATAAACGAAAGCATCAAAGAACCACAACGCTGTACGTATTGCTGACAAGGCTGTAAATAGAGAATAACTTGCGAAGAACCTATGCCCCAAATAATTTTAGTCAACACAATTCATCATGCAATGCAAGGGTAATATAGTAAACGCAGGAAAAGTAAATACAAAAGAGCCTGATCGCCTTTACAAAAAAAAACCTAGGGGCATCATTCCACTTATTCTGTAGTGTGCCTCTCTGTAAGTCGAAGAGAAGGTTTTTCCGAACTCCCAAACACAGAATTCGCGAGATCCCTAAGCTCGGCTTAGAACAAAGTCAATGCACGACTGCGGTTACGTCAGACTTTGTTAAGAAAAGCAAAAACAGTAGGTTGGGGAGAATTAAGGAAAAAATGAACAAAGCAATGAACGAAAGGAAATCAAACAGCATTAGCTTATGTACACGGCAGCCAGTGCGGCAGCCAATGAAAATGCAGGACGGTTGTTTGTTTTTTTTTACTCTTTATTAAACTCATTCACATTTGGTAAGCTAATGTCGCATGTCTGAGTACAGGGCTGCATCCCAAGACAAGCTTGCCTGCGGCTACCGCCGCTACCCGAAATGGAATCCATCATGCGGGAGAATGGTATGAGCTACGAAGAAATATAATCGTCGATCGCAGTAGATGAATAATGAAGAGGTTCGTTAAAAAGCGAGCGCCGCTATCTTTATGACATCCAGTGTCCAGTGCTCTCATTCCGAAAAAAAAAAGAAAACTTAGAAGCGTCAATGGTCCTCACCGGCACCTTCGCCTCCACTTCCCTCCAGAACACGCTAGTTTTTATCGCTATCAACACCGCTGCCATGGACTCGCGCGGATCAAAATGGCCTCATCGTAATCGTCAGCTCCCCTTCTCATCGCCCAGCCCATTTATGTGGTCATCGTCGTCTGGACGTTGTTTTTACTGCTTATATAGGAAGAAGTAGGAGCAAAAAGAACCAGAAACAACCTGAAGTGGCCATTCCCCTGCTGCGACTGGGAACCCTTTCCTGCTCCCATTTCTTTCGTCTTTTTCTTCTCCTCCCCATTCCAAGCGTCCTTTTCTTTCTCGTTTCCCGTTGCTCTTCCGTTTCCTCTCGGCACCCCTTCTACGGCTTCCGCGCCGTCTCCCGGGAAACGGGAATTAGTGCTAATCGCCCCACAGATTTTGGACAATGAGCCACGCGTCTGGCGTGAGCAGGAGCGAAAGGGCTAGCTCTAGGAAAGGACCTTCTAAGCACTCTCCCTTATTTACTCTCTCTCCTTCTGCTCGGCAATGAACGACTGAACCTGCGAGTTGTGTGCCTCTCTTCCCTATTATCCCCTTTCTTTTCTTTTATCCCATTTCCCCAGTGAGAAGACAACACCGAGGCCGCCAACAAACAAGCGAAGCGTGAGGCCGTTCTCTGTACTTTCTCGCTCGCTTGTTGGCCGCCACTCTCTCCGTCAGCGCCGCCCACTAAGGCCAGCAGGCGGCGCCACATGACAAGCGCAGCAGGCAGGATTTATGTATGCCAATGTATGGGCGATGTATGTCGCACAAACAGGCGCGAGCGTCGGAGTAGCTTTGGATCGCACCCGCAGTCGGTTGCCTTGCGACGCGACAGACAATTGTGGCACTCTAGCTACTCATGCATACTAAGGCGCCGCTTGCGCGTGACGTGGAGTCGTGATGTATGCGCAGGTGACAGAACATCGCAGCCAGCGCCCTGTACAGTCCCTCATTACGTTTGTCCGCGCCGAATGGCGTCTGTGCGCAACTGTCGCCTTCGGGAATCCTGTACTTGGCGTTGGCCTCGGGCGCAAGTACCGAGATTACGTGCGCTCGCCCCTGACGATAACGAGAAGAAACTCCATACCGAGCATGTTTTGCACTGCGCACTTCGTTTTGGTGCACAAGAAAGCCTCCTGAAGCATTTCATTTGATCGCCGCGCTATCCGAGATTCTCGCCCCGTTCGTGCTTTTCACGGCAGAGTTGTATAATTATCAAAAAGCGTGATTGGATGCCTGGGTTCCAAAGACTCTGTTGTGGAATCTGTGAGCGCTTACTATTTGGCGTTTCGATTACATTTCCTTTTTATCGCCGCATTGGTCTCCGCATTATGAATATCGGAAATGAATTTTATAGCTTGTTCGTCCTCAGTCACTGAGCCTGGATGAGGAAGCAGGTTGTAGTGAAGCGAAATGACTGATTTATTCTAACGTCAGAGCCTTGAGTGAGATGTTTACGCATAACGATGGAAGCAGGGAGATAACTAAACAAGTAAAGAAGGGAGCTAGGTGCCTTTGAACAAAAAGTCAACAAATGGTTCACGGCAGGTGCCGAACTCGTCAAAGCCATTAAAGACCCCGAGACTCCTGCGGCAGACACTTGGAACACTGCACTAACGAATCGTTCTTTTCAGCAGGCACTGCAGGCGGCCAGCTCATATGCTCTTGTTTTTCAACTATGGGTATAGTAACCCCCCCTTCCCAACCTTCGTTTTCTTCCTGAATGTAGTAAAAACGTTTTTTTTTCAGGCCTCAGTTAAACTTCTGATGAAGCGACAGCTTGCCCAAAGACGGACCCCACGCGTCTTATCTCTTACGCGCCATGAGTAAAGCCGCGATGACGACATGGGATCCCTGTAGTACACACACTGTAATCGCGTAGAGGCTTCGAAAGGCCCCAGCACAATTCCGTTCAAGAAGCAACCATAACAGTTCGGACAGAAAGTTTCCCAAAGTTCGCTTCAGGTTCGGCGCCGTGTTGTGTCTCGGTCCACAGCGGTTCCCGGCGATTTCCGCCTGCGTTTGCCAAGAACCTCGGTCTAAAGTGAAATCGAGCAGAGAGCAGAGCAGTGCAATCTACACAAGTGCTTTAAATTTTCGCCAGTGCAGCTCTGGAGTCGCTTTAAGATACGCAGAGCCACGAGCCATGAGCCACGCACCATGTGCTCTAAGATACTGACGTCACAAAAGTGCACGCCTTCGGATGACGCAAATCCGCCCCACGCCGCTAGTGCTGGTAGCAGCTAAAGGTGTAATAAGAAAGCAAAATATTTGCTTTTATTGTTGAACACACCAGCGATCGATAGGGAAGTCAAAAAAGCCTAGCGGGAGTTGCTTAAACAGAGCAAGAAAAAAAAATCGCTTGCGTGTTGCTCCCTTAAAGAGAGCTTTATTTGCCCAAAAGCATGCATACGCTCTCATGCAAAAGAGGTCAGTGCTTTTGTATCAAGCTGGAACTGGCTTTATTCGGCAGGCGCAAGGTCATTAAAGGAGCACTCTCCAATTAGCTGCGCCCGATTCCCGGAGCTGCAGCCTTTGAAATTCAAAGCCGAAGGGAGGAAAGAAGGAAAAAAAAAATAGCGGGTGAATGAGAGAGAATGAAAAAAAAAATGTGGCCCATCCTCATGGGACGAATCGAGCTCTAATTACCTTCGATTAAAAAATAAATCTGGGAGAACAGAAATATTTTTATATGTTAAAAAAAAAGTATGTAAATAAGACGATTTTTTGTTCATTCAAGAGCCCGATTTTGCTGACTTCTGGTGTAATGCCGATATACTGCGGCTGGGTTCACCCCTGACTGCTCTGTTTTTGGCTCCGCATTTTAATTTTCATTACAGATTACGCAGAGACTGTACGCAGAATACTCAGCCCTTCGAACGCTGAGTAGAGGGCAAATGATAAGACTGCAAGTGACCACTTTTGGCTTTTTGCTTTTGCGCTGAGGTTCTTTTCAGCTGCTGACTTTCATACGCACGCCCTTCTGATCCCTGTGCTTGCTGAGCTTTGCGTATGAAGCACGAGTGATTACAGCGCAACAATGATCTTGATCTTGCTGATAGTTTTAGATCGGAAAAGAACTAGCGGAACGATGATTAATAAAGCTCATGCTATTGTACACAATGCGTTCTACATTTTGGGCGCATTATCAGCGCAAAAACTAACCGTTCTTTTGTTTCTTTCGCAGTAGCTTTGTTCACGTTGGATTTACATTCAGGGGCATCCCTAATGAATATTAAAGAAGCAAGTCTGGAAAGAACCGCTAAAAACAAGTCGGTTTTGCTGCTTTAATAAACAGTGAAGAAATATGAGTTTCAAAGCGATAATGGAGAGTGTCACGTCCCTTGGGAAACAGCGAGTAAGCAATTGAGAATGAAAACAAATCTCGACGCAACGTAATTGTTTCTGAAAATGAGCGACTTGCACTTCGCTTGCGTATTCCAGGCGGTATGTAATGATAGCAGTGGCATCGATATGGAGTCGGCGGAGCAGCGACACCAGCGGCCGGACGAGGCGGAAGTCTAGCGTTCTCACTGGCCGCGTTTACATGAAAGCGACAGAAGTCAAATCCAGTCCACTGTTTGTTAGAAGCAAAGGTGTAACTCGTCCTCTACTCTCTTCTTCGACGTTTTTGAACTTTCCCTGAAAATGTGGATTAGAGTCGACTTCTTTCGCATTGATGTAAACGCGGCTACTAGCGAGGTCTGACGCAACTTCGCCTTATTCAGCACTCAGTGGACGCTGGCCGCACGGGTCGCTACAAGACAACACACCTGAATGACAAACCAGATTGACAAATAACCCACATATCCTTGGCTCCAAAGAAACAGACTAAAAGTTTCTTCTCTTGACGCGATGAAGAAGGAACTACCTTAGTCGCGTTGCTCTGGGCTCGGGTTTAGCGAACAGAATCTCAAATTGAGCATTTATTTAGTCCAGAAAGACGCAGTCTATACCGTACTCCAGGCGTGTCTATACTTTGCGAGCGACGCGTCACCACTCCTTTTGGGTACTTCAAGCTGTTATTTGCCAGTTTCGCAGCCCATATTTTGCTTCCTCTGTGAACGAACATCGTATATTGCGAAACGGTTCTGCCTGACAACACATAAAATTGCTAATATTTACGAGGAAACGATAATTGGTCGTGTCCTTCGAAGTCACCCAGGAAAATATGTTTTTGCCATGTCACTTGAAACACAGCTTTGAATAGCATGGACGGTTGTGAGCTATGTCTGCATTTAAACGTAGTTTAGCGGAAACTTCACATATTTGGCTAATTAGAAACAACAGGCACACAGAACAGCACATCATCGACACTAGCATCATTACCGGTGTATAAAATGTCGCTTTTTTTTCTGCTCCAACAGTTGGTTTCATTCTTGGTTCAATGAAATTAAAATTCCTCCACTGGAGCCCTAAACGGAAGTGGTGCCGTGATCCTCGGTGGCAAAAAAAAAATGGAAAGAAAAATTTTGATCCGAGCTAGGATCAGCGGAAAACACTCTCGAGCCACTAAAATCCGGCTGCGAAACCCACTCAAGGCGCCTCATTAGCACAAACGGTACCAGAGCTCATACACTGTCCTCGATCGTCATGTGCATCGAACGACGCTGAGTGATTTTTTGTAATTCCCCGTCCTTCTGCCTCTCCCTAATCCCTAATCTTTCATAATTAGTTGCGCGATGCTAGAGTACGAAGCGGTAATTACGCCCACCACCGCTCCTCCCATCCAACGCATCTGCGAAGGAATAGCAATCATTCTCGTTTAATCGCGCGTGAATTCGCCGTTAGGAATTCCGCGATCACTGCATTCCTGTTCTGGAGGTTTTAATGCAGTGAATGCCGATATACGAGCGGCCCAAAGTTGTTTTATAGAACACTCCGCCACTTGCGTCGTTCATATCTATCCCCTGTGTGTCAGCCACAAATAAAACTTCGTTTTACCGGCTGCCGACAGTGTACGCTGCTGCCAATACAGGCAGGCAACTTCACTGCTGAATTCCCTTCCGTGCGTACGTTAGCTTGTCTGCGTGTAGGCTATCTGCGATTTGGCGTCGTCACTGAGCTTGTGAATCGTAGCGTTGCTGTAGAGTACGTCAGCGTACGAAAGTTCCTCGCCGCAGTCATACTGTTCTTTCAACAACAACAAAAAAAAAAACACGAAGTGAATATCATAAAGGTGTTATAATAATAATCCCGTCGCTTGGTGGCGCCAAACACCGTGGTGGTTTCCAAGCAATGGAGTAATTTTCAGTACGTACTTGCACCTGAATGCATCCCTTCCCAGTGTTTCTTAAAATGTAGCTTGTGTTCAGAAGTAGCGAACACTGTGAACATTCACTTTGCTGAGAGGTGTTAGCAGAAACTCACAGCCTAAAATTAGCCATCTTGATTTTACGGTGCTGACGGCTTGTTTGGTGCAGAGAACAAACAGCAGTTACTAGGTAAAATTGCATTTATCGCTGCCCAGGTGTTACATTTTCTGCAGCGCCCTCGACAAAATATAAGCACAGCGTGTTTATTAGGCGCACTTCTTAGTTAACCATATAGGCTTATGCTAAGATACAACATCCAGCATACAGGCATATGCAGGTAGATATACAACTGTATCTTCTTCAAGACATAACGATAAGCTCCTATCTTAGGGGCGAGTTCCTGCGCACAAAAGATCACAATTTGTTGCCGTCAGTGGCTACGACGAGCCTAAATATGAAAAAAACAACGACAATGAAGAGGCGCACCTGCCCAGGCAAATTAATCTCAGTGCTTGGAATCCCGCTCCTTTGTTCCCGTTCTGTAGCGAGGCGCGAGGAAGGGAGCGTCCGCCGCAGCTGCGCGGCTGCTGGGAGACATCGCTCAGTGTTCACGCTGCCTGCTCTGCCGGGTACACACTGCGTGCACTGCAAGGAGTGTGGCATGGGCGATCAGATGGAATACATGCACACAAGTGTGGAGATGAGTAAACGGAGTTCACTATTTCGTTCTGAGTGCAATCACGCATTTACCATCGGAAAGAAAGAAACGCTGTTTGTCCATGAGAAGGCGCTCTGGCGTCCACTACCAGCATGTGCACATCATAACTGGCAAGGTGTTCAAAATAAAGCCTTATTGATTACCTAAAGTTAGATAGTGACGCATGAAATCTACCTCTGAATATAAGTTATGCGGCCACGCGGACACAAAGTGAGATAGATCATTGTTGTCACCGTTCCCTAATTAACTGAATTATACTGATCAACTTTGCTCCCCTTGCAGCTGGCGTGAGTTGTTACATTGGAAACGGGGGCGGTCGCATTCATAGACTACTCTGCTTGGTAGGAATCTTCTAGAGCACATGTGTTCCGAGATATTAGGCCTGAAATTTTTCATTGATTTCGCGTAATTACGCGTGCGAGGCGGTGGCGGTTGATGCGAAACTCCTAGCTAGAGTAACGGAGCTATTGCATCGGGTTTTTCTGCAATTTCGATAGACGGCGATGAAATAAAGGAAACAGTTAACAACAGCTTCCGTGTTTCCTGAGGTAAAGAACAACACCTTCCCCGGTCGCTCTACTCCATTGGCAGGCGAAACGCCGCGTCACGCCGGTAGGAGTTTCGCGCCGATCGTGACCGCCTTGCATGCGGAATTACGCGGATCGGTGCCTTATTTTAAAAAAAAATCATTAAAAGCTTACTTTTAAAGGTCCTGAACATTACACATGCCAAATAGCGTTATTCGTGTCTGCTGCAGGAAAGCAGCATTAACGTGTTTGAATTTTCAGCAGTGCTTACCTCAATTAAACACGCTGCATATCAAATGTCTTAAATATATTTGTTGGCAACTACTTTTTGCACGAGGCTGGCGTCAGCTAACTTCGGCGGATTGCTTTTTTTTATCCGCTCACACTTGCAAATGCAAGAAAGACTCATGCAGTGTTATTGCACTCCGGAGCTACAAATGGAGAGCTCCTTTGAAACTTGGTGCTAAGGTAAATGCACGGGATCCCACCGCCAGAGCTAACTCACTCACACTGCGTACAAACAGTCAGCGAACCTATTCACAAGCAGTGGCGCCAAGATATTTTATGAAGTAACATCCCCTGAGAGCCACCTGCATCGGTCCGAATTAAACGTCTTGGGGATAGATCTAAATGAAAAGAAAAAAAAGCATCGAAAGGATATATGAAACAACGCTTGTTCGCGTGAGCTTTTATCCCGGCAAAAATAAAGACAGTGCCCGGGCGTTACTCAACGTGGATGAAATGGCCTTCATCCATTATGAGAGCTGCTGCTCTCTTCTTTGCTGAAGCTGGCTTCACAGCAACAGCGCTTACAGCGCAAGGAGAGAGAAATATTGCTCCTCTCTAAGCCTGCCGCTTTTCGCTTCTGTAACCGTCCATACACGCACCGTACAATACTTCATTACGCCTCGTTAGAGCCGCCCCCACATAGCCATATAATCAGTAACCTGATAACTGACGAATAATGCACTGAGAGATACTGCACTTGGTAAATATAACACATTTACATTAAGGAGCTTCGGATCTTGTTTTGGTGAGCTGGTGTCCGGAATTTCGGGGAAGCTATATGAATGCCTATCACACAAAAATCATTTTTAAGACGTTCACTTTCGAACAAAGATACGTCACAGGCCTCTTCTTGTAATGAAAAGGAGAAAATCTCGCGGGAAGGTTTTTGCAGGCTAGTTGGTTTACTACTGAAATTGGTATTGGAGCGCTTTTCGGTTATTGTTTCAAAACGTCACTTCGTGGCAACTGCTTTCATGCAAGCTTTATCTCAGAAACGTCTTGACTTGCGTAACACTTATGCAGAATTAAAGAAGAGATTTTATGCTAAGGAGACTTCGTAAACATAAGAAATGATTCATTGAAGGCAGTCCTAATAGAGGTACGAAATATCAGTAATGGAGTCTAGGGCAGGCCAGTTTAGGTTTTTGTTATTGCATGTAACACTATATTATGACGCCATTACCTAGCATTTGCATTCTACTTCACTTGCTCCTTCCTTTTCCTAGTCCATCTGTGCAGGAACAGGCTAAGACCAGGTTTTCGACGGCTGACTTCTCCCCATAACTGTCATTAAAGTTTACTGTCGCTCTTTCTCATAGTTTCCAGTGCTTAGTAAAGTGTAAAAAGCGTAAACGTTCAAGGCAGCAGTCACTTCGTGGTTGAAGGAGGTATGGCTATAGTTTTCTTCAATGTGTTTCTCAACATTTACAGAAATATAGAGCATACGCACACTTCGTCACCTAAATGCTAAGCCAAGTTAAACCTGTTCGTAGTTTAGACTTTAAGCACTTCTAAATGCACGTTGATAGTGAAGTTGATTCATTAAGAACGTAAATATCTATCTTTATTTCACACAGTACAGCCAACACAACGCATAATAGTTTAGTCCTATTTCAGTTGCCAGGATATGACCGGAATTCACAATGGAACACGCTCTTTCGTGTTGCGAGCGATGATCCGAAAGTCGCATTTGACACCTCCCACACAGGCACCTTTCTGGCTGCTATGCGCACCCAGTGACAACGGCATAGCACAGCAAAAAGTGGCTGTGACACTTTACCGTCGGAGAGTAACGTAATAACCTACCGGAGATCAAGTCTGTGTGAACACCTATCTGTCACCAAGGCCTGTTTGAGAAGCTGCAGTGCCGATACTTGGGCCCTTACTAAGTGCTACGACGAGTTAGCTACGCTAAATATAAAGCCCTTTCAGACGGTTCCACGCAATAAAAACGTCTTAAGCCGTGGTAACATGGTAACGCAAGATGGTTCGAGTTGTCGTACGCTTTGGTTCGAACTCTAATTCCCAACCGAAGGGGGGGCATAGTGCCACCTCGTACTGATAAGAGGCGCACAGTTTACCTAGAACACGATGACATACGGCTCGCACTTTCGCCTATCGACCGCCATTATAGTTACCTCCTGCTAGACTGTAGATATCAAAGCACGTCTCAATCACAAGTACGACACATTACATTATGGCCAGAGGCTTCAGTCGGATTCCCAAAGGTGACGTATAGATGCAAATCTGCGCCAAGGAGCAACCAGATTCGGGAGCCCTTCTGTCATCACTCGTCTTTCTAGCTGTTTGTGTTGCTTTTCTAGACACGATATTAGAAATGCACACAAAAAAAAACAAATCAGGAACGCAATTCAAGAGAATCAGTAAGCGTGCCTTCAGCTAAACTTTTCTTGGTAATTTACACCGCTGCCAATAACCTCAATCGCTTTCTGCCGTCGGGATAATAGAGGACATATCCCTAAGGTATCAAGCATCTGATGGAGAATAGGCCCAGGAAAAGATTGGTGTTCACGAGTTTACAGACGGCATGGTGTAGAATCTAGTTTTTCATGTTTCTTTGTGTATACATGCCATCTTTATTTCCATCATCGTGGTCTCCTCAAGATTGCCTCGTGAGAAGTAGCGACGCAAAAGTAGACGTCTGAAAACAAACAAAAAAAACGAAATAACTACAGCAATGACAGAGTGCAATCCCAGTTTACGGCTTCATGTTACAACCCTGTCACGACAGCTTGAAGAAGAAGAGAGATGCGAGGAAAAGGGCTTCTTCGGAAGAGCGGGAGAGGTATCGCAGCGATGAAACTGGCGTGAGTTAAAAGAACCGTCCGGAAGCTTTACAGGACTCCACAGCAGTCTCGGATGGACGCGCTCACATACTCCTATACATGCGTGGCCCTGTGCACGTGGTTGACGCGAGTGTAAAACTTGAGTGACGAAACGAGCGGGTCAACACACGGATAAAGTGTATACAAGCGATAAACTAGGTGAGGGAAGGGTACAGACTATTCCCGCTTTATATATTCGCTCCGTTTTAGGCTCTAGCATCGGTTCAAGATTCAGGGTCCCAGTGTTCTTATCCGGAACAGTAGACTCATCTTTCAAAGTGCTAGCCAAAGGAGGCAAGATGTGCGAACAGGGTTCTGTTTTTCCATTCCTGTGCGAGATCATGCCGGTAAGAAGACATGCATCCTAATGGTGTTCGAATACCGCTTGATGAAAGTGTATTGAGCACGCCAAAAATATGAGTGATACAACTTTGAGAGCTTGCAAACAGGTTAGCCGAAAACGCCAGCTAGCCTTTTGGACTTGACATCTTAAAGATCTCCATGAATAATACAAACGCTTATCACCGTTGCGTGGCTATGGAGCCGAAGAGTGTAGATGGCACGTTATTATGCCACATGCGTACTCACTCGGATTATGCTTTGGCTTTGATGCACACGAAAGGACTGGCACCGTCTCCGCTTTGCACGTTGTGTGGTGTTTATGGCGATTCACAACATTCTTTGCTTCCTGCCCCATTACGCTAAGAGACGTGCCCTACTAGCTTCTCCTGAAGGGGGCCTGAGGGCAAACTGGCGCAGGCCTGTATCCATGCATATAGCACCGCTTTTTAATCACAAAAGCACTACTTTAATAAAAAACGGTGCTTCTAGAAGCTAGAAAAAAAAAAGAAAACATACTAAATGGAGGTGTCGCCATCAGCGGTCAATCGCGAAACTAAAATGCATGCGTCGGCAAGTATAGCCACTGATCCCGGAGGCTACGCTACAACGCCACTGATTTAAAAGCTGTGGCAACCCGCCATTTTCGATAAGGATATCATGAGTTCGAATCCAGAGGCGGGATGATTTTTAAATTCCACTTTCTCGCAGATAAATGAGTCTTTCGCTGCCGGAGAAACGTCTACACATCCAGGAAGAGCCAGCTAGACAAATTTTACTGAGAAAGATAATTGGATGGAGTTGAAAAATTTGAAGTATAGACACCAAATTTTCGGTCGCGTGTTTTCTTCTTTCAATTGATATGTTAGACAACAGAATACACAAATAAACCTTGTGGTGTTCTTCTGCGACCGCTATTCTTGATGCTGCTTTGGTTTCAACAACTGACCGATGGCGGCAGCGTGTAAGGTGGTGTGTTTACATCATCTGAGAGATGAAAAAAACAAATATAATCGCTAATAAGCAGTTGTAATTGAGTAAAACACTTTATTCAGGCTGCATTAATGGCTGTAATCACAATAAACCATGCATCAGCGGTTATACTACAAATTCTTAGGCCTGACATGATCTAAAGACGCCTGTCACATTGCATCCGTTGTTTGGTCGATGAAACCGAAACAGATCGAGTGAGTGAAGAAATTCTGTTATAAACTATTAAGCTGTCAATGGCCAAAAGCACACTGTGACTCATGTGTTCTAATGATGAGAAGAGGTCCCCTTCCCACTCGGGAATGGGTCTTGAAAAGAGGTGTCGGGTTTGTTTTCGGATATTTCAGTGACACGCTACTCGAGGAAACGCGGTGATGACGGACACAAAAAGGTTTTGATTTCCAGACTGTTTCACGACACACAAAAGTAACTGACCTGTGCCAAGATTGGTGACGATTAAGTGTCACTGCGGAGAGCACTTTGCAGCAGCAATTTTAAGGCGAGTCCGCCATGTAGTCAGCAGCCACTACCGCAATGACGCAAACGAAAATAGCGCAGTGATTGAGAAAATAGTTGATAAATTAGTCTGAAATCAAGACAAAAATGAGAAGTTGCATCAAGAAAACCAGTACTAAACGCTAGGCATGGGATATCTTCTATTACCGATTTTTTAAGGGTACTATTCTAGAGATTTTGTCTTGAAAGACTTTCGATGGTGCCCGTCACATTGGCGCTACAGAGTCGTTCCTTTTGTATTGATGCCATGTCGGCATTTCTTCTTTTTAGTGTCTCAAACACTGCGGAAGTCAAAGTAAACTTGGCAAGCACAATAAAGGCAGCTAAGTGAGTGCTGCCTGTGCAGTGCTTCAGTGCGTGGGAAAAGAAATACATCGTCCGCGATGGTAAAAGGAAGGAAAAACGGAAAGAGCAGGACAAAGAAAAAAAAAAGGGGGGGGGGGGGCTGGATGTTTCTTTTCTTCTAAAAAAAAAAAGCTCTACACTGCACAAGGCCACGCAGGCGAAGAAATCAGCCAATAAAACAAACAAGCCAGATACCTCAAAGTTTAACCCGCAGAAACCTACAAACATCAAGCGAGCCAAAAAAATCTCGTCGTGAAAGCGGCGGGCAGCGACTCTAAAACCGTAGCGGAAGATAGAAGTGGCCTTCTATGAGCTGCCTTTCGAGAATCTGTTCAGATCGTTTTCCTGCATTTTGCTTTCGATCATCTTTGTATATCCATTTCTCTTTTTCTCTCTTTTTTGTTGGTGTCCCTCTTTCTGTTCTCAAATAACTAGTTCATTATTGAAACGGCCCGGCATCTCAGCAGCCAGCTACGAATCTAGCATGGTAGAGAACGGGACAGTGGCTAGGTGAGCTGTCGAGTGAGATCGGCTGGGGCTCCCAGCAGCCTGCCGGTGCACTGCTCCGTGGGTTCGCCCAGGGGTTTCAGTTTTTATTAGGCTTCTCGATCGGTTCACCTGAGGCACGCTTCAAATTTTGCAGCAATAATAGGTCGTGGGGTGGCGACAGTTTCCGTGAAACAACATGCTTCTTTCGAGCGCTTTAAAATTCCCCCTTGCACATTCGCGAATGAGCGAACCAAGATAAGAAGGAGGGTAAAACAGCATTCCTAGTAGCGAGTTTTTGGCTGGTAAGCATAGCTGGTAATAACATAATAATCATAATCATAATCATCAGCCTGACTACACCCACTGCAGGGCAAAGGCCTCTCCCATGTCTCTCCAATTAACCCTGTCCTTTGTCAGTTGCCGCCACTGTATCCCTGCAAACTTCTTAATATCATCCGCCCACCTAACTTTCTGCCGTCCCCTGCTACGTTTGCCTTCTCTTGGAATCCACTCCGTTACCCTTAAGGACCAGCGGTTATCTTGCCTTCGCATTACATGCCCTACCCAAGCCCATTTCTTCCTCTTGATTTCAACTAAGATGTCATTAACCCGCGTTTGTTCCCTCACCCACTCCGCCCTCTTCCGATCTCTTAACTTTACACCTATCATTTTCCTTTCCATAGCTCGCTGCGTTGTTCTTAACTTAAGCTGAACCCTCTTTGTTAGCCTCCACGTTTCTGCCCCATAGGTGAGTACCGGTAGGATACAGCTGTTGTATACTTTTCTCTTCAGGGATATTGGTAAGCTACCATTCATGATCTGAGAGAACCTACCATAATAACAGCTGTACTTCAATTACCTGCATAAGTGGAACGTATTTATGTGTTGTAATTTGATGGTGCAGCGGCTCCCGCATGCTGACGATTTCGACTGTGGTACTAGCTGTTATTACGCAGTGCACAAAATACAAACGTGCTCTGCGCCGTCCCGGAGCTCAAGTTCCGTACGTTCATAACACATGGCAAAATAATCCTGGAATACCAGGCAAAAAAATGCACGAACGTATTGAATACAAAGTCACTCTACAATTCACTTCTGCGAAAAAAAAAAATTGGAGGCTTATCAAGGTTAAGCCCAGTGGATGCGAAGCATGTCCTTAGCGTTTGGAGGCATCTTGACCGCATACACGCCCGGCGCAAAGACGCTGGCGTGGTTGCGGGCACAGAGACTGACGCGACGGCGGGCGCGCGCCGCCTCATCCCTGGCGTGACGTCACATATCACGTGATGCAGCGATGGTGGCGCCGCCGCCGCGTCGCGCGCGACAGCGCGAACCGAAGCGTGGAGGCCTCCGCCGGGCGACGTCCGACGGCGCGATATGAGGCCCCATCTGCAGCCGGAGTGACGTCATCACGGACGTCATGTCACGTGACCTACTTGAAGGTAAGGCTGAGATCTGGGCGAGTTGGTATGCATTCATACTGCATTCATACTTGAAGGTCACTTGAAGGTCAATGGTGGCCACCGCCGGGCGTCGCGCGAAGGCCCGAAACCTACGTTAATATGCTTCGCATAAAAAAAATCGAGTGTGCCAGCGCCCTATCTGCGGGGCTATCTCGCAGAATTCATCAGGCAGAGACTGTTTTAGTCTTCTTGACAACGGGTTAACGTCGCACGGCTGATAAGTAACCCTCGCTCGAATGAGATCCCCTGTCTTGCCTTCCTCTGCGCGGGATCTCGTTCCAGAATATAGTTATTAGGGCCCGCGAGAGCCGCCTCTATTGAATTTTCATCAGGCCTCGGTGCCTCCCTTAAGATAGTTGCATTTTTAGGTCGGTGGTTTCTACTGACGCAGAGCAAAGGTTATGCGACATGAAAAAATGCACGAAGAAAAACAGCGGAGATTGTGATTTGAAGGTGTGAATAGAAGAGAATGAGGTCCAAATATGTGTTCCAAGCAACGGATAAATCAGGCCTCATTGCGGCACCTTACTGCAGGTGGCGCTAGTTGATCAAACGACGAGCTGTCAAGACTAGTTGCATGTGCGGGGATGAATTGTGGTTCGCAAACACATTAACTGCTGTTCCGCTGGCATTTATCATTCACCAGTACAAGGACGCCAGCTACAGGAAACCGTTGTTGAACAGAGGCAGGTTTAAAAATGCTTCTGTGATAAAGTAGGTTTTTTGTCAGAGCAAATCATGTCCAGCAACGCAGCTCATCAAGCCAAGCGAGCTTCTCAAGTGGATGCTTCGGCTTCGCGATATCGCAGAAGAAACAAAAAAGCAGGAAAGCCAGAGGCAACTCATTTTCTAGGCGTTCATACACTTCACATCACATGCTAGTGCCATACTCGCTATAAGAAGTTTTATCAGGATGTGGATTTGTTAGCGTTGAGTATTTCCGGAAAAAAAAAACTTAAAAGGATAGACGAGATGCTTGTATAAATCAGTATCACGAAACAAAGGAAGAAAATTAAGATTCAGAAGTTAGAGGACGAATGCAAACAGCGAAACATGACGTTACAATTTCGACGCGACCACACATGCCCCAAGAGACTTTTTTCTGGTGTTATGGCCGACGGAAGAGGAGAACAAATACCTCACACTCTAATTAGCTAAATATTGCAGCTAAAATACTCAACGCAGAGAATCGAAATAGACCCAAGTGACTCGAGAGATAATTTTGCTTAATTTGGTTTTTGGGGGTGCCTCATGCTATGAGGGACATCGCAGTAAAAGGTTCCGGAAATTTCGACCGCCTGGGTGTTCTTTAATGAGCACTGACATCGCACAGTGCACGGACCTTTAGATAACCTTGTAGTTTTATTGAAAAAAGACGGCAGGTTTAAGAACAGAGAAGACGAGAAATAAAAACAGAAGGTAAGAGGGTAAAATTGGAGGAGGCCTTAAAACTAAACAATATACAGTGTGGTCGGCAGTTACTTATTCGCAAAACAAAACAAAGTTAGCCGCGAAGAAAAGGTGTTTTAAGGCAGAAGTACACTATACTTTTGCCGCTCTAATGTGTTTTCAGTGCGAACGCAAAACGCAAAGACTCTTCCGCTCTTCTCCCCTCTTTTGTACTCCGGAGCGAGCGGTCTTTTGTCCAGTGCCGTCATTCTTTATAGCTGCGCGCACACACAAAAAGCACTTAAAAATTTAGCACGGGTCCACTGGCGATCCTTCCCAGCTCGTTTCTGGCTTCTCACGTCATCTTCTTGGTTGGAAACCCCGTTGCACTCCTGTTGATTTCGCAATGCACCAACTTCATAAGGCGTTGCGCCATTCTCATTTTCGTCCTCGCTTCCGCATCGTGTTTCGCTCCCAACATTCGCCGCGATCAACCACACCACTAAATCTTGAGTCTCCCTTTTTACCTGACTTTCCAATTTAGGCTTCTGCAGTCCCTCCCCCCTTCCACCCCTTCCCCCCTACCCCCCTCCGCTCATGTAAGTCCTTTGTTTTCTTTACTCCGCTTGCTTTCTTTTCTACCGTCTTCCTGTTCCGATCCTTCTGCGCACCAGCCTCTTTCTGCGTCTCGGGCGCAGTGCGGCGGCGCTGGTGGTATATCATCATTCCGAGAAGAAAAAAGAAGTACCAGAGCGACAGTGTCCATCCACATTCCGCGAGTTTTTAAGTTTCCCATTTACCCCCCCCCCCCCCCCCCCCCCCCCCCCCTCGAACAGGCGGGCTTGACGTCCCGCCTGTTCTCCGCCAGGTAGTTACGTGCAGTGACCTGAACGCTCCGTGTGTGCTACCTCGGACGATGAACAGCTGGACGCCCCCACTCCAGCTGTTTTGTGCTTTGTGTCGTGCGCGTGTGATTGTACTGGGATCTTCCAGATCTTCACGCGCGTGCGACCTGTATATACGTTTATATTTACCATGTAGATATGTAAATAGATTTATTGACAGTGTACCCCTTCCCCTGTCCTTTCTACTATCCACTCAGCCCTTTCCTTTCACTTCTACACACTGCCTGCTATCCTTTATTTCGCTGCCACAGCTCAGGTGCTTCCAGCTGCGATAGCAGATACCGGGGCAGCAAACATTATTTTACCTTCCATATTAAATGTACCAATAAATAACCACTACTACTACTACTACCCCCCCTCCCCCCAACTCTTTTTTTCTTTTTAGGAACTTTTCCTCCTCTCCGTCACCTAGGCCTCTTCAACAACAGCGGGCATTGCAGACCATCTTCATTGCACCCTTCTACCCCTCCTCCTCTTCCGGTCACGGACAACTAGGACGCAGAGACAGTGGCTTTGCAGTGAGCAGCATAATCTCTTCTGTTGGCCTAGCTTCCAAATTAATGGTCCACGCATCCCGACCACGTCATGGGACCTAGGTCCAAACCTAGGTCCAAACCCGCTGCACCCTCCCCGCTGCCCGCCTCTCTGGAGAGGGAGGTGGCAACAGTGAAGAAACGCGCCCATTCGTCGTAACCCTGTTGTTGTAATCCCGTAACAGTGGTCTCTGTCGTTATAGTGCCGTGGTCTCACGTTACAAGTCAGCTCAAATTGCTCCTTAATGCCACTTTAAAGGATTTTGAAGGTCATTTTAATTATATTCAATTTTAATTTTTTTTTCTTTCGCGGTGTTTATACTATTGCCTCTAGCATAACTTACTTCAGGTGGCGCTGCTTCTCGCAGCGATGATTCCTAAAATTCGTTCACTTACTCTTTTGCTGTACGGCTGCACAGTTTCTTACATGAGCACACAATTTTGACGCTGCATGTGCCTCCCTTCAGCCGTATAGTTTTATTTTAGTATAGTTTATTTTACTATATTCTAGTAGGTGAAAAGAGTGAATGTTACAACTATCGGAGAGGTTGTGATAGGGTGGAGGAGGTTCCTTAGCTGAGGTTCTTAAAAGTTGAACATCTAACGTGTGCGTAAGCTTGCAAAACAGTTCAAACAGGAGGCCATGTACCTGCTAGGAGAGCCAAACCATTGAATCACAACAAACCAATGTTGATGGTAGAAGGCAGGACAAGAGGGCAAAAAAGGAGCCTTCGTAACATTTAGCTCAAGACCAAAATGCCAGTTTTGTCCCCATTCACCGCACTTATCTAACACGGCCCAAATAAGGCAGCACGCTCGTACAACGGGTGTCCTCTAATAGAAGAAGCATTTGAGCCAACGGGAAGAAATTTTGAAACCTGTGTATTGGAGCCAAAATTTCGGTACCTTGTTAAAGCGAAAGCATTTCAAGGCTATGTCGGCGGAGTGGTGTCACCAAAACGTGTCCGCAAAACATGCACGCAGCAGTTGTGACGTTCTCAGAACACTTAGCGTCAAACGAATGGTTGTGATCGATAGAGAATGGTGTGAAGATGATGCACGAAAAAATTGTCACGAAGATAATACGGTAATTAATGACAACCAACAATTGACTCAAAGTGTCGCAACTGAATGTCGAAAGAGCGCGGATGGCAAGCAATAGCACGCAATTCTACAAAATGAGTGAAAAAATAAAAATTCGAAATGTATTGAAGCGTCTTTAGTAAATGAAATCCAAAGTAATTGATTAAAAACACTTCATTGATTTGGAGTAACTAGTTAATTAATTAGAAGCAAACGAATAGGAGGGCTGAATGGTTTGGACGGGTATATAGTAAGTGGACGGAAAAGCAATTAAGGAGTCGAATTTGAACAACGAAATGGGTAATCAATCATCAACCTATAAGGTTAAAAGTAAATTATTAACCAGTTGGTTTACAAAATAATTGATTGATAACTATTCAATTGACAGATAATTAAGCTTTGGACCAGTAATTAGTAACTGACCGGTAAAAACCATTTAACAACAATTATTCATTTACCGATAATTAAACAATTGATCAAAAATAATCAATTGATCAATAATTAATCAATTGATCGATAATTGATCAACGCGGTTACCATGACGTCGCATGACGTCTCTATGACGCCAGAGAAGAACGCCCGCCGCGGTGTCTCGGTGAGCCGCCACGCCAACGTAGTTGCCATGCAGCCGAACGATGTCTTGTGCGCCTTCATGGAATGTGGCCGCCGTGACGTCACAGGCAAAGAGGGGCGAAGAGAATCAAAGAGAGGCAAAGAGGGCTGACGACTGCCGAGGATTAGTGAATGCTTTCGCATTCCTTCAATACTGGTAGCCGCAGCGATCTCTAAATTTTTTAATGGCGTCAGGTACAGAGCTTTGAAAAAGAGGGCATGCAAATAAAGGGAAATGTTTTTTTTTTCATATCAAGCTCCGAATAAAGGTTAACGTCGAAATAAGCTCTTTAAAAATTTTTGTCTTGAAATAAATTAAACTAACCCAAAATTTGACCGTATGAAAACAGTTTCTTCAATCTTTACTGATTTTAAATTTTTTTACCACCGAGTGTTTTTCTAGTTATGTTTAGTTTCTACAGAGGCACTTCGTCCTATTAGATTAGGTCTCGAGGTAACTGCTGATCAGATAATTAAAATGCAACTACAGCGTGTGCCGTGTCATAGAAATATACCTGTGCATCAGCATCAAGCGCAGGTAACAAATTACTACTAGTTGCTGAAGCAGTGTTCATTTAGAGCGTAATGGGGTGACAGATATTTGGAGAGTAAGGTGTTGACAGCAATTTAGGGTAAATAAAAGGCCCTTATTTTATGTCAGTTTTATGTCAGCTGGGCAATACCGCTTTGGACTGAAAGCACCACATCGTGTTGGACTGTTGCTTTTACGACAGGACGTTTCACCTCGTTATCCATGGACCTTCTATTGAAATTATTTGTAAAACATACTACCGCAGCCCTCAAGTACTTACAGAGGACACTAGTAAAAGTAACAACCGCTGAAAAAAAAAGCTGAATCAAAGCAAAGAAAGTGAAGAAAAAACTGACCATCATCCCCAGTCGTTCGTTGCGGTGGAGTCGGTTCGTTTTCTACAATTTCTGAGAACAGTATTTCCCGCGGTGATCTCCGACGGAAATGGGGAGTATAAGTAAAAGCTACGACGAATGCGCAATTGCTGGAATAAAAAATTACAAATTAAGAATTGGAGCCTTACAATAGCGATACAACTAGCATCACTTCATTGCGGGAAACCACTGCTAGCTTGCGCTTCCAATACAAAAAAGAAAACACCGCCCAAAATTTAGCCCATAATGCGGCTCCTGCTTTCGGGCTTAAGAAATGTTTCACTATTCAATATACATATACAAAGATGTATTGTTACACAGTCACATGCTGCCGCCCTTTAATATGATCACTGAGTAATAAAATAGTGGTTTTTGTTCGACAAAAAAAATAAATAAATAACAGGCTGTTAAGAACTGATCCGCAGCGAAGGTTAATAGACATGAGTGGGACTACAAAAAGCAGACTTCCTTGTCTTCAAAGATTCCGACTTTTATTCAGTTCAACGCTTTTCACACCTGTAAGCTACCAATCTGCCTGGCATCCCAGAAAAACTGAATAGCAAGTTTTTTTACTTCTTGTTCGGTGAAGATGAGGTGAAAAATATTTGATTCGAGTTTTCTGCACCAGAAAAGGCGTCACCGGTACGTTGCGCACTCCCGATTACCTGAGACTGTGTCCATTCACAAAAAAGTAAAACGTTACGTGTAACGAAGTGGCTGGCTTCTTTTATTTGAACGGTAAATTTCTCGAGATTAGAAATCAGAAGAAGAAAGAAGCAGAAATATGTTTGTTACGCAGGCAAGCCATAATCCGCTTTAATTTCTAAAAACACATTATTAAACAATTATGACATTCTGAGTTTCACTGACGTCTCGCCCAGCCTTTGTATCCATCACCACCTTTTAATTTTGCTTGAAGAAATTCTGCTGAAAGCTTTGCGAACAAAGATGCTAAACTTGCGCGAGCCAATGAGAAAACTTACGCCGGTTGATGACAAGTGGTCACGTGACGTGTGGTCATGCTCAATGATTTAGGAAGCGGCTGCCACGCGTATTTTTCCTTCCTCCCGGTCTCTTTTTCTCCTCTGGCAGCAAAATGCAACAAAGTCAAAGAATCAGTGGGCGCAGTTTTTATCGCTTGGGAGCATCGAAGTAAATAACGAAAGATACAGCCTGCGGAGAATTTATAAGGTTCGGTTTTCATCCACTACCGGTGCTCCGATCGCCTGTAGAGCAGGGAAAAACAGGAGTGAACCGCCGTTGGACACCCGCGCCCCTCGCGGGATTGTCCCCTGGGAAGAGTCAAAGACTCTTTCAAGATGGCTCCGGCCTCTACTTAAAAAAAAAAGCAAACGGACGCACTAAAGTGATACGAAGGAGATACAGAGAAAGCAAATGTACCCATAGCAAACCCCGCAATGGGCGCAAAAAATTATTTTACAAAGAAAGGCGGATGAGAAGATGGCGAAAGCGCCGCCACCGCCGCCACCATCGGGGCACCGCTTTCTCTTCCTCGGTCCTCAGCGATTCCATATTTCTCCGTGTTCCTTCTTCATCGCCTCACCTGTCCTTTCTCCCTCGCCCACCTTCCTCCTCCAGGTGCACGCAGCCGCGGAAACTCTGTCCCGAAAGAATCGATCGGCAGCTTCGCCCGCGGATCAAACGCAAAGCCCAATCAAAAGCCGGCGCCTGTTATTTCGAGCCGCACTTTCCAGTTCGCTGAGCTGCGCACCCGGCCACTGGAGGAAAGGAAGGGACAGAGAAAAAGGAGGATATAAGGGAAAGTGGTAGAAAGGTAGAGAGGAAGTGCAACGAATTAGGAAACGCGTTCTTCAACCGGGAAGTCCATTCTACCTGCCCTTTCTCCCGTACTCTTCTCCCTTGAGCGGGGAAAAGTGCTCAACTTTGGACTCATCAGCGAAAAAGTTGTGCTGCCGAGAACGGCCAAAGCGAGTAAACCACAAAGCCACGCCTAGCATAAATGAGCGGCCAGGTAGATAATAGGCTATAGATGAAAAGAAGACATAGGAGAATACATAAATGGCAGGTAAGGCGTTTAGTACCTTAGAACAGCTATCAGCCACTATCACGAAAAATGAATTCGAATAGTGTTTCAGAAGCCGAGAGCTGACATTTGGCTTTCGTGCATCTTGTACTGCAAGATTATTGTAATCGACATAATTTATAGGTTCCAGACACATTACGCCAAATACCGGAATATTTTACACCCATCCTGCGCATTTAAATCGCGTTTTTTCACCAGGCGCAAAGCTTAAGCCGATCGCTTCTACTCTAAAGGTCTTCAAAAATTTGCTCGCGTGCCCCTTCTACTGCACTGACTTCTTTTTCCAGTTTAATTCGGCATTTTTGGAGAGTAAACAAACCTGATCCCTCTTTCAGAGAGAGCTGGAAGCAAGATCAACACAATGGAGGGAAGCTTTCGAGGAACTCCGTCCTGAGTAAACATGCAACGGCGGTGAAATGTTTGGAGCATGAGAAAAAAAAAGTATTTGCGTTCTCCTTCACTTCACCAGATATGGTAATTTCACATCTCCGGGCGCTACTTAGTGTCGTTGAAACACCACACTAAATTCAATGAAGCCCAGAATTTTTGAGCCTAATGGCGTTAAAGAATTGTGCTGTTTAAATGTATTTTCTATATTGCAGGTGAAGACAAAGTGTATTACGCTTTGCAAAGAAGCGGCAGTTGAAGGCACAAAATGCTTTACTTGAGGAAAAAGGAAAAAGGTAGTGTCAGCATCGGTCAGTAGAAAAAACTGCAAAATGCCCATCAGCGGAAGTCTTCAGATACAGCATTGAGATACATTCGTATAGGCATATCTGAGCACAAAAATCTGTGCCTCCATCAGATGCAACGAGGTGGTGTCAACACCGGTGACAGTTGACAAGGGGACTGCGGTGTCACTGAAATGAACCCTTTATGGGGCTGACTTGCTTCCACAAGCAACTCAAGAGCTCGGCGGCAACGATAGAAACACACGGCTCAGTGGTCTCCGAAGGACTAAATCACCACTGCTGTCGGTCGCGCTCAGTTTAAAGCTGGCGAGAACCTTCCACATAAGGTGCCAAAAGCAGCTACAACACTCTCGAACAATGTAGAAGCAGATGCGTGTGGCTGCGATCACTCGAGATAAACATGGTCGCATCTCGCGTCACAGACGACGTGATAAAGACCCGGGCCGAGGGCTGTCAGCATGAGCAAAAAAACAGTACAAAGCTTCGCGGCAATATACAGGGTGATTTTTCTTAACCTCTGCATGTTTTCATTTCAAAAGCTGCGACAGAAACGTCGTTGCGGGCTGTTGAGTTGGACTGTACAGCGAGGGGGTGTCTCTTAAGCATCAACTACAGACGCATGCTGTATTTGAGGATGCCGAAGAAGTTAACTTGATTTCGGCGACGATAGTGACAGCCGTCAATTTCGCCATATAATCTTGTTCCCTAAAATAAAAAAATAAAAATTTATTAGTTAATTTAGGCTTCTAAATCGTCTCAGTATTGATTCATGAGACACATAATGTCTATATTGCTGTAGCTTGATCGGTGGCGCCGCCTATGGGCTGGGCAGTAAGCTAGGTGTAGCAGCCTGCACTTCAATTTTCGTCCTCTACAACGTCCTTGTTTTCGAGCACCCATTCGATATTATATGAATTGCACAAGTGGGGTGTGAAGTGAGCCAATAGCCGAGTTTGGAATAAACCAAACTGCCGTGTTTTTCCTGTGCGTGGTTGGATCAACACTTTGACAGCCCATCGAATAGACCGCTTTGTGCTCATTACAAAAATATAAAAGGCACCGAAGTTGCTGCGATCACTCTCGGCGGTTACAGTTACCCAAAACAAAGTGGAGATGACTGAAGTGGTACGGCTCGACAACAATGCTCTTTACGATTCTTAATCTAATGTTACGCATTTAAAGGCAACGGTTGTGCAGCTCGCGTTTTACGCAAAGACGTGGGTTTTCGTCTCAACCATCCGCCGCTGCCAGGCAACAAAGTAAAGCGCGACAACTATTGCAAGCAAAAAAAAGGATGTCAAGGTGAGCGATCACATCACAAAAGAGAAAAAGAGAATAAGCCAAAGGGCAAGACGCCGTGCAAAGAGACTCGCGCCTCGTTTATACAAACTTGTAAAAAGCTCCCTGACGTCATTTCCGGGCTTTGCACCGCCGCTCTCACCCTGGAGCAGCAGATGGTCAACAAAGGAGCGGCTAGGCAAAAACTGCTCAGCGTCACAGGCGGAGTATAAATCACCGCTGGGAAGAACGAAGCAAAAATATTGGCGATAAAAGGTATTTCACCTCTCCTCCAGACAGCACCCGAATGGACGGTGCCGTCAGGGCCAGAATTCCCTGAAATAGAGGGAGAGAGGGAAATAGAATGCGTCACCGCCTCGGGGAAGAACGCGAGCTGTTTACACCGCAAGGAGTCCGCGTAATTCAGTACGCAGCGGCGAAAGCAACGCGTAACACACGCGCTTCCTTCCTTGCTCGCCCTTTCCACGTGGGCGTGTGGCCTTGCCCGTGCGTGCACTCGTCCCGTTTGCACTCAAGCCACGCCGCACAAGCGTTCGTCCGAGCACACACGAAGGACGGGTGGATTCCTTGCCACGCAACAATAGAGAACACAAAGATAGACAGGGACGACGAATGAATAAAAGCTGTCAACGGTGCCACCGGCACCGGGCATCGCAGCAGTGTACTTTCTGTTACCTTAGGACTATTATTTACCGCTGGGCTCCCTTTGGAGGGAAGACAAGCACCATTAATTTCAGTGAAGTCCGCTCCGATTTCTGGAGCTCACGGCGCAGCGTTTCGCCTTGGCCTCACGCGTCTCTTTGTGTTTGGTTCCCCAGAGCGAGGGCAGAGTGGTGGGGGACCCCTTTACCCCATCAGTGTTCCTGGTACAGTGTTTGTGCGGAAGTGCATGTATGTAGGGTAGAACCCCGCTCGTGAGATTTATAAAAACGGGTGGGATCAACGCGGAGGATGTGGCGCGCAGCATCTCTTCTCTTGCTCACGTCCCGTCATCGCCTCCTTCCTGCGCACCGTCATCTTCTCTTCTCCTTTGAGCCGTCTCTATCCATGTAAATATATGCCGCCTCCTCTTCCGCTCCCGCATTCCCTTTCCTTGCTCCTACGAAGGTTTATTCATCCTCATCCTCGTCTGGTGTATTCTGCGAGAATGACGGACGCAAGGTGGATGAGGCCTCACATTTATCAAGTTCGGACGAACGAAGAAACTTAACATAGAAAGCGAGCCAGGCAATATGATTTTAACAAAACTTCGTGCTGGGCTAGTTGGTGGGACATAGTTGAAACTTGGTTCAGCGCGAACGACGAATACAAAGAAAGGAAACGACACACACGGAGCGCTACTAACAACTGAGTTATTGATCTATGCAAGAAACACATTTATAGTCTTCACACGCATGCGCACAAACGGGCGGCTCCAGGCTACTTTAACAGTTTTAGATGGCTCACACTTATCTAAGCTCACATTATGTCACTGAAGAAAGCGTGGGAACCATATAAGGAAGATAACTCTGAACATGAAAATGACTTGTAGCTACATAGCATAGTGGGCATCTTTAAGGAACGAAACAGCGCAACTAAAACTAAGGACCAAGAAAAAGAGAGACACGAACACGCGCTGACTTACAACTGACTGTTTTAATCGGAAAACCACATATAAATAATCTCTAATAATTCGGTTTAGTGGCGCTGTTTCGTTCCTTAAAGATGAAAATGACAAAAGGAAAAATATATGAATGGGATTTGACCAAAACATTTCGAGAATCGACAGACGAAAAAGACACGGGCCAGGAAGTTACATGACGCTATATGACGTTGTCCAAAAACATACGCTCAGCTGAGTACAAACTTATGGAAGGGTCGCTGATGCACTGGCTAGATTTTTATGAATATGAAAGGCCTTCAAAATGACTCTTGATGTTGTGCTTTTACTCCTGCCTAAAACCTTTGCTTCTTTGAACCGTGGCGCGCAGTTGCACCCCATTACGTGCGAAACAAGATTCGCAAGCTTATCTTGATTTATCAAATTTTGAGCATGCTCCCTTAAACGGTCATTGATACAACGCCCTGTCTGCCCAATATAGCACTTTCCACAGGACAGGGGGATCTTGTAAACCACTCCTAAAGCACATTTGACGAAGGCTTCCTCATGTTGCTTTTTTGCAACCGCGCTCACCATCGCCGCAGATGCGGGGGCACAGCTTCGCCAACTTGTTTGGCGCGGAGAATAAGCGTGGCTTAGATAAGTGTGAGCCATCTAAAACTGTTAAAGTAGCCTGAAGCCGCCCGTTTGTGCACATGCGTGTGAAGACTATAAATGTGTTTCTTGCATAGATCAATAAATCAGTTGTTAGTAGCGCTCCGCGTGTGTCGTTTCCTTTCTTTGTGTTCGTCTTTCGCGCTGAACCAAGTTTCAATATGATCTTGCAGTCGGGTTCGCCCTACAAGAATAGGTGATGTTGTCGGGTCTCGGCGCTGCGCGCCTTTTGTCCGGTGCCTATGCGAGTCCGTTCTGGGTTTGCCTTACAGCTTAGGTGCGGCGTGGAGAGGTGCGCGCTATATGACGGCGCGATTTCACTGAACTCTTGCGATACGGTGCAGTTTTGTTCGCACATGATCAGCGTGGTGCGGTCGTTTGCGTCTCACTCATTTGACCTATATAACGCGGGGTACGCACTCTTTCTCCATATTTTATTGAAGAAAATTTCCTTTCGATGAAGTATACGCGGCTTTGAGTGGAAGATATCCGCCCAAATGGCGTGATGTACTGAGTATTTAGGTCTCCCGCCATGAGGACTCCTAATCATTCATCACATAGCTGTAGCGACACGTCGATGTCAAAAGCAAAGATAACAAAGTTCCCTTCGGGCATGGTTTCATTAACTTTGTTGGCTCAACGCAGGTCCCATCACATATTGTGCGCTTCCATGTTTGGTGGGATCCTACTTCCTGCATGTCTAGCAAACTTTGTAACGCCTGAGAGAAGAAGCATTGCGCTCTACCCGCGCGAGTACCGCCGCGCAGTGGCACCCGAAGAGAACGCATCACACACGCGACACAGTTCACTAGGAAATAGAATGAAGCTCTTCGCGATAGTACCCACCGTTTTTTAACTTTCATGTAGCTAGTATTCAGGAAGCGGCAGATTCGAAGCACGCTAGCGGATTCGGAACGAAAACAGAGTTGGTGAGGAAGCACTTCGGTGGAGTTTCGCAGCGGAGGAGTTTAAAACTCGATGCGCCATTGTAGAGGCACGAAAGAGCAAACGGTGCCGATGGAACGGAGGCTAAGTTCTAGCCTGGAATAGAGCCTTTCGCACTCTGCGAACTGCCTTGTACACGCAACGCGTACACGAGCTTGTGCTACGCACCGCACTTCCTGACAGCAGCACAGGGGACGCACATACGAGCGAACATAAAATATAATGTCATGCATATGTGCGCACAGCAGCAGCAGGGAAATGTGTTGGGGAGGAGTGGTGTTCTGGGTTGGAACGGAACTTTCTCGCGAGACGCGCGCGAAAAATCATTGAGTCTCTCCCACATTACTCCTTTCCTTTACGGCGAGGTTCGGACGGCCACCGCGACATGTGAAACAATTACTGCGCCATTTGATTTCCTCAGCACTGCCCGAGGCGCAGACTCCGTACACAGCGCCTGACAAGGAGACACTCATATTGAGCAGCAACAGGTATCGCTCTCAGACGAGGCTTCGTCTTCCGGTGTCGCTTCACAGGGGAAACTGGTCAGGTACGCAAGTACTCACGCACCCATACCTAAAGCGTCGTCTAATTCGGACAGGAGGGTCGAGGCAAAATAGGGGAAAACGATGCAACCTGAATAGCAGCAGACTAGAGGCATGTAACTTATCGGACAGAGCGATCTGAGGTGAAAGAATGCTGGGACGGCGACGAGTGGAAGGGAGAAAAAACAACGTAAGCTTCAGACATACCCGCATACCCGATTTATCAACCTTACCGGTACCGCGG
The DNA here is from genome assembly GCF_055824585.1 of Amblyomma mixtum. Classification (NCBI taxonomy): domain Eukaryota; kingdom Metazoa; phylum Arthropoda; class Arachnida; order Ixodida; family Ixodidae; genus Amblyomma; species Amblyomma mixtum. The sequence continues at coordinate 10,681,376 of NC_143016.1, read as the reverse complement.
GTTGGGGGCTATCGATTTCGGCTGCGTGGTCGTCGGTCCTCCGATTTCGCTGCCTGCTCGAGATGGCGCCGAAACCGTGTGCTGGATGAAAAAAAACGAAGCAGGCCGCTCCACTCAAAGTGGGCTTAATTTCCTACTCGCCCGCACCGCCGTTCGATCTTGCGCCGCGCTAGTGACGCTGCGATACGGAAGAGTGCTTAGATGAGCCACGTTGCGAAGGGATGCTTCATTCTTGCACTGCGCGTGAGTTTCTGCATGTTTAAACTACACTGGGGCGCGTCGGAGTTCATGTGAATTTATATGTTTAGTTGAACATATGCATGCAGCTCCTTTAGCTGCCGACGCGCTGTGCACACGCCAACTCCTCCCCCACCCCTCACACGCACACCAGCACACACAGACGTACACACGCGCGCACGTATCCACACACACACATACTCAGTTCCCAGTCATGGACAAAACTTCGGAGATGCGGAATCATGAAAGAAAATTGCTTTCTATTTGCCTCGCAATGTAGTCGGCTATTAATCATTGCAATGGATAGAACATGGATGCACTTAAATGTGCGTACGGGGTTGGTCAAAAGTTCCCAGACCACAGGGTCTGCTTTGAAGCGTTATAGAAGGGCCTTCAACACAGCTATGTATCTAAGCAAGGTTGTGAGAGGAGAGAATGATGCTTCTCCTACCCGTACATGTATAGTGAGTTTATAGGGTGGGGTAAATGCCCTGCCACACGGCTCAAAAGCAGACCCTTCGGCCTGGAAACTTTTGACCAACCAAGTACGTACGGTCATGTATCAAGGCTTTTTCACCAACTGCTATTCCTCCTATGTTTCACCTAATCACTCTGTTTTCTTAGCAATACCATCGAATATCCCAAACTAACGATTGCACGTTAAAAAAATGAATAAAAACAAAACAACTTGTATTGAAGTTGGTTCTTCTCTTGCTGCGCCTTATCTTTCGGCTGTAATTTGTTTCTGCAAACTGCAGCGAATCGCACACCCCTAACTCATCAAATTGTCCCAGGCTCCGGACTCCCATCGAGGGGTTTCGCAATAAACCAATTGGATCCAGGGAATCATTCTTCGCATTCAGTGGGCTGACTTTCGGAGAGGCAATTGTTTTGTAAGAACAACAAAGGCAGCTAACGGACACAGCAAAGGCGGGCCCCAGTAGCCTGCTTCGGTCCCCAAATTAAAAAGAAGGGAAGGGGTTCCACTTCAGACTAGCGGCGCAATTTGAAGCGGAAGAGAGCAAGGAAGCGCAGATTTTTTTTACGATCGGAAAGACAAAATAAAGCAAACTGAAAGGAAGTCGCCGTAATTACTCTGCACTTGAATGACGGGAGAGGCAAGAAGGTCTGATCTAGTTTTAGCCGGAAGGAAGCCGCTTCAATTTCCGGCGACTGCAATAATTTCGCCGCGGAGATATTTTTGCCCGCCATCGCATGTACGACGTTCGTAGCAAAAGTCGCGTGTCATTTTTTTGCTTGGTGATTGCTTTCAAATCACGCCGAACATCTTGACACGAATCATACGATCTCTGCATGGAGCTCTGTCTTACACGTCAAATTACGTCGGTCGATTGCTCATGCAGAGCCGAGCGTCGACATCATGGCCCCAGGAGAAATCGGTGGTGGCCCGCTCGCTAAGGGGAAGCGAGCCTGGCCAGTGCGGAAACTCGTCAGGAAGTACAAAGTTCATCAGCTCTGTAGCGGGGCACTAGTCACTGCGCGACATGCGACTCGAGCCTATGCGGTTGCTGCTAGCAAGATACTCTCTTTTTCGGGGCACTCCTCTGCCGAGCGTAGCATTGCAGTTTGCTTAAATGTTTGATGCAGGCGCCTGCAATGCACAGGTACCGGCATTGGTAAGGGTGCATCGTAACCACAGATATCCATAGACCGCATCGTCCCTCGGCAGCGCGTAGTTCGATCGAGGAAATGAGTGGCGCGAGTGTCCTTGGCAGCGCACTTCGCTAGGTACATCGTTTTCGCCAATAATCAAACGCTGACCTACGCCGAAAATATCGGTCCGGTCGGTCGGCAGAGTTTCTATAATTCAGAGTAATATCATGATAGGTAAGGAGATGATGCCTCGTACTGCGGAACGAGGACGGGCAGTCCACTGACCGAATGCTAGAGCTCGGGTTTGCTCGTGGGCGACCGTGTTGCCCGGGTGTCCGCAGTGCGCTGGGACCCAGGGCAGCGCCCGCGTAGAGACTGCGCATTCACCTTGTTCCGCCAGAACGCGAATTGAGACGCTGAGGCTGTAGATGGCACGATAATTCAAAACACCGTATGCCCCCCTTTTCTACCATAACCATGCTTTCTCTTAAAATTCGCCGCAGAATTTCTTGACGGTGAAGGCGGTACTGGAATGAACGACTTCGAAAGCCGAATGTTCTGTCTGAATGGTATTCTGCAGAAAATAACTTTCCCTCAACCAACGCAGATGAAAATTCAACAGATTTGTTTCCCGATGCATCAGACTACTCAATGACCTCCCCAACTATAAGCGAGCTAAAGAGGTGATAAGTTTAACACCAGACAGCTCTGGACGAAGCCTATTCAGGAAGTGCGGCTAGAACCAACAATGAGCCGCCTTAAAATATGTTTCGACTGCCTTCAAATCAGTTTCGGTTTAGGGGGGTCGAATGTCCCAAAGCGACTCAGGCTATGAGCAACGACGCAGTGAAGGGCTCCGGAAATTTCGACCATCTAGGGTTTTTTAACGTTCACTGACATCGCACAGCACACGGGCCTCTAGAATTTTGCCTCCTTCGAAATTCGCCCGCCGCGGCCGGGATCGAACCCGCGTCTTTTGGGTCAGCAGCCGAGCGCCATAACCACCGAGCCACCGCGGCGACTCTTTCAAATGCGTTTCATGCTTACACCTACCCGGAATGATGGAACAGACTGGAAATTTTATTAAAATCGTCCCCAAAAATACCTGCAAAACCTCAGTACCTTCTTGTTTTGGCATGGAAAGTGCGTCATTTGCTTTAATACCTTTGTTTCGGAAAATTTTTACTCGATAGCACAGAGGCTTCGGCGGAGGAAGAAGCAGTTGGCGGCCCTCAGGCGTCTTCTGGAAAAATCCTGATTGGCTGTTGGACCGTGGCGTCTTCTGTGACGCCACCACAGCGGAGAAATTCCATTGGCTGCTGAACGAGATGTCATAGACCAGGGAATACACACTGGCTAGAGAGAAGGGACGTCACCAGGTCAGGTTCGTCTGTTTGAAGCCTCCATCTGCCATTTGTAATCAATTTGGGTCTGGAATCTAGTTCCTGTGCTACAGTAATAATGGCTAAATAGAAGGAAAAAGGAGAGAGAACTGCGCCTTAGACCGCTGTCATGTGGGAGACGTAATAGTTAGGATACGGAGGACAGGACCTGAAATTCGGTCTTGTGGTAGCTAAGAATATCTCGGAAATAGCGGTACATGTTGAAGCGCTACCTGCCCCAATAAAGTGAGACGAGGATGTGCTCATAGGAAAGATTATTGAAGCTTTCTTGGCGTATATCGTTGCTAAAACACGTAGATTCGCGGACAAAATTCTCTGGACCAAGTCCTTCGTTAAAAAGGCTGATAGCTGTGTTGCTGCCTACGGCTGACGCCCATAGTTTTTGTAGGTGAAAGAACGGGGTCTTGGCTTTCACCTCTACAAGTGTGGTCACCAGCCACGTGCCAATAGGAGAGCTATCAACTTTGTTTACGAAACATATGGTCCAGAGACTTGCCCCAGTCTGTACGTGCGCTGTCATGTTGTGAAAGAAAGTGTATTGAAGAAGCAGGAAGAGATGTTTCGTGAACAGCGCTTAGGAAGCCTTAGTGTGTGCGCGAAGCAGTAGCTGCTGTTGAAGTGTTCGGTGCAGCAATCTAGGGCAATTCGCAAGGATGTCGAGATGACGGCCTCACGGCCTCCAGTGGCCAGCCCTATCGCTACGACCCTTCATATACCTAACAACAGACTCCTACGCGAGAGCAAGGGGTGAATAAAAATCTGATACTTAAAGGGAAAATAGGATGCAGTGCTTTTGGAAGCGCACACATTAACGAAGAAGATCAGGGAAAAGCTCCTATCGGCGCTTGTGCACCCTGTATACAAGTCCTCCTCTTCTGGTCAGAACCACTTACTTACTACTCCCAAAAACAATTCCGACTCGGTTTTTGTATCTAACCACCGATGAACATGACTTTCCGCAGGTGGAATAAGGTCCACTTCAGTCCGCTTATAGAGACCATTATTAGCGCTGTGTCCTTATAAAGATTTCTTGACTTGACCACCGTAGGACGGAACCTCAGCACGCAGTCGTGAAACATTGTAAGGCACGAACGCTTCCAATCAGTATGTGAAAACGATAAGGCACAAATGTTGACAAGGCTTTTGTTGCTTTCTGGATCAAAACGTTCATAAGTATCTGACCAAGCATTCTGAGTGCATCCTAGGTGTGCCGCTGAGGCATGCACATTTTTATTTATTTATTTAATGTACTTTACAGTCCCATAAGCAGAAGCTTTGAATATGTGGGAGCACATGAACAGTGAAAAAACAAAAATATATACAGGCTTTGCCATAATAAAAGAACACAACAGCAACAAAATGCAATAAATGCACGTAAAAGACGAAAAAGGCAATGACCGTGTAATCAGACTACATGAAATTTCTCCAGCGCGTTTCGAAACGACGCCTGGTCAGCTTCAGCACGATAGTGGATGTTGTTTTCATGGTATCTGTCAACTGCGTTTTCCGCACTGTGAACTAGACACCAACGCTCAGCAAAAGCGGATCCAGGATAGCCAGGGTATAAGCCTTCTGCTTACCACACATGTCAGGCCACTCTGAGCGAGGAGAAACCATTCTAGTTCGCAGTGTATTGCACAATGTAATACTTAATCTCGTTCTTTCAACTATTCCCTAACTGAACTATACGTTAACCTTGGTAACTGTAAATTCTTGGGTTTAACGTTTCGAAGCGACGCAGTGCAGTGCTCCGGACTAACTTGGACCAACTTGGGCTCTTTAATGTGCGTTGACATTGCATAGCAGGCGGGGGGCTTTATACTTCGCCTCCGTCGATATACGACCTCCACGGCCAGGATCAAAGCCGCGACTTTGGAATCAATAGCAACCCCCCCCCCCCCCCCCCCAAAAAAAAAAAAAAAAACTGACTGAGCCACCACGAACCATGGATACTACTATGGCACGATTATGAACGGGCACTTGAGGATAAACCAACTAGTAATCTACGGTAAATATAAGCAAATTTCTGTAACGGCAATCGATGCAATCAAGCATGCATCGTTTAATCACGCTTCCCGCTGTAAGAGAATGCGCGCTCATGTCTTCACGCACCACGTCGTCATAAATGGGACCCGGGTATTCTAACACGGCATAATCATAATCACTGATTCATTGTAGCCAGTGGAATCCCAGTTGTTCTTCGAATTGAAGCAAGAACACGCATGCAAAAAAAGTCGCTTCGATCCAGACTTGGTCATCGGGGACTTGACCAGTGTCATGTCGCAGAGAGAACATCCGATGCTCCCGGGCTCCAGCTACCTTGACGACGATTCCGTTATCTGGGAGACGAGCGGTAGCACTCCCCACTAGGATTATACGGCGTCGCAAAGATCTTAAATTCAGCATACGAGATAGCATAAAGTTTGCACTTCCAGCATGAACGTGCCTACGATGACAGTGCTTTACCAGCGCACAACGTTTCACTGATGGAGATGACGGGCGAAGAGTGCTTGTCCGATTCAAAACGTGGAGCAGTGACAGCCGTAGCGAGAGTGGCAACGAAAGCGTGCGGCACAGTGGCAGCAGCACAATGGTGTTTCTCATTTCACGGCCACCAGTGCTGTTGCAGAGGAGTGGCACGGGCTGGGAGAGGTGCCACCGAAGACGTGCGTCGCAGAGAAGCGGGCGGCGCGGGAGGCGCGAGACTGTCCGCCCCTCGTAGTGAGAAGCCAGAGCTCCGGCAGAGAGCAACGACTAATTGGCCCGAGTCGGCCGCCACACTGCGATCGATGGTTCCCGAAGCTGACGCGGGGTGCCGCCGTGGTCTAGCAGGCGAGAGAGAAAGGAGGACATCACCCCAGTGCTCTCCCCGCAAGTGACGTCATTGGCAGGTGAAGCACGTCCGCTGCCGGACCTGAGCCAAAGCGGAAAAACATTTGTCAAGAACGCTACACCCCCCGTCCCTCTCTTCGTATGCCTATCCATATCTTGCAGCGCAGCGCCTCGCCATCAGAATCCGTCGATACTGGAATAAAGGCTCCATCTTGCTTCCTGTCGTGCTCGGTCGCCGCGTGAGAATCGAATGAGAGCTCGCCCCCCTAGTTTTTTCTGCCCATCCTGGTATCAGTCTGCCTCTGCGAAGTACTACCTGGTCGCCCTGGGTGATGCCTGCAGTATTCAGTGGGAACTACTCCCTGAACTCCTATGCACGCTACTGAATTGCGGCAAACGTGTGATACAACTGCTGCAAAATGTAAACATGAGAAGGTCGGGGCAGACTGTAAACTACTGGACAAGCCCCCGCGATGACAAACTTCTTCCGCTTCAGGAAAGCAGGCGCCTGCAGCGCTGGCTGGCATTCGGCGGGTAAAATGCCCCACGGAGGTGCATTCCGTGGTTTGCAGCTTTCTTTCTCCTATGCAAAGGGTGGTGGTGGTGGTGGTGGTGGAACTTTATTACCAGCGGATATAGAGGAGCGACCCGAAGTCGCCCCCCGCTTAAACGGCGGCCGCTATCCCTTGGGCAGCGGCGGCGTCTTCAGCCAGCTGGAGGAGCTTGATCTGTGTCCCCGGGTCGGGGCTGAGCAATAGAGCCTCCCAATGATCAGAGTCGGTAATGGGTGGGAAAAAAATGACCGACGATTACGTTACTTCCTAAAGCGAAATTTGAGCGCAGCTCATCAGCTGTTCCAGCTTTTCGATAGATTGAGGCGAAGAATTCGAGCAAGACATGTATCTACAATAACAGACAACTTGTTATTTTTCACACATATTTCTTCTTCAGGAAACACTCCCCTACAAGTTCTTGACTGTCATGAAGGAAATTTTGTGGACGGAGAAATAGAGGGATATATGCTCGACTTGCTGCACCAATGCCTGGTTTTCAAAGACGAGGTAGGTCTGCGCGAGTATTTCAGAAGGTTGTCACAGCTGTGGGAGCCGTTACGAGCGAGAGGAACAGGATGTTCTCCCGCATAAGTGGTAAGAAATTCCCGCTTGTCTTTATATCTACATTAAAGTCCCCGCCCACCCCGCCACCCTGACAGGTGGCAGTGTTTCTGGCACAACGTTGTCAATGCCAAACATGCAGCGTACATCTGTCACTACCGCCACATAGCTTAAAGCACGATTGAGATGTCTACTGTTCCAAGAGGGAAGTTATGTGCCTTCCCTCTGGTTCAGGTGTCCACCGAGATGTGCGAGACAGATACTGGGCATTTCCTTTCCTCAAAAAAACAATTTACAAATTTTACCTTCTCCTGTGCGAGACAGATATTGCGCATTTCCTTTCCTCAAAGAAATACCGAAGTCACTTTGGAAATTCTAAAGTATGAATGGCAAAAGCCTTGTGGTCAACCCACTGCCGCTTCCACGAACCGCTTGGAGCGAAATCACTGGGCCGCTTCGGAGCCATGCGTCCCACTCAACCGACTGCAACGAGACGTCTGGCAAAGGAGCGGCGGTGTAGCGCCACCGCCGACGCTCACGTGCTCGTTCTACCGCTACTGTGTGACGTCACGGTTGCTATGCACAGCTGCGCCCCCCACTGGCGCGCCGGTTGCTAAGCAGAAGAGGAGGTTGAGCTTTTGCTTTCTCCTTTCCAATCTCCCGGTCCATTGCTTTCCACTGCTGGTTACAACGAACAATGGCGACGGCGACGCCGCGAAACGCAGCAACGGGCGCCCAAGAGGTGCGCGCTCTAAAAAAAACGGCGATCAGTAAACCACAGCGCAGCAGCAGGCTGCACTAAGAGGCGGATGAACTTGAACCTGATCTAAGGTAACCAAGCAGGAGGGTTAAATACTGTGCCGTTAAGCAAAAGCTCATCTACTCCCGAGCAGTGGAATCGGTTTTTCCACTTACACACTGCTACGTCCCGAGGCTCTGTTAACCTACTATAGAGGCGCCGCCGAGACATGGTAGGTTGCTCGCCGGCTGCAGGATCCTACTTACGTGTCGCGCCAAGAATTCCTTCTTCCAGCGAGCTTTGTTTCCTTATCCTGCTCTCCTTCTACAGCGACGTCTGTTTGATAGAGAGCTCAACTGCGATGGCTTTTTCCTGGGATGCCCCAGTTGCGGTTTTTTGACGTGGGGTCTCTTGCTTTATATTTGTAGTGTAATTTGCGCTTGCCGTAACTGCTTATAAACGTTCAACTTCGAAATCAATGATCCATCCTCGTGAGGCATCCTCACCAGAATTTCCGCTCCTGACGGGCCCACGGCCGCTTATCCTTCTTCGAGACTCAGACTGGAGGTAGCGTGGGACGTGAAGCTCATTCGGCATGAAAGGCGCAGACCGTCGGATGAGTTACAGTCCCCAGTCAAGCTTTTGCGTACTCCCCAGCGTGAGAAGAAGTGTCGGTCACGGTAAAATTCAGCCGTAGGTTAGAAGGAACGCGAAGCCCATAGGAGTCGCGGTCAAACTGAACACCTTTGCCAGGTGAACGAAGCGTAAGCTCAGGAAAGCGTAGCATCCGAATCAGCTGACCCCTTGGTCATGCCCAGAGCGTCCACAGTGTGCTCGCAAAGTCGGACAGCATCAGGTACGCCGCCTCGGGGAAAGCTTTTCGCTGATATGTTCATGTTAAGCAGTGACTTAGCCTTTGTACTTTTTTTCTGTATGGTGTTTAATCGAGACTCAGGATTCTTTTATTTCCTGTGCAGAATCACGGGCGCGATGTTTTCGGTGCATGTGATGTCGGCGGTCGTTGTAACTAGCCCAACTTTCTTCTTTAATCAAATATCAGTCATGTTACGACGAAAAATTTTCCCTTCATCAGAGAATTTGAGGTGACAATTGCACGGAAAGAGAATTTTTGCGCAGTTTCTGGGAATTTTAAGGGCATAATTTATCTCAGTTTTTCCACTGCTGGGGAAAAAAGGCTGAAATGAGGAATTTTGGGTTAAATTGAGAATTTTTATGATTACAGCATGAAACACGACTGCCGCACATAGGTCATGCTCCAGTTTGTGTCTTGTCTACCGACAATCTTTTGCAGCCGCCCCCCCCCCCCCCCCCCCTCCCCGCCCTCCTCCAAGTTTTCTCTCCCCATCTCGCTATTTCTGCTTCTGCACGGCTGCTGCTTCCTTTCATGTATCTTCGCGTATTCCTCTCAAGTGCAGCTGTTCTGCGGGGCATCGCGTCTCACTTCATAAATGAAGTTGACCTGGGCAGAAGCAAATCCACGTCTTTTCATGACTCCTAATCTTCCTTTTTTTTCCTTTGTTATTCATTTCATGCTGACAGTTGCGCGAGGCGCAAAGCCTTACTGGTAGCTGATTGTGTTTTCCTAGGCACCAATCAGTGAAATTACATTTCGAGTGGTTCGGTAAGCTACCAGCTCACACGGCCAGTTATTACGGAGAAGAATAACCGAACAGGCTGTAGAGTTGTTCAGCCACTGGTCATTTGCAGCAATACATTCGACAATTTAAGAATGAAACGTGAAATCTACTCCCTGACATGCATGCTTTTCCGTTAAACCAAGAAGTTAACCTAAGTTCTCACCTATCACAGTGGTATTTCCTTTCTCGCACGTGAATGGAATATTACCGCTGCTAATTTACGGCTCTTCCCCACTCCAACAAGCCGTTCGGATACAGTGTGCGAGATATCATGAGGAAAAAATTATCCAGGAGTAAACGGCCAGAGACGCCATCGCCTAGTGGTGTCTCTGGACAAGGCATAGGCACAGGACTTTCTAGCAGGCGCCGCAACTCCACGTGCGCAGTTTATAACCGAACGCGATATGAGGTGCGCTTTGTGGGCGCTAACAATCTTTATGGCCACTCTTTTCCCTTTGAGTGCCACAAAAACGGGATATGAAAGTTTAGTAAGAAAGAAATTAAGATAGCAAAACTAAGGCGACCTCTTGAGGCGCCCCATAGAGCCAATATAAGGGAAACGCTCGCCGCTCTTATATACACCATGCTAAAATTGATCGGAGCATAAAATGCAAGCATAAAATATTGTCGTTGAGAAAGAATGAGATCGAGCAGGCTAAAAACCTCCTCTTACCAGCACTATCTAAGGTAATCTGGGGCTTTCGTGTTCGCGTCGGCTAACGACGATAATGGAAAATAAACACCCCGATGCACTTTGGGAGAGGAGGCGCTTCGTATACCTTAGCTCTACGATGCTGGCGGAAACGACATTTGATAAACTGATCCTAACGACCGCTTAAATACACACACCAGAGACTATCGGGGGAGATAAGGGTATCCGTGCCGCATATCGACTTCTTTTTTAAAGTATTATTTTATTTTTACTTCAAACGACATCCCTAGAAGCACTCAGTAAAGCTCGCAACACAAAGACTAAACGACGTTACCGGTCACGGCAGGTGTCCCAGTGAATGGGAAAGGCACAATGGCCTCTGACGATCGGTCATGCAGAGTTAAAAAGAAGAGCCATCAGCAGGGCTAAAGGTTCCAGCTCTGTTATCGACAAACGATGCGCTTTCATGTTTGCTTGCGCCATAAATTCTGTGCTGCCCTCGCGCAGAACGTACGCACAGGTTCTCAATTACGTTCGGAAAGGCGAAAAAAAAAGGAGGAGGGAACGAGACACAGAATACAAAAAAAAAATAATCGCCAGCCGCTCACTCTTCCTCGTCTCATAGCTTTCATTATAACACAGCTCACTTCTCAGTGCATGATGAAAGCGCGGGATGAAAACTGCACGAACAGACAAATGGCAAAGAGGCAAACACAAACAAGCAGACAAACGCGCCAGTCAAGCGAACAAGTGGGAACTCAAGAAAGAGTAATGCTGATGCCGTAAATCTAATTTGCTCATTTTACCGCGCCGTCTCGCTCGACTCAGCGCTTATTGAAGCTTCGAGTTTCTTATTGTTTGATCCATAGCAATTGCAACAAGCACAAGGGAAGGCAATAAAAACACAAAAATAAATTAAAGAAGGGGTAAAGGGAAGTTAGAAAATAGATACGACCATGCGGCAATGTTTCGAAAGCCGGAGCAATTTGAGCTGCAGGCACAACAAAGGCTCATTTAGATACTCAAGACCCCCATATTTTTTCTCAAGTACAAGTTCTTTCCTTCGCTGGCCAATTGCTTTTTTCTATCTGGCTTGGTGGTTGATCTTCGCTATTTTTCTTAACAGGTTATATGGGCTGGCGCACAGGAGTACAGCCACTTCAGCAATGCCCGAAGGTGTTTGTGGTCTACGACGATTCCCTGAAATGAAACGGACTAAGGAAGCGCGCAGCACTCTCGTCCGAGCCTGAACGCTGTTAGTATGACCCGGCCCGCTGTAACATTCTTGGAGAAGGTACAGCCTTCGTCAGAAATACGCAAGGCACTGGATTTTCAGTTTTTCTTCTATACAGAGGAGTGTAGATCTATTTGCTTCACCAGCGGTCGAAACATTTTACGCATGAGGAGAGATCTGACGTCCACCACACATAAGCCTGATTATGTAGTAACTACTTGGCCGCTACGCGACCTGACACTGCAAGGCTTTACGTGAGCATAGGTTAAAACTTCAGGAAAGGACTTCTTGGCCTTCGTTTCTCACATGGGCAAAAGCACGGACGGGCTTTGTGGAGTGGTATGAATTACAAGGGATCAACTCGAACACAAATACAGCGCGCGGACCAAGACAGGCACGGGAATACGCAGTTCACCTTCTGTGACGAGTTAGCATGTTAGCCCTTGACGAAACTGATGCAACAAAAGCCGCTCGTCGATTTCGGAAACGTTCCTGGGAGGACGATGCGGTTTATTAATTTCCTTTGTTGCTTCGCAGTGAGCGTTCCACATATACATTACACAAAATGCGTGGTATGATCCTTCAGCACATCAATGACAATGTCGAAAAGTTCTGAATTCAGATTTATGCGGCGGCTATGCGATCGCTGTCACATGCTGCAATTTGTTCATCAATAAAGGAATGTTATCCACAAAATCGCGGTGCCCTTTTTGTTAATTATACGTGGCCATGATTTCTAAAGCAAAAATGGCGGTCTTTCACAAAACAAGAAAGTTCAAGCATTTATTAAAGGTCTGCCTGCGGTTCCCACAGCATTATGGCTCGTCCCTTCACCGTTTGCGATGAGGGTTGCGGGCCCTCTGCTTATATCCTTGCCCCGAACCTGACTACTGCTCTTAACGTTATCTCATAATGAGCTGGAAAAAAGAATTCTGTCTCCTTCTCTGTCTTTGTCCTAGTTTTATGCGCTAGTCTTTTAATTAACTATGTCAAACCAACTAGCCCAGCTTTCCGCCTTGATTGCGAAATGAAGGCACAGAAAAGCCGCCCATAGGTTTCAAATTTCCTGTAACGCCTTAGACAGCGCGTCTCACAGAGGTTTAAATGGGAAGCGATCGTTACCTATTCACATTAATGAACTGAGAACTAAAATCAAGTAATCTAAATGTGTTAACACAGGCTGCACTGCCGATATGTGTTGTTCTTGCCTTATGTTGAGCACTAGGTGAAATATTGAGTTATGTCTCTGTATTTTGCCCTATGGTCGGAGAAACTCCCATCGAACGCTTGTAGAGAAGCGAAAAAAGCAATAAATATTTCTTCGCATGCACCGCTCCCAATGTAATCCTGACCTTGGAAGAGTCTGAAAAAACACTCCGCCTCCTTGAAAAGCACTCAACATCCTGACCTTTACTTGTTTAGCCTCCTTCTACGCTCCAAAAATCCATGCGGCTGAATCGACTGCACGCCAGAGCGACTGCGCTCTGCCTTTGCTTTCTTTCACTTGGATCTTGTGTGTGCTAGCTGTACGCGGTATTTCGACTGCATCTGTCGACGGCACGTTGAACATTTTCAATCACATACTGTTTGCCAATACGCCCACGCCGACACGTATGACTCGATCGCCTTGAATGTGCGTGCTGAGTCTTCTGCGGTGCTTTCTCGTAGATGCAGACTCGACAAGAGGCGTTCGTGTTTGCTCCTGAAATATGAAGGAAGGGCTTTTACTTTGATGGCGCTCAGTAGAAAAATAGCATTGTGGCTTTCGCTTCCAGTTGTTGATATGTGAAGATTATAAGCAAGTGATCATCAGGACAGCCTAAGAGAACTCAAATGCCTTTCCTGTGCACGTTCACTACCTTTGACAGCTCGCAAACCCTACAGATCTGACAATGTTCGCCGGACATTCCTCGAGCTTTGAAGGTGCTCCTACCCACTCTGTCTTCTCGGGCGCGTCTTTTGCCGTAACGCTCGAATTAAGTCGCTTTGCGCTGTTGACAGTTTACCAACCGTATGGTCATGTCTAGAGAAAACCTAGCCTATCCGTGCGGAAGTAGGGTCTTGTTTGGGTCCGGCTCTCCGCAGTTTCTCGTTCACACCACGACTAGAACTCACGCCTATTTAAAGTCATGCCCTGTAGGCATTTAAGAGTGTAAGTGTCCTCTTCACGCGTCAGCGAGAAAGATGACATCAAGGAAACGCGATCAGCTCTAGTGTCGCGATCAAATCTACCGTCATCCATAGAGCTCGCCTACACCACCACATATCGCCAGCAGAGCCGTACAAATGAAGGCGATGCGGGCGCCACTTATCAACCACGGAGGGCGAGACATCGAAGCCCACCTTGGACACGATGAAAACATGGAACTCCTAGACGCCAGCGCCATATTTCTGCATGTAGTGCACATCCAGCATTCAGTCCTCAGCGCCTTGCAGGTGGATCGAGTGGACCCGTAAAAAAAAAGTGTACAAATGCATAGTAAACACAGGCAGACAACACGAGTTTTATGTGCGGAGCTTAGTGCTTATGTAATATTGTAATTACAGCACTCTGTTGGAAGGTCAACTCTTTAACATACCGCTCTCCCTTTCTTTTTTCTCTCAGGCATGTAGAGCCGCGAACAATTTTAGGAGCTTCACGAGCGAAGTTTAAGAACATCTGAGGGTTGATCAAGCGAAATGCCAAACAGAAACCAGTAAGGCTGCGGAGAAGCCTACAGGTTACGCAGGCCCTGTACATGAGCGATGGATAAAGTGATGTATTTCACATCAAGTCGAAAATGCGCTTACATACCGTTATCAATCTCATTTCTCGTTTTTTGGCGCGGTCTGTTTTGTAATGTTGCTGATATTAAAAGACGATGTACTACGAGGTCGGAAAATAGATCGACTAGCGCTAAGCCTTACTTCTGATGCTTCATCGTCGACACTACGCTTCGCGAGGGTGACTCCGGTACCCAGGAAGGCTATTCAAAACAAAACGTGAAAAACAAAATGCGAAAAATGAGCCTGAGCCGCATAAATACCATCAGTTCGTGTTCGGAGGGGAAGAGAGACCGCGTTCTTGTTCATTAATCCATTTACCAAAATAAGCGTAGCAGAAAGCGCAGCGCGAACAAGGCGCCTCTTAGCTGGGATATTTTTTACGCAGCAACGGCGACTCCCACAACCCTGCACGTGTCATCATCAGCACAAAACCTGGAGGGCCTTCTTAGCCACATTCGTCACGAAAAACATGAGAAGGTTGCCTGCTATGGTGTCTACAATGAATGTCTTATGTTATTCTTCCGGTTTTCCCTCCAAAACTGTACTTAGGACCGGTTCAATTGCCTCATATAGTATGCGTTAGAAACCGTCTCAGATGTTCGAGCACATTTTAAATTGAACTAAACCAAATAACCTTAATTCACCTTATTAAAATTTATGGAATAGGACTACTTCAAAAGTTCTGAGGGTCCTTTGGAATTTTAGGAAGTGGGCCAAGTTTCATGTTTTGGGGGTCTTCAGATTGTCAAATTTGCCGGTGCCCCATGATTGGCCCTTTGGTAGTAACGCAGTGATGACGACGTCACGACCCTATCAGCCGCAATCATAGGTCACTGGAAGTCCTCAAACCCTTACAGGTGCAGAAGTGCAGAGGTTAAGTGATGCTCCAGTGCCCGGGCAGGTGACCGTTTCAAACGCAGCCACCGATGGCGCTCGTGAAATTCAGGTTGCTTTTCTTAAGCTGCAGTAAGGCTAATGTGCAGCGCCACGGTTGGCGGGTGACAACTGCACTAAATTTTCAACTGTGGTTAATTAACGAACAATCCGTTGAGGAGGTTGTGATGACGTCCCAATGTCATGTGACCTCTCTCGACCAATCAGAGAATGTCGAGAAAGAAAGGCCGTAAATTTATTGTGAGACGCGACAGCCTAAATCCTATAGCGTTAATATCTAAACTGAATCAACTCAAGCAACCCGCAATTTACCTAACTTCGCTCAATGAAAATTAAGGAGAGAAAATGAGGGCCTAAAGACATGTGCTGCCTACGTACAGTCTAAAAGAGCCCTACTTAGAAGGTTAGGTTGGAATGCCTGGCTGAAAAAAAGTTCTATGATGCAATAACCTCATAGAGGCTTCATCATAGAATATCATACAATCTGTATGATATATCCAACAATTTGTATGTTATTCTATGACATCTCTATGATGACTGTATGATTTTACAGAAATGTATGACATTTGTATAATTTTCTATGATAAGTATATGACATTTGTATGATAAACCTTATGAGTTTATTGCATCATACAACTTTTTTCAGCAGGGTGACGCACTGCGCTCCATTATTTATTCCTACTTCTGCGCTGCAAGATTGTTGTGGTTGCTGCAGTATGACTATGGTATGGGCTCAGACATGCGCAACGCTAGCTTCCTGAACGCCGTTAACAGTTGTGTTCCTTTCCCGGTTTGTTTTCTTACTAGTGTGCATTTTTAGCCTTTCCAAAAGATCTCTCACATTGGCATTTTTGGAAGGGCGAGTTTTTCTCCAGAATTCGTCAGAGTAATTTTCCGGTCTTCGCGGCCGCGCACGCATCTCTTTGTCGCGTACGATTGCAGCGCTTCGTGCTGGGTGGATGGGGTGCACGGAACTCGAAGACTATGTTGAGAAGCAGACATATCACTCACGTCCACAAAGTGTCGTCACAACTCGTTGCGCTAAGCTAAGCAAAAACACAACGAGCTGTTTTACCTGCCCTGTATACACCTAGAGGCCGCGTGCGTCAACTAATTCGACTAACGAAGCACAAACTGCATTGTCTGTCCCGGGCATTATACAGATATCGGCGCGTGTAACGGCGGAGTAACGCGTGAGAAGCCCCAGATATCTGACTGTGCCGCCCTCTCCCTCCGCGCCATTCCTCCTCTTCCGCCTAGACATACAAAATATTTGTGAAACATTTGTGAATATTTGTGCTCCGCTGTGAAACATTTAGGCTGCGGCGGTGGGCAATTCGCGCTCTGTCGGCATATGGAGAGCGGTACGAGTGACAGCTCTGGCGCGGGAATGGGCTCATTATGACTTATTTAGTACGCCGCGTCGGCGCGTCTCCGTTGCCCCTGGCGTCAGCTTTTGTCGTACGCCGAAAGCGGCACCGGAACATGGTAGCGCCCAAAATAAACCATAATCTGGGCCCGACGCAGTCCTGAACACTCACGTGAATACTGTAATGCCGAGCTACTGCGGTGGGGACCATTTAGTGCGCTATTCACGACCGCTTCCCTTCTCCACTGCGCGAGCGATTGTGCTCGCACGGAAGGCCGTCAGAGTCGTTATGCCGACTCGGCAGTACACGTCACGTGCATGACGACTATTACGGCCTGCTACTTTGTTCTGGGCGCGCACCGAAGCAGCGGAATGGTGTCGGAAGTGTGTAGACGGCAGGAAGAGTGCGCCTGACTCTGCGTATAAGTGTTCTCAACCAGAGCCACCTAGACAAAGGTGGTGGCTCTGGCTGAGACGAGGCCTTCAGCAGGTGGCCCGATACGGTAACACCGCTAAGCTTTGGCTCACAACACCATTTCTCCTCCCAGCTCTTTTCAATGGGACGCTTAGGCAGAACAGAGTTTCCAGATAATTGAGGAGCCTCCCTGCCGTCTCCCCACAGAAGAATCAGTGGGAGAGGGTGTGTTGCAGGAAGGCGTCCTAGCCCCTTTAGGCTGTGCTTAAAGGGATGCTGAAAGGTTTCCCAAAAAAATTGAGTGAAGAGATGCACTTTACAGTTTTCCACCCTCGGAATTCGAATTTCTGATCGAAATTAGGCAGAGGAAAGCGTAAACCTATTTTATTTTGGCGAAAAGTGCAGCAGCAGCCTCGGGCCAGCTCGCGCGCCTCGTTGCCGCCTGCGATTGGTTGGGCGCCTCGTGACGTGAACACTGGCGTTGGCTCGGTGAGCCCGGCTCGGTCGCCGCCGATGTAGTACATGAAGCGCGTCGCGCGGTGGTTCGGGCTGTTCGTTTGATGCTTATATCACAATGGAACACATCGAAGATTACCAGGAGGATCTTGGCGTCATCCCCTACATGTACGAACCAATCGCTAAGAGCAAACCGCTCCAAGGAAGCAACTATGCTGGCGCAAGCCGTGCTTTTGGCTTGAACGAAAGCGAAGTGTCAGCATCTCCACGTGTTGGAAATGTCCTTTCGTAAGCATACTTTTCTAGCCAAACTTCATTCAGAGATACAATAAATTAATTTTGAAGTGAGCAAATGTTGTATAGCACTGCTCCACGAAATTTTCCTAATGCAATGTAAGCGGGATGCGATCGTCGGCACTGTTGTCATGCCGCTTGTCGGTGCTGCCGAAAATCTGCTTGTAATCCACACAGACCACTGACATGCGCAAGAAGTTATCAGGCTCTTTTTGCACGGAAATTTTATGCTGGCATCGCTTCACGGTCGTTGCGTGCCGGCTCGGTTCATAACACACGCGTAAAACAGAAGTTCGCGGCGCTTTGCGGCAGAACTCGTCGAGGTGACAAACGTGCGCCTTCCGTTCTGCGTGCCTAGATGGTATCTGGCAGTAAATTAAAATCCTTGTTTAGGCGAGTTGCTTCATACTGCAAGCCCTTGTAGGAATATCTCCATCCGTTTGCGGCCGCCTTTATCGTGCTGTTCTCAGATCAAGCGACAATTCACTAACTCGATGGCCTCGGGCTGCAACCGAGCAGGCCGAATCGCAAGGCTGGCTGTAGCACACGTGGCGCACAATTATATATTATTATTAATGTATGAAGCCATGCTGCACTCGGCAATTTTTTACGACTACATGTGTTATTATAAATGTGTTCCTGGCAGAACACTTTCCTGGTATTGGCTGCATTAGAACTTGAACAGACTTGTCAGCACTTTTACAAAAGTTCAGTGCAGGGTCCTCAGCAGCATCTGCCAGCGGCATTCGACTTGTTGCACATTCCTGATTTGTATTGCTGTTTGGTGTGCATTCTTGACTGTCTGGTGTGCAGCCTCCAGGTGTGATGTCATTTTCCATGCACTCTTGATTTGCACTATCGTCTGGTGTGCAGTCTTGATCTTGCAGCAGTTCGGCAAGAACCTGAAAGGCATAAGCCATATGATGTTATTGTTGCAAACAGAACAAAAGTGTGCTTCAGTATGAGTAAAATCTTCTGGTTTATTTCATAAACCACTTTGTTGATTGGCGAGCTCCGTGCAAAGTGAGGTTATTTATTATATACCAGGTGTTTCTTTAGAAGGTTCAAAACTTATTTTAAAAAATGGGTAACTAACCTTGTATTAATTTTATCCCTGGGGCTATATTGGGGGATATGGAAGACACCAGTAATAGGCAGAAGGCTTCCATTAGCTCACTAAACTGCATATCTTAATTAAATTTTTATTTTCATATTATGTTGTATATGCAGATTTGGAGCACCTCCTGCAAATACTATAGCCAAGCAAAAAATATCTCTTTAAAAACTTCCACCCTGGCAGGCAACTTTACGCGCTAACACAGCGCCAGCGGGCGCGCCCGACGTAGATCGCTAAAAAAAAAGAGAGAAAAGTGTACGCTTTGGGGCCGGACTGCAAGCGCCATGACTGCGCACATTGGGCGTTGACGAGGCGGCTACCAGCCAGGCCCCAGGCGAAACCAAAGAAACATCTGCAAAGAGTTTTCTCGGCGCTCCGAGCACGAAGAAAAATGTGCCGCGTATTACTCCCTATGTTCTCGCCACTGAGGGCTGCGCATGAATCCTAGAATATGTGAGCTCCAACATAATTGAGTAAAGAGGCTGCATATGCTCGCTTTTCACATGCTTTTCACATGCTCGCATACCGAACGAAGTTCTCTGCTCACGCGCGGTGCGCAGTCTCCGGTTGTGAGGCGCACTTCGCGTCGCTCCAGCTCTTGCAGTATTAGTAGCAGTTTAATATTTTTATTCAGCCAAAAAATTTAGGGCCGAGCTCTGATATGAGTAATGCTGTACGAGATGCATGATGCCTGCAAGCATAAAAGCTAAGCACTTATTTTGCAAGCTGCAGTTTGCTGCCTTCCTGACGTTCTCATTCCAGCGCCGTTCATCTCACTACTACCGAAAGTCTTGCATCCACGAAATAACGCGCCATACACTACACAGAACACCGGTTCGCGCAGTCAAATTCTCATAGAGTTAATACACAAATTCTTACCTCGAGCTTCCTCCTTTTCGCGAAAGCTGGCCTCGGTGGCGGTGACGAGCTGCTGTGCGCGAAGACAGACTATTGCGCCGGGTTTCAGTCGAGCTGACTTTGTTGACAGGCCCAATGAACGTATTATCGACCGGCTCTGGTTATAGTCTTCATCACAAAAGTGGTCAGAGCATAGCACTGTAGTCTTTGAGGGCTTGAAATCCCTTCGCTTCACGGCAGCGACCCACCTCGCGGAAAGCTTCTTATTTTGCGGGAAATAATGAAAGACCACATCGTCGCGGCCGCTGGTGTTAGTGCAGCCGAAGGCTGCGCAGAACGCCGGCATGATGGTTCACCGCTTCACTCGATGCTGCACACGTTTCTGTACGTCACCACAAACATAAAAACGGCAGCTCGAAGCAGCTTATGATGGCACGCACGCAGAAACAAGCACGGTCGCGGAGGCTGCGAGGCGACGGAACACCAACGTTTACGTCACCACCCCACGGTTTCCGGTTTCGGCTCGCATCGTCAGTGTCATCAGCAGCGCTCGGCGGACAGCGGGGGGCGGAGCTACCGCGCAATTTTAAACGGCGATTACGTCGCTCCTAAGTGATTAATCTGCAAAAAAATTTCACCCGCATGATTTTTAAGGTTCCCACATCCATACGTGAGCATCTTAATGAATTCAAAAATCTCTTCAGCTTCCCTTTAAACATTTCTCTTCCCATCTCCCTCCCTCCCCTCACTGAACCAGCCAGAGGAAAAGCGCAGGATCATTTCTGACGACCGGAGACACTCCCCGACAGCCAATCACGTAATGGAGCCCCGGTGATTTCGGGACTCAGGCTGACGAAATTCGACCGCCACCCACCATCATCCCGAGCCTTACCCAACTCGTTGACTCCTCGGTAAACAACCAAGAAAGCCCTGCAAACAGGTCGAGAGAGCGCGTCCAGGCAGAGATTCTCTTCACGAAGCCTCCTCCCTTACACCTGACGAGAACTGCGGGCGGAGTGCGCAAATCCTGTAGCTGCACCACAAAGCGCTCACTTGAATCTTTTATCATAGATTAGCACTGTTTACCGGCGTGTGCACGGGTGTGTCGCTTGTTGCCAGAGCGGCTGCGTTTGCTTTCTTCCGTTTCTTTTTACACATTTTGCTCATCAATAGCCTGTAAAGACGGCTAATGCGAACCGATACCCCTCCATACTCCAAGGATAAAAAAAACGACACGTTGTGAGTTTATCAATCAATTTATATCCAGACACTGAATGAGCGCTAGAAGCTACGGGCAACCTAAGCGCAATGCTTAAAAGAAATCAGTCACAATAATCAGCATATGACATGCCTTTAAGGTCGAGACATAACTAAAAATACAGGCCCCGAAGGTGTCCTGACCGGTTCAGCATCGAGGTTCAACGAACTCAGTATGGGCGAACTGTGGTTTTTATATATCACAACTGAGGCGAAGGAAATTAGATTCAAAGAACACGCTATATCCCCCCCCCCCCCTTCTTTTGCAGCCCCTTCTTCCATGTTACTGTTTCGCGCAGGAATTCACAACCCCAAGGCCTTACTTTATGAACGATTTGCTTTATATTTATGGTACAACTTGTGCTGAAGCCAAAGAGAATGAGCGCGTACTGAATGCTCCGAGTAAGTAATAACTCAATAGACATATAGAAACTAAAAACACTATACAAACAGAGAAATGCTGTGCACGGGACACGAAAAAAACGACCTCCAGACATGCGCCCAATGAAAAGAAACGGGAAGAAAAATATAAGTGAAAGGAAGGTTGTCCTCTATGAATTAAACGAAGACTGCGAAATTTCTTGGGTGGTTCCCTCTTCGTGAATTTAAGTACGTCGCCCCGCCAGCCAAAAGCGGACCTGTGTACGCTCCGAGGAACCGCTTATGCCTCAACCTTTTGTTGACGAGTGCTTTTCCTGGATTAAGCGTTAGCATCAGGTGGATAATCTTGCATGCTTTGCAATAAATTCTTTACCTCTTTTATTTTCATGTTTTGAGGCTAAACTACGCACACCACCTAACGCAGGCGGCAGCCGACACTGAAACCGTCAGCAGTGATCAATAACGGAAAAGCGTTCTTAGTAAACTTGCACAAGGCAGAAGCTTCCGAAGCGTCCAAGAAGCTAACAATTTCCGCTCTGTTTCTTTCGCTTAATTCTCCCAACACAATAACACAAGAGAGGCCTCACTCGTACGGAGAAACGGACAAAAGATGAAAGCGGAAGGACGGACGGCATGAAACAGCTCCAATATTTCTTGCTGCAAACGAGCAACGTAGCCACGGCTGTGCAAGACCAGCAGAGCACGAAAGATCGCTACCCGGGCTGAGTTGCTGCAGTCGCGGAAGAGTGCTTGCCGGCGCACCCCGCATTCTTGGGCGGATCATCTCAACTCTCGTTTTTGTCGCCGCTGCTTCTGCTCTTTTGTTTTCGCTCCCCCACCCTCCGTTCACTTCGATCTTCACTTAGGGCGCGCATGGTGCCCTCCGGCTTATCTGTGCAGCCGCTTTTCTACCCATGGCGTTTGTTTCCTTTTTTTTCGCTTCATCACTGAAGGCGACTCCTGCTCACTCTCATCGCCGTCTTCCTCGGGATGTACAGGGTCTGTTCTGAAAGTAGTAGGACTGGTTTTTTCCTTGGCGAACGGCCGGACGAGAGGTGGTCTGCGCGTGCAGGATCGTTGAAGGGGGATATTGGGAATGCTGGGAAAAATCGGCAGTCGGCTCTCGGCCGTTGAAGAGAGGAGGTCGCTTGTACTGAGAACCCCTGTCGAAACGTCTCGTCACGCAGAATCGTCGAGCGTTTACTGGATCAGCGATACGCGATGAAATTTTGAGTAAATCTTGGTAAAACGGGCAAAGAGACTCACAACATGATTAAGGAGGCCTACGGTGCCGCTTCCATGGGTAGATCAGGTGTTTTTTGAGTGGCACAAGCTTTTCTGAGAATGTAAGGAAAGAGTGGAGGAAGACGACCGCTCCAGACGCCCTTCGACCAGCAAGACCAACTAAAATGTGTAGCGAGTGAAACATTTACTTAACAGTGATCGTAGAATGAGTATCACAATGATTGCTGATGACTTGAGCATTCCTCAAACCCAAGTTTTTGAGATCGTGGCAGAAAACTTATCCATGAGGAAAGCGTGCGCGAAATTGGTGCCGGGAGTGTTCTCAGAGGAGGAAAAGGCCAACCGGTAGGATCTTCATCATGTGAATGAGGACTCCGATTTTTTGCCCAGCACAAGGCGTCAACGCTGCCTCAGCCCCCCTACAGCCTCGACTTGGCCCCGCCAGACTTTTTTCTATTCCCGAGAATAAAATCGACGCTCGAGGGGAAACATCACGGATCGGTAGAGGTGGTTCAACAGGCCGTGACGAGGGAGCTAAACAGCATTCCGGTCCAGGCGTTCCTGGAGGCGTACGAAAATTGTAAAACTCATTGGCAGCAGCATGTAGGTGCGGAAGGGTGCTACCTTGAAAAATTGTAATCGTTTGTACTATTCTCTTGAATAAATTTTGTTTAAAAAAATGAGTCCTACTACTTTCAGAACAGACCATGTAAGTGCAACACTGGAGTGGAGGTAGTGCGATAGTGTGGACCAAGTAACGTAAGCAGTATTTTAGAGCATCGATACAACACCTGCAGCGTTTACACCTCCCCTGTACTTAATATATTCTTATCCATACTGGTACACACCCGGGATTCCCCATGGACTTTGCTAGAGAGTGTGGATAAGGGCACCGAGAGTATAGGGCAACTTAATGCGGAACCTACTTGGGCTGATGCTAACGCCGCTTCGGGCTACGACATTTACCATTTGATTTTGTTTTCCTTTCTTCTTTTCTTCGAAGTGATGTATTGATACACTGCATTCTGCTAAGTTTCCTCTCAGGTCGGCATTGTCACATGTTTCTCTGCGATGGTTACATGAAACGAGAAGTGAAACGCCCTATGCATGTCGCGTCGGTGCGACGTGAACAACACACGAGATACTTACGAAGAATCTCCTGGCAGTCCACTGAAGTAATATAGCTCGAAAACAGCAGAGAAATGATTGCGAAGGCAGATGTTATTCGAGTCCTCTCAAAAAAGAAGAAAAAAGAAGAGCAACGGTCGAAAAATGGGCATTATGGAACCGGGTTTTCACTTGCCACATATGCCGGGAGTACACATGCGAATGCGCGGTCGAAACAAGATGGCTGTGGGTACACAACTCCATTTTAGTGGCCTGGGAATTGTATTTCAGCGTGAATGGAGACGAAGACAAGAGAACGAGCGAAAAACAAAAGCTCCAGTTTCTTGCTAATAACCGCAGAGGTGAGAGAAATAACAATTTATGTTTCGGATTTATTTAGGTTGAATGGGGTTCTCTCCTCCCCCCCCTCCCCCCCTTTTTTAATTTTGCAGAATATGTTTTGTACGTACCGACCTTCAGCTATTAGCTTAACTCTTTCGCACATCACGACTGCCAATTTAATCAGAGTGAAAAGCAAGGGTAAAAAAGTAGAATAATGCAATAACAGCTCAGCATATACCATACTCTGTGCACTGTGACATACGTGTCTAGGTGACAAGGGGCCGTTGGATGCCTGCTCCCCCCCTCCCCGCTCCTTTGATAGGTCGTTGGTGCGTCGAAGCTATATATTCGCCACGGGAGGTTAGGAGTGAAGCCCATTTGTGCACTTTTTAGCGCAGCGCTAGCCTAAATGTCTAAGCATCCGCCTCGCATGCTGGTTTTCCTTGTTTCGATCGCCAGTGCCGCGTGATATTCGCGTGTTTTCCAATTGGTACTATTTTTCTCTCCACCTGATGCTGAGCTTTTCTGCTGTCAAATGCGCAGGAAAAGTGTGTTAGACCAAAAAAGACTTAGTGGGCTTTACCACTCGAGAATTTCGGTTGTTTGACGGCGGAGCCAATCACCGATCTGTCAAAGCAACGGTTTGGTCAAGCATTTCATGCAAGGAAAGGTGAGGACCGGGTCCGAGGAAACCTCGTACTATCGCGTTGAAAAAGAAACGCGAACAAAGTGGCGCCTACGCGCTCCGCTGTTCGAATTATTTTCATCGCACATTTACCTGGGTGGTAAGAAAGAAAAGTTAGATTGGTTTGACTTGGTTTATTGAGGTTTAACGTCCCAAAGCAACTCAGGCTATTAGAGACGCCGTAGTGAAGGGCTCCGGAAATTTCGATCACCTGTGGTTCTTTAACGTGCACTGAGATCGCACAGCACACGGGCCTCTAGAATTTCGCCTTCATCGAAATTCAGCCCCCGTGGCCGGAATCGAACCCGCGTCTTTCGGGCCAGCAGCCGAGAGCCGTAACCACTGAGCCACCACGGTGTGACAAAGAAAGAAAAGTTAGATTCGCACTGCAATGTGTCATGGATGACTCTAGCGTCTTTTTCCTCAGTAAAAGCACGATGAATAGAAATGCGAGCAGCAGAGCTGTTAAGCTCCGCTCTGTTCGCATTTCTTTCCATCGCCCCTGTACCTACTGCAAAACCGCTGGTTATTCGGCGGCACTGGGAATCGAACCCAGAACCTCAAAATTGCAAGGCAGATACTCAAACCCCAAGGCTAGCACAGTGTCCATATGCACGCATTTACAGCGGGCATATGAACATGTCTCAGTTTATCCTTTTAGTGCGGTCTTTAAGCGCTCGTCAAAACTGAATTCCCCGCCCGCACTGGGCTTCTCCGCATTCGAAGGCTCAGCGCACCGCAACTCGGGGAGCTTGTGCACAGCTTTGGGACGATGAGTTCATATGCCAGGTCTGATTACCCCGCACCTCCGATGACTCTGGCGCAAGCGACCGTGAAAGACTCTGTCATGGATTTCCGTCCCCAACAGGGGATCCTCCTCTCCTTTCGTGCTCCCGCCCTGGATGCCCACAGCGCGCTTCTATTCTCCCCGCATCAACGGCAGGAAAAAAAGTGAGGCGTGTTTTCGTGAGACCCTTATGCGCGCTCCGTTGGTTATCGACAAAGAGCTCGATGACGATTAATAAAGAGCTTTATGAACGTATTTTTCTTTAAGCTGTTCGCGTTTCAATGTGCGGCTGCGCCTTAGTACATTATCAACAGATATTTTTTCATCGGAAAAGATTTCGTCTGCTCCCAGCCCGGAAGGGGCGGGGCGGCCGCGTGACCGAGACCTGACCCCAGCTTGTCTTTCGGCGACCTTAGCCTTCCCATAAAAGCCCGACACGAAACAGTCGACCGGCTCTTAATCGCGAGGCCACTGAGTCACTGTCGTTTCATAGTAGTGCCGATATAAGCTGGCCGCCAGGGGGGGAGGGGGTGGGTGGAGGGTTTACTCATTTACCTGCGCTGCACGTGACGTCGCTCGGTTTCGCGCATGCGCAGAAGTGGCAAATCTGGCCTCCGGCTCACGTGAAGCGCTGTGTTGACTAGCCTAGTGAAGCTTTTCGCTTCAAAAGTTATTCGCCGTTTAACCATGGTTACACCCAAAGGTCGAGCGATAGCATTTTGGCGATAGCCTGGGCCAAATTTGGAGGTGGCCATCATGTCCGGCACTGTCAGTTATGATTGGACATCGCTTTTTGTCTAAATCGGCCTAGGTCAAATTTCGGGGGTGGCCTGGAGCAAAGTCTGAAAATGACCCGGGCCAAATTTGGAGGTCGCCATCATTCGAGTGCGCTCTATTGGTGTTGGACATCAATTTTTTTTTTTTCAAATTGGCCAAGGTCAAACTTTGGGAGTGGGCCGGGCCGAATTATTAAAAATGGCTCAAGCGAAATTGTTGGAAATGGCCCGGGCCAAATTTATAGGTGGCTATCGTGTCGGGCACTGTCAGTCATGGCTGGACATTGATTTTGGTGAAAATCGGCAAAGTTAAATCTGTCAAATTAGGTCTAGGTCAAACGGTTGCTATGCTGTGCTTCTCAAGGTTAAGCGAAGTTCAAATCAGGCACGGAATGGTGAGCGACTTTTTCGTTGAGCAGATCTATCGCTCTAATATAGGAGATGATACATCGGCGACGAGGAAAGAAGACTGCGCAGATATGGTTCCAGGAGGTATCGAGCTTCAGAACGTTGCCCCGATTATGGCAGAGTTGACTGCGAAGCAATGTGTGTCCAACACAGACAGGACTAGATACAATTTCTCGCGCGAAGAACGCAGTTATAAGCGCGTCGCCTGTGTTTTCAGGCTTATCAAAACCTCCTGCCGCTGCGTATGACAATAAAACAGCCGCACGAATAATAGCTAAGCGTTTGATAGATCACGGCGAACTACTTGTACTTCCATGCTTCATATATAATCCACGTATTCGGTTGGATGAAAAACTTTAGCGCTCATCTAGTGGATAGCGCTCGCGGCTCCCAACCGAAGAGACAGCTGTTTAATTCCCACAGCGGGCACCGATTTTTTCCTTCTGTCAGCTTTTGCTTCCGCGGATGAATGTTTGCACCCCTGCGTTGCTTACTTCGGATGAACAACTGCCCCTTAAGCAAGATTATTTGCAGACTAACGGTCAATCTCCTATAATTTAGTCTGAAATGTTTCTGGCAACGCATTTTTTCTCCAAAAGAATTAACTTTTTGTCCAACAGCTCGAAAAAATGCTTAGAGCTCACGTAACACTTGATAGTTTCCTACTGTATGCTTCGCGTTACTTAGAGCACGATTCTTTCTTTAGGATTGTGTTTTAGGGCTTTTTGCATGCGTGCGCTATAACTAGATTTATATATAGTAACAGAGTAGCTGTACAGTGCTGTAAACCATTGCCTTTGGCTCCTAAACATTCACTTCAGATAATGAATATCACGCCATCGGTTTCTAACCATAAGGTAAATAACTATACTTCTTCAACGGTTTGGGAAAATCCGAACTGGAAACAAGGCAAACACTTAAAGCTTTCTGGACAGATTACTTTGCAAAACTTGTTTTTGCACAACTCTCTTCGCAGCATTCGTGCGCAGTCGCTCTAACAAAAAAAAAAAAATACAGCCGCACTAAAGCAATGCAAAACATTCGTAAGAGTGTATGCGCCGCCGTTAGCACGCTTAACACGAACGCTCGACAGCGTGGCTTGGACTGACGCCAGCGCCGCGAAGTGTTGGCCGCTTGAGGCGAGACAAATCTCTCGGTAAGTTCGCGGCGGTTGACAACAGCTGGGGCATAGTTCAATTTGACTTGTCTTTCGCCTTTCTCTGACCAACAGAGGCAGGTTACAGTTTCTTTATCTCAGCAACCTGACATGGCGTATGACAGCTCGCGCGTATTTCGAGTTTGGCCTGAATGCTGCCTCTTGAAAGAAATAAAGACTGGGAAAAGCAGAGCGAACACGGATTCGTGGTGTTTGTAAGGTTAAATAAGGAGTAAGTTTGCCGGTTGTAGTTGTTCAGATTCTTATCGATTTCATTATCTCCGGCTTCCCGGTTAGTCCATGCTGCTCGGGAGAGCAACGATTGCACCGTAGCGTGTTGCGCGTGCTCTGAGCAACAAAATCACGAACCGCGCTGCTCTGGCTTCCTAATACTTTCTCCTTTCAAGCGGCAACATTGGTGCCAAACTCGAAAGGCACGCAAGCTGTCGCACTTCATACCGGGTTGCCGAGACAAGCGAACTACTCTGCAAGCATGAGACCACAGCAACGAGCGAAATGTGGCAAAACATTCACTTAATGAGATTGCAATCTCCCACTCGGTCAGAAACAGGCGAAAGACAAGTCAAGTAAGTCTAACTGAACTGCGTTCCAGTTATCGGAAGCCGCCGAAAACGTAACGAAAGGTTACCTCGGCTCCAGCGACCAATGCTTCGCGGCGCTGGCATCAATAAAAGCCACGCTGTTCAGCATTCGTGTTAATTGCTCACGGTGGTACACTCTTTCCTGCTCTCGCCTTGTAATGTTTTTGCCTTCCACGAATGACTTCCATTAGCACTAGGGCGCTCCTTCACTGCGTCAGGGTACCCCATGTCTTGTGCTGCAAAGCGAAATACATGTGCCAGCCCTCCCTGCACCATTCTTCCTCTCCATATAGATATTTACCTTCTGTTTTAGACAGATACATTTTACTTTCATAAATCGCCCTTTACGTGTCTGCTCGATGCAATCGCTCTCCCTTACCACCATAAAAGCCATTAGCAGTCGTCGTAGTACCGTGCAAAATGATATTGTATGCAGAGGTGTTTCAGCCAACGCAAAGGGCGTTCTAATGCACTAATCTACATAGCTACGGAGCCCCAAGCACTGCAAGCTGGAAAATCTATGGCAAAATTAAGTGCTGAGCACGACTTTGCGTGACCCTCTCCCCGTGTGTGTCAAGTTTCTGGTGAAAAGCTCTTATGCAACTGTAATTCTTTCAGGGTGTTGTGGGATCCTACCTTGCATACTTTTTTTTTTTTGCGGAAAGAAAACTCAGACTCCTCAAGTCTGTCTTGGCAGTCCACTTTGACAGTCCACTGCTTTCGGTACGGCAGCCATTGATCCACTGCAAAACAGCTTGTAGCGCCACCAGACGATGCGGGCTGGGCGAGTTATTTCTTTTTCTTTTATATTGCCCAATGTAACGTATACGAAAAGACAGCACAAAGAACTTCTTCACGGTTTGAACAATCGAGATTATTCATGGTAAACTCAGTCGGGAAGCTCGCTTTGCCGTTGCAAACAGTGCGCGCTGATGTCTGCTATACTCAGAACGGGGAATTCTATCGCCGTCGCTTATCTCTTCTATAGCTGTCTCGTATCAGCAGAGTTGAGCGACCTGCTCATGCAGTCAATGAGGGTTTTGCAGGATTTTCCCGGATCGCCAGTCACCCTCGTAGCAACAAAAGCAGACAGGGGCCTCCTCGGCACCACTCATCGCTTCTTTCCCACCCCTTTAGCATTATGGACTTGCCTGGGTGCGAACAACGCTTGCTACAGTGAATTCTCACGTTACGTCACACAGAATAGCGTTTTTCCACTACCGGGATTTGTCCTGGTCCTTTGGCCCCGCAACTTACCGGCGGTAATTTTCGACACAATTCGTCACATGGAAAAGCGCCACCCAACTGTAAGATGGATTTTAGCCGGCGAGAAGCACCACGACGCACTCAACAAGCTCATCAACCATTCTTGCCAAGTGATCAAGGTAGACGAAAAGGTCATCAACGCGCCTGCAGACGCCTACAAGCGCTGCGACAGGCGAGTGACAACGTCATACGTGGAAAAAGAAACACTGCTTGGGTTCACCGCACCTGGCCACAAGTTCCCCAGGAACATGAAACTTGCATACACGATAGGAGATAAACCTTCTCGGTTTTGCAACACCATGGAGCCTGCCTTGTATCAGGCTATGGTCCTCAAAGTCATGAAGATGCAGTTTCCCGAAGGAGTAGCGGTACTGGACGCCTATGCTGCAGTCAACGTTTCGCTGAGATCGCGGTGCGCTGGAGTAAGCGAGATAAGCCTTCTCTTAGATAGAAAAATCGACTTCGTACTATACTCCCTACCACAGGTGACCGGGACATCTAAAGCCTTCTACAGCTACGCCTTCCTGCCACCAAAATCCATTTGCTTCTTTGTCCGCGCCCGTAGTCCTATTGCGCCATCGTTTTATGATGCCTGGCTGTTTTTTTTCTCCTGCGCTTTTCTTTTAACGCCTCTTTGCGCCGCAATACTTCTTGTCCTTCACGCTCAAAGCGTGCTCTTTTCAAGAGAACGCGTTTCTGTCCCCGCTATCACTGCATTTTTTATCAGCGCCTTTCTAGGGAGGAGTCCACAGGACTTAAACGTTCGGCCTTCATCAGCGAGACTACCTTTGTGCGCTCTGCTCGTGGGCATGGTGTTTATTGGGATATATGTGCAGAGCAGTATGACAGCATCCATTAATGTGCCAGCGCTCTCAGCAGAGATAAAAACCAAGAAAGATTTGACGACACGCTTTGAGAGCGGAACAATATATCCTTGCGTCCAGCCAGGTGTCCGCGTAGATATAGAGAGAAACAAGCGCAGGGACGTCTTTGTTGAGAAGTTGGACAAGGCTCTTCGCCTATGCAAAGATGGCTGCATTTAAAATATTGGTGGGTTCGGCTGTTTTTCTAAAGCTCGTGATGGAACACATGCCTTCGTAGCTTTCTGCGACGAAGCCATGATTCGTCTTGCATCTCAACATGGCCTGGCTGTTGGGGAGGATACATTTTTATCATGGAATCCTGTGTCTGCTGTGCACAGCCGTGCTCCTTTCAGGTAAGAAGGGAACCTTTCATATGTGTAGACTCTTTACGTCGGTTCTTTTAATGCTTATGCTACAAACCAGCGCTTTAATTTAGAGCGTTTTATAAGATACCCATTCACAGAAGTAGTAGGGCATTCATATTGGGATCGACAACACTTATAGCCAGGCAATAATACTCTTAATTCAAGCAAAAGCTGCATGCATTGATGTTGTGGCCAAGACTCAGGAATTTTCCTATTTCAAAAGAACCTCAAATTAGAATGAAGGCTGCGCTTTTATGGTACCTGCCAAAAGAAATCTGTCTCAATTACGGCGAGTAAATAAAGCAGAAAGCAAGGGAGAAAATTGATGACATGCACATTAGTCAATTTTTCGCAATAAAAGTCGATAAGTCTTGGCAACTAATTTGCATAAAATCATTTCCATCTACGGCATGGATCTGCTCTTAACACGGAGCAAGGCATCTGACTTGCCCTATTGCGTGGGGACCTAAGTTTATGAGCTTTGATTCTGCGCAGCTCTGCAAAGCACAATTCCACGTTTTCCTGTCTATAACGCGCTTATCTCTGCAGCCCTTTAAGGCATGGTAGCTGCTTTTTTCGCCACCGAATTTAATTCCAGAAAACTATATGTTAGCAGGCACCAGACTTCAGTGAAAAGGCGGCATCGATATTTCTCGAGATGCTCTAGGTCCACCGCCCTCACATCGTGTAACCGTGCCTAGGTAATTTTGAAGCATGCTACTACTTAAACGTCGGAGTTTTGAATGCTAGAAGATGCGAATCCCGAAATGGCGTCTGGCTGCCTGTTTATAGCTAATTTTATTACGCTTATTCTGACATTGGAAAAATAATGGCCGCGTTTAAAGCTCCGCGCAACCGGAAACAACCGGAGTTTATTTAAGAACTGCAATGTGAAAACATGGCACAAGGCGACCAGCATGAGTCTCTTGTTCAGCCTTCATGTCAAGTGAAGGCAAGATGCTATGCCTTAGTTTCAACGTACTGAAGGCCATTTAGAGGTGCGCAGGTTCTATATCAAAAAGTGTATACTTGTGTCTTCCAGCTCTGCGCCGCATCGGCGCCAGCAAAGATGGGTTCCCACTCAACAGTCCATGTCAGAGGTGCCGCTCGATCGTCAAACTAGAAGCACGCCCTAGATGGAAGGGTTCTGCTTTTGTTTAGCATTTCATTTCTCTTAAGCTTGCAGGTACCGATGGTGCAGAGCGCTTTGATTTCGTTAATGTTCGAATCGTGTGCTGTACGCACACTCTCGGAACATCTGTGTCGCCAGAATTTCGGGAGGAAAAAAAATGCGAGTGAAGATAAAAATTACATATCGGTTCCAATACGCTGCGTGACTGGCTAACCTGAGCCAAAGCGGACAAGGTGCTGTTGATGTGGACGTTTACTGTGGTGGGCAGTAAACGTTTAGAATGTGCACAGGTGGGTGAGACCGCTTAAGGGGCAGCACTGACACCATCGTGTTTGGGAAAGGCGGTGTTGTGGGGAGTGTGACCTCCTCCGGTGCAGTAGACTGCTTGCGAACAAGTATACATGTCTGCGGGTTGTCTTGAAACGTAGTGTAGTTTTGAGTTTGGCACCGGCGCCGGATTCCTGAAGGGCAACTACGGCGACGAGGAACTGAAGGGTCTCAAGAAAGAGGCAGAGATCAGTCCGCTTCTTGTGGTTCTTGAGACCTTGGCAGTTTCTCGCTGGTGCTTCCGACACTTTCGCTCTTGCGCAGTCTTGCTGAGACGTGCCTCAGCATCCAAAGACACCCAGGTGTCTGAGCAGCAGCCGTTGAAGGTCTAGTAGCATCCAAAAATACGAACGAAGCACCCCGCTGCCGCTTTTGATGTTCTGCACAGCTGCGCCTTGCCAATGGCGGCAATGCTAGGTCTCGCCTCTATGCCAATAGCGTCGCATTCGGCTTCGCTCACAGCTGGATCTTCCGTACGCCCCTGCCTCCGCGGTCGCTGTTGAGGCCGGCGACGAGCAGTCGCGACCGTTGCTGCTTCCTGATTGTCGCTGTGTTGCTGCCGATAGGGCTCTGCGTCTGCATCGCGCAGTAAACGGGCTCCTTGCATTTCGCCTTCGGTGGCACCGCTTTGTGTGAGGTGTAGCAAGGCACCCTTGTACAGTGCGATGTCAGCACTCGTTTCAGAACCTCAGGAGGTAAAAGTATATCCGGAACCTTCCACTGTTCATCGTGAAGCAGGAGGCGCAAAAAATTATGCCTTCAAATTGGGGAACAAGAGCTGAGGTCCTCTTCCTGGGCGAAGCTCTGTCCTGAGCACTGCTGGCGGCCATGAATCGGCAAACACGCTCGATCAGCTGCCGCTCGTAAGACGGCTCGTAAGACGGCTCGTAAGACGGCGCAAGAGGATAGTGTGGTGCGAGACATGAGGCGTCGCGCTGAGCAGAGGCGGGCAGGCCCAAACTGACAGCTGGGACGCGAAAGGAAAGGACGAGGTGGGGAAAACTGGTATTTGTAGAGAGGGATGGGGTATGTTTGCGTTTGTAATTATGACCAGACCGTGGCTTTGGTCTTGGTCAGCGTGTGTGTGCGGAGGAAGGGGGGGGGGGGGGGGCGGGGCTAGTGGAGGGGTGGACAGTGTGCATGTCTCG
Organism: Amblyomma mixtum; assembly: GCF_055824585.1. Classification (NCBI taxonomy): domain Eukaryota; kingdom Metazoa; phylum Arthropoda; class Arachnida; order Ixodida; family Ixodidae; genus Amblyomma; species Amblyomma mixtum. The sequence goes on along the minus strand of NC_143016.1, from coordinate 10,647,876 downwards.
AAGGCCGTTTGCGAGTCAGTGTGGGTACTGTAGATTGCCGTAGGTGCCGTTTGCTAGTGGAAAGAGAGGGAAAGGGGGGTTAATCCGTTTGCTTCAGATGGTGATCATGTAAAAAGGCGAGTGCTATGGCGGCCTCTTCCGCCGTCCTTGATAAGCTCGGTCTCCGAACGGAGCCCTTGATTTTGATGGAGCCGGTGGATGGCTGGTGGATGTGGATGGCTGGTAGGTAGTTGGTGATGTGGATGTCGATGTGGATGGCTGGTAGGTAGTTGTCGTACTGACGTTTTAAGGGCTGGACGCGTGCTTTCCTGCGTCCTACGAGTGGATCGGGATGCATATTTCTGGGGAGCGACGCCACTTGGTTTCTGGCTCAGAACGCCGGGTCATCGTAGGGAGGTTGGTGTCGGGTTCAGGATACCCTAAACGGTGCCAGCTCCTCTAAGGTGTGGTCTTTGGCTATGCCGTGGTTTCGGCACACTTTTGATGTACGTTGAATGCAAAACTGCCCGCTTGATACGAAATGTCAGTGCAGGTTAAATACTCCCATGGGGCCTAGTTTTATCCTCAGCTTTTACATCAAAAGCTGTCATAGAATTCGTTAAGCAGCCCAAACCTCCATTTTACCGTGAAATATGCGAGGTCAGTCGTAAGATCTTCATTATTTAAATAATTTTAACTGCCAGGTGCCACGGCCGGCAGGTGGCAATCGATCGGATACTAATTTAGTTAACTGCCATCCCCTACGGTGGCAGTTAACAACTGAACTGAATTAAATTAAATTGCCAACTGATAACTATGGCAGGAATCGAATGGAGCGATCGAGGTAAACTTCTCTAAACATTCAGGAGAGAGGAGGGAGAGAGAAGCATGAGGGAAGAGAGAGAGGGAAGTGACGGGCGGCTTAGTGACTTGGGAGGTTATGGCGAGGGCGGCGAACAGGTTGCTGCCACGGGAAGAACCTGGAGGGTGGCTACCATGAAAGGAGGAGGCTAGGACGAGGGCGAAGGAATGCGCAAGCTGAGGCGATTCAACGCCAGAATCCACGCCTGCAGGGCTAAGCCAATGCTGTAACCGCTTTTGTTGATCAGTGCCCTAAGCCGGTAAGCCTAGCTCTACAATTTTTTTTTTTACCGCAGCGTCCCTTAGAGCGCCCATGCAGCTTAATGGTGACAGCACCCACGAACTATACCTCCAAAATGCGCCTCTGAGCACTCGGCAATGAGCACCCACCGGCTTTAAAAAAATTGGTCGGTCTAATCCATTCCAGCAATGTGAGCAAAGGTGATGAGGGTTAGCCCTTTTTTTTTATTCACAAAGGAAAATTGATGAAGGCAGAGCGTCGTGATGGAGACAGAGCGACAGCTTGTACAAGCCCGCATCGATGAATGTAAGTGCGCCTTGAAGCGCCTACAACCGGAGGCTTTCTTTGCGAAGCGGCAACTAGAGTTCCGCATGACGGAAATCTACGCCGAGGTACAACTAGCTGCCAACCAAGAAGAGAGGCGCACAACAGAAAAGCCCGAAGTTTCGCTAAGAAGCAAACTATGCACTTTGCTGGGGGAAAAAAGGAACGAGTCTAGAGGACCAGTCTTCAAGGTTAAAAACTTGTCGTCGCACAACATGAGTGCCACCGAATAAATGGTGCTAAGCCGAGGCTTGAATTTCAATCAGGGGAAACCGCCGGTTACGCGGAAGATGATTTGCGCTGTAGAAAGAGCCATTAGTCTTCTTGATAAAGACGTACAAGAATATGTCAGAATGAACGCGGTCGGTGTTCTTAAAGGAATGCGGAAACAGCACCGTGAGCACATTCTTTCCGAAGGTGAACGGAAGGCCCTCGAGTCGCTCAGAAGGAAGGAGGATATTGCAATTCTGCCCGCAAACAAAGGAAATGTGACTGTTGTGCTTGACCGGTCTGCGTGCCACTCAAAAATGTCAGAGATGCTCGAGGATGCGACAACCTACTGTAAGCTCATTAAGGACCCTACGTCGAAAATACAGTCTCGCTTGCAAGTGATGCTGTCTGACATATTCAGAGGTCTTCCGCCTTCTCAAAGAAAGCTGTACTACAGGCTTTTTTGCACTAATGGATCCGCTCCCACAATATATGGCTTGCCGAAAATTCACAAAAGTGGAACTCCGCTAAGGCCAATCGTGGATTTCACCAGGTCGCCTCTTTTCCGTCTGTCCGGTTATCTGCACAAAGTGTTGGCTCCATTGGTGGGACAAACAGCGACGCACACTAAGAATTCCGAAGACTTTATTGAAAAAGTCAAGGATATCGTCCTCGAAGAAAGCGATGTGTCGTGTTTTTTGATGTATGTTCCCTGTTCACAAGTGTCCCGGTCGATCTCGCTGTGGAAACCTGCAAAGTGCTCCTAAAAAACGACCCCTTATTTCCCGATCGCATGCCGTTGAACGCCAGCGAGATCAGCGAATTGCTTCATTTCTGCTTAGCCAACACGTATTTTACTTACAACGGAACAGTTTATAAGCAGATCTTCGGAACCGCAATGGGAGCGTCAATTTCAGTCACGGCTGCCAACCTGACAATAGATTCTATTGAACAGAAGACCCTGAACTCGTTCACACATCGTCCAAAGGTGTTGCTGAGGTATGTTGATGACTGCTTTTGTATTTTAAACAAGCAGCATATTCACAGCTTTCTTGAACACCTGAATGCCGTAGAGCCATCCATAAATTTCACTTTGGAAGAGGAAGCGAACGGCATGATCCCGTTATTGGATGTGCTCGTCAAACGTGATGCGCATCGCTTAGCCTTCAGCGTCTTCCGAAAAGCAACGCACACGGGAAGATACCTGGATATTGAATCCGCTCACCCTACGGCTCACAAGCGTTCAGTGGTTGCGTCCCTTGTCAACCGTGCTCAAAACATCTGTTCCGACCCGGTCAGCATTGGCAACGAGATGGCGCTTATGCAGAACGATCTTGAGCGAAACGGCTACCCTAGAAGTTTTATCAGTAAAGTGACCAAGAAAGTTACCTACATACGAGGAGCACAAGAGCTGACAAAGAAGATCAAACGTGCTGCGATTCCCTACGTGCGTCAGCCAGGCCCTTTCTAGGATTTTTCGTAAACGCGGAGTGCACATTGCACACGTGCCAACCAGCAAGCTGCGAGCCGATGTCGTCAACGGGAAGGACCCGCTACCACGTGCCAAATTCCCTGGAGTTGTTTATCGGATACCTTGCAGCGACTGCCCCTCCGTCTACATCGGGGAAACCGGGAACTTCCAGCGGCGCATGAAGGAGCACCAGAGCGACGTCAGAAACAAGCGCGCTGCAAAAAATGCAGTTGCAGAGCACTTGCTGTCCGCTGGCCACGAGATAGGCTGGGATGAGGTAGAAATCTTGGCGACGGAAAGAAACCTATCTGCAAGACTGCATCTAGAATCCCTAATCATCCAGACAACGGCCTACACGCTAAACAAGAATCAGGGCACGCTACATCATATCTACGTGAAAAGATTGCAGAAGATTCTGAAGCGTATATAACCATCCCTTCTTCTGTGACAGCCTTATTGTGAACAAGGGCACCGTATGAGACCCGAAACGTCATTTTTCATCTTTTGACTTGGTCAATGACCCAATTTTCCTTTGTGAATAAATAATGCTTCACCCTGACCAGACGGTGTTCCGTCGAACCATGGACTATGAGGGTTAGCCCTAAAAAACGAGATTTTTTTTCTCCGAGCGACACCTAGCTGTAGGTAAGATAGGATTGCATTCTAATGGATGAGATCACTTAAAAAATACCGCGGAATTATTCATAATTACAAAATAGCATTAATCTTAGTTAAGTCTGACAAAAAGCGCCAGTTGGAACCAGTGCAGCCAATTCCTTCGAAGTTTAGTTATGTGTTCGACAAAAGCATTTGTTGGGCGAGTTGGTGTTTTTGATGATCCATAACTACAGCGCAAACGACAGGACAGAGATGAAGAAGGGACACCACACAGCGCTGTGTGGTGTCCCTTCTTTATCGCTGTCCTGTCGTTTGCGCTGTAGTTATGGATTAGTTATGTGGTGGACACGTCCGAATGTTCGACAAAGACGTGAAATCAGCGTTTACTGATGCACAGTTAGAAACGTTGCATGTTGTACTGATTTGGTATTTGAATATTTGGCTATAAGAAGCAGCAGTGAGTTAGATTTCGCTATTATCTTCCAGGCAATAATATAGCAAATTTTTCGTGTGCTTCCTCGATAATAAGGAGTGGATTTGGAAGCGGTATGCATAGGCTTTTTGTGGGCAGCCTCGGGTTGTGGCAGCTGGCAACTATGTCGAATAGCTACGGTGCACTGTACACAACGATATGAGCACTTCGACATTAGAAAGGACGAAACAAGAACACGACGACTGCTGATGTTATAGATAAAACGTATATACCAGCTTATTATGGCACGAATAATTTTTTCTCTGTCGGGCTCCTTTATTTTACAGGCACCAGCACAGGCGGCTCGTGAGGGCGGTTGCTGAAAGTGGTATATCGACACGCTTCCTGCCTCATCGGCTTCCTCCCGTCGACGAGTCGCAAATGTCCTTCGACATGCCACTGCAGGAATACTTGGTCGTCCTTCAAGTCGGACTCACCCTATCGCTGCTGGCGTTTCCAGCAGAGCTTATCTGCCACTATTTCCGGTCCAAGAGATATGTATGCATTCTGCTTGATCACGGGCACTTTCGAAACCAAGATCCTCATTGAGTGGCACCCGCGATATACCTCCCAACAAGAACACAACAGAGGACAGCGCACACACTGAGTGGATCCCGTGCTGGCAACCATCTATTGGTTATTTCTCTGCACGTCTTGCCCTTATTCTGGGCGTCAAATGTGCTTCTCTCTCGGTGACGCCAGGGCATCGAATGAAAAAATTGGAATTGGATCTGTTTTGAACAGGAGTAAATGCAGACTCCCACTAAACATTGGAAATCGATATTCTCCCGCTTTTTTTAAATTTTGTGTGCGACAAATTGCACTGAATCGAAATTTATACCTGCCTTTTCAAAAACACATGACATACCACCGACGCCTTCTGGTGAAAAATAAAACCACGCTCTATTATTTGTTTAATAACTCCGTAGATGATCGAACACATAAAAGTGTTACACAAGGGTTAGCCGTTGTTTCTATGCATGCAAGAAAAGCACGGCAAGAAAGTTGTACACACGTCTACAAATCTCCGAGAAAAGGTTAAGAGGGAAACCTGCTCCAGTGTGTGTAAACTTGTGAAACCTTGTGCGAGCACACTTTGACGAGTGCGGCACTGGATTTCAAGCGTGTTGTGAGAGAACTCAAGCAACATTCTGCGTGGATTCTCTAGCGTGATGTTGTTATGTTCACAGCGTTAGATATTTGTGGCTTTGCATTCCGTTTTCCTCTCTGTATAAAATATCCTGCTTGAGCTCTCTCCCTGCGTTGTCACTATTCCTTGAGAACGCTGACATCACACTGGCGCTATGCCTGCGGCGGTATAAAAGAAATTGGTAGGCGCATTCATGCTCTAAGAAAGCGCAGTCTTGCAAATGCATGACAACTAGAACCTCGTCATAAGGTTTCGATGCGGCTGCAGAGGCAAGATGCTGGCAAGATTATGCTCAAAAAACCGAAAATGGCTCAGGAAAATGAAGACAGCTCACACAAAACAGGACGGGCTTTCATGCAAGTCCTATACACACGTACAATACAGGATTGCCTCCGGTGCTGTCTTTTATGTATTTTCCTCATTTTCTCGCGTCAGTTCGCTTTTTTTTTTGCACATTACGTTTCGATACTGCCAACTAGCTCAAACAAAAGTCTTGCAGCAATATTACAAATTGCCGTCCGCCCTAACACAGTAAGGCTCAATTACGTGGCTGGTGGGCTCTGTTGAATAGATGATTGAATGGTCCTGTGCGACCATTTCTATTACTCGCGCCGAATGAAAGAAATGTATGGTGCGCAGACGCCGATATTTGTTTACGGCAAAAATAAAATAAAAAGCAGTCCGGAACAAAAAAATGAAGAACGTTAGATCGTGCGAATAAGTGTAAAAAATGTGTGTTGCGTCAAACACGGGAACTTGCACCGCTGTGTTACGTCGGAAAAAGCTTTCTCGCAGATGAAACCGGCAAAGATTACAAGCAGCAAGCACTCGGCGCAAGTTTCTTCTGCGCTTTGTAGACGCTTTCTAGTTTTTTTATTTCTTTTCTTTTATTCCCATGCTCCCTATTTCTCTCCAGCTAATGATGTTCCTGTGTGTGCTGGTGCAGCGACTTTCGGCGTAAAGCGCGGTAGAGGCACTCGGTTCTTTTTCCGCGAGGACATACCTCTGCTGCCATTCAGGCTTTTTTCACAAGCAAAAAAGATTCAGAGGGCACTCAAGACTACTTACGGGCTGCGAAAACGAAAGCATTGGGTTGTAAACGTGAGCTTTCGACGTCGACGCAGGTTGCGCACTGAGAAATGAAACGAAGACGTTCCTTTTATGAATAATTCCACAGACGCTGAAACCACAAAGGTCCGAGTGAAACATTGGGACACTCAGTTCGAATACCTATCGCGAACTAGCCTCCGAACTAACCAAGAGACGTGTGCTATATGCAAGGAGAAATCATACACCACCCAAAACGGTGTACGACGAACGGTTGCGCCACAAATTTTTATACGAAAGTTCTAAACTAAAACGGCACTATCTCAACAAGCAGTTTGATACACCAAGCTAAACACATGTTGTTCATAGCAATGCTCCATATAGTGATTGTTTTACTCTGACAATGTTTGTAATGGATCCATCACTAGCCATAGCGGCTAAGGATCCAGATGACTACACAACAATTTCTGTATCAATTTCTGCGTGAATAAACGTTGTGATTCTGATTCTGGCTTTTGAGGGAAGGAGTATGGCGAAGTAACTGTCCCACATCTCGATGGACATCTCATCGGTGCTTTAAACGCAGATTTGTTTTACGGTTTATGGGCATTCAACATCCCAAAGCGACGCAGGCTATGAGGAACGCCATAGTGAAGGGCTTCGGAAATTTCGACCACCTGGGACTCTAACGTGCACTGGCATCCCACAGTACACGGGCCTCTAGAATTTCGCCTCAATCGAAATTTGACCGCCGCGGCCGGGGTCGAGCCCGCTCTTTTAGGTCAGCAGCCGAGTGCCACAACCGCTCAGCCACCGCCACTAAGCAGACCTCTTAAGAAAGAAGTAAATAGTTTGGGAAGGCATACATTTCAAGGTGCATACGTCGTCGGTTCTGGTTTCGTTTTTGGGGGTTTTACGTCCTAAAGCGACTCAGGCTATGAGGTCAGTATTTTCACTAATTTACGCGAAGGGCAAAGCTACATTGCGTCATTATAAGATGTGCACACTTCAGCTTACAAAGCAGCAAAAGAGAGCGCTCTTGAAACACGAGCTTGCCTCTGCTCAGCCTCCCCTACCGCGTACCGCGGAAAAAGAAACCCGCTGAACTTATTAACGAGATAACTGAATTAATGTAGAAAACGTGCACTGGACAACGTGACTCTAAGGCCAATAGCCAATCAAAAGACACCATTTGCTTTTCATCTCCAGTAAGCCCACTGGCACCCTTGAGCAGCGTGCACGTGTTGGCAGGTCATTTGCCCTTCCTTGTTCAGAGCAAGGAGAAAAGCTGCAGCGAGCAAATTGGTCGCAGTGTGCGGTGAACCGTGGCAACGCAGCGCTTCTGAATGGAGCCCGTTGGCGGCAGCTATTCAAGAAATCCGCTTTCGTTTTCCGGACAAGTGACAAATGTGGTCGCCTCGCGTCACAGGGCCGCAAAAAAGCTCGCCTTCCATTAGACTGCGATCTTGATGGGAGATTGGGTGGCGTTTTTTTTTCTTCTTTCGTTCTCTTCTTATTTTTACTTTATTTAAATATTTGTATATGCGGGGCCTTTGAGGCATGTCACGTGCTCGATGAAAGAGGTATGAAAATAAAATGGAGTCTGAGACTGCCAAAAACAGGAAAATTTTAAAGCTGCATTTTCTTTGCTGATTCTTTTATTTGCAAGGTAGGATTTCCTTCCCTGACACTTTGCACGAGCGAGAACGCACTCCGCGGGATCGATCGCATGCTCCCAAGGCGAAATGTACGGCTAGTATTTAATGTAAACATACTGCACAAGACTAAGGCAGTCATGAAGCCTGCTGAGGTGGTGACAAAGCTTTATAGCTTTCTTGTTTGCATAGCATTTCACAAGCTTGCAGTCATTACACCTAATGTGTTGTATATTGCAGCTGTTGCCCTGTGTTTTCCTATATCCTTACACCGTGGTTTTTCTGTAACGTATAAATCTCGCGGCAGGGGCCCACGCTGTTCCGTGACAGCACAAATGCGGTATATATTCCGTGTTCGCCTCGCCTGGCCCTGCACTGCAGCTAGCCTTGCTCTAATGCAGGAGCCCGTTTCGGCTATAGTTGTATACAGTTAAAAGACAAAGCGGCAGATGTCCCTGAGAGGGGACCCTCCAGCCAATGGCCTCGGCCGATTTCCATGACGCCGCGGTCAATGCGATCAAGCCATGGTGAATCCGCTTTCATCTGCCACCCCCTGCGATTTCAGGCTAGCAGTTCAAAGAGGTCAACCACGATGTCATGAGAATCGCTCGACGCTATTCGATGGAGGGCCTCCTTTAAGGGGCATATATCTGCTGCTTCGTTCCTGAGTTGTATCCGATTATAGTCGAGTTTTGGCATCGGAAAGCGACCGTGATGTAGAATTGTTTAGGGGAGCCGGTTGAAGGAGTCGTCAAGCGCATAGGCAAACAATCGATGACTTCGGATGCGTGACCTAAAATTTGTAATCCGCTATGACGCCCTTGGTGAATGCGTGAGCATAACGCGTATCAAACGACTTCCTTTCTTAGCAGTAAATGGTATTTCACTTAAAGTGATTAGAGCGATGAGGTCTGCGGTTGTACAAATTCACTGCGAGAGAGAGAAGGAGAGAGGATCTTTGATTGAGAACAGAGATTTAGCCAGAGCGTCAAAACTGCCGACAAGCGACTTTATGATGGAGAGGGGTTTTGCGCGAGAAAGAGTATGAAAAAGGCGCAGAAACAAGTTGCCGAAAAGCTGTGTTGACATCGGTCGCACGAACGGACGCCGTGCACAAACGCTCGCGCAACCTGCGTATCCGAAGTGCGGTAAACAGCGAACGTTGTGCGCCTTATGCCGGTCCCTTTTCTTCCACGTGGCTTTCTGGTAGGTTCTTTGCCTGGATTGGTCAGGATGAACCGAAAGCACACGACGCCTTTCACTTCTACCGAAAAGGAAGGTTTTCGACAAGGCTTTTTACTAGGAGCGCTATGCATGCCCGGTATCAGGATAAAAGCAGACACCCTGAAACACACAAAAGTTTGTTTCCGCTTCCATGCGTTCTTTCGCAGTGCTGTAAATTCTTGAGATCTGCGTTCGTGTCGCTAAAAGTACTCGCTTGGAACACGTGTCCGCTTGCTGCATGAAACAACCCCGGAAAAGTGACGTGTCTATGAGCCCGCAGAGCACCTGCTTGGGCTGAGTGGTCCGTTTGTACATCATTTACGACCCTTGATCACGGCGACCTTTTTTGAGTTTCGGTTTGAAAGACGACAGTTTTGGCGAGCGATTCCTAACGCACTCACTGCTATTACGAATGCCATCTCTCGTTCTTCGGCTCTCTTTAACATAGTACTAGAAAACGTCTTTTTACTGGGCGAAAATATTCGTTGTGTAGTTGGCTTTTAAGCTCCTTCGCTATTTCATTGATATCGCGTCGTCCTGGAAGACGGCTTTCGACTACATTCGCTGCCCGCGCGCCAAAGGGGACACTTACTCCAGTAACTCCACCGGGTTAAAAGGCCGCGAAACTACGTGTTTTCCGACGCGGTAGCAACGACCTGGGGCGGCCACGACAATCACGCACTTCACTCCTCCGCATCCTTACCCTCTGGGCACTGTGCGGAAAGCATGCCTCGAAGCGTAGGGACCGGGCCAAGAGCGACTGAGTCGATCGAAGATCTCTGAACGAAACGCATCGTAATATAGCGCATGGAACTCTCTCGTTCTTTCCCGCATGGAGGCTGCGCGGCCTGAGTAAGTGCCACGCTCCTCGCGACCAATGCCGATGAGCGCAATTTTCGATTAGAGGTATCCCCTCCCGAGGGCATATACGAGCGGTCGATCGACCGGCTGTTGCACTACGCAGGCTTACAGCGCGGGAAAGCAGGCACGTGCAGAGTCACGCCACGAACCCACACCGGCTGGCAGAGATGACAAGGGTCGACTGGACGCGCGCACCTACGCCACCGGCCGCCATCACGAAGTATCGCGAAGGGGCGATCAAGTGCCCGAGTGCTTAGCGCACGCGCTCGATCGCAAAGCCGCCGTCGGGGGAAGGGGGCTGTCGACGCTTCGAAATGTCCAGCGCGTCGTGGGAGACCCTGAATGCGACAGTACTCTCTGCCCAGCACGTAAATTCTCTTTAGTTGGAGTGCCTTAGCAATGGCCCGAGCAGAATCGCTGAGCGATAGTCATCGAAAGGTGGGCCTGCAAGCCACGAGTTTGTGAGAAATCACAAAAATGTACTAAAAGGAGCAGTGAACGCTTTTATTTGGGGACTGTTATAGCAGGGCCCTCATCATAACGTAGGCTATTATGAATGGTAACCGAACGCACACCACCCAATAGCACCGGTCTTCTTTCTATGGCAGCGGGTTTATGAATACGACCGATAGCTCGCTACGTTGTAACATTTGGTCACGAAGTAACTCGCCTCTGCCGCTTGCTTAGAGAAATAAAGGGTATGGGACATCTAATAATACTTCAGACACTTCAGAGCCTTCAAACTTCGTGGCTTCGTGAAATACTATACAAATGGCCAACGCCGATAGGAAACCGGTTCTGCTTTTTCTCAGGAACGAAACAAAAAGGAAACAAAAAAGTTCTTGCTCTGTGAGTTAACTTTTCAGTACTCTGGTGTACAACAGCAAAACTATTGTGACATGCTGCTTTGCCAGTCAATAAATCATACACGCACCACACATGAAGTAAAATCGAGCTTTATGGAGGCAGCGCCACTCCTATTGCTTGTGGCTGATTAAAGCCTTTAAAGTGGTGACTCAGCAGTGACTCATTTATATTTTGTTAATTTATGTGCCATTAGGCTCAGACCCATTACAGAGAGTAGTGGTTACAACGTAAAACAATCTAAAAAAAATGCAGCGATTCGTCATACAAATAACATCCTCCTAGTCGTAGGATGTTAAGTAAAAAGTTACAGAAAATTTTCTTATCATCGATTGACACAATGTCAGCGGTGAGGTGGTCACGTGTGAGAAACTCTGGTTAGATTGAGTTTCAAATATCTCAGCGCACCCAGTGATAGTAGCTGAAGGAGACATGCCGTTTAAAAAATGATTAAATCCAGTACATGCACGAACCCAACGAACCTCGATACGCTGGGCGGTGTCTAAATTCTTTCTGTTCTGCTATCGAATCTGTTCTGGTATCGTTGGCGGCGGGTCAAATTTCGATGGCAGAAGTAGTTTCTTTCCATCGATGTCGTTGCCATGACAACAATACGACGCTCCAGTGGGCTTTCCACCGGCCGCTATGCCACGGCGACGTCTATTTGAATGAAGGTTCTCCAAGCAGTTCAGGCGAGACAAAAGCTGAAATGCCTTCAAAGGGTTTGATTGTTCGGAAGATTCAACTGAAAATCAGAAGGAATAACCTCCTGATAACACTTATTGAACTACGAAATATATGGCGTCCAAATATATATATATATATATATATATATATATATATATATATATATATATATATATATATATATATATATATATATATATATATATATATATATATATGACAGACAGAAGCCAATCACCACAGAACAGAAACCAAGGGGCACAGGGGATTTTTTTAAAAATTAATTTATCGATTTTGTGATTTTGTGGTGTTGATCAATTTAGAATATTACTGCATATGTTATCGCTTAAAGCTAATTGATTAGAAAAGCAGAAGAAAAAACAACCACATGCCGCCGGTGGGATCCGAACCCACGACCTCCGATCCCACCGGATCCCACCGGCGGCATGTGGTTGTTTTTTCTTCTGCTTTTCTAATCAATTAGCTTTAAGCGATAACATATTCAGTAATATTCTAAATTGATCAACACCACAAAATAGGTAAATTAATTTTAAAAAAAAATCCCCTGTGGCCCTTGGTTTCTGTGGCTGTTGGCTTCTGTCATATTTACAACGAGCCTCTCATTCCCCTTTCCTTGTTTGCTTTTATATATATATATATATATATATATATATATATATATATATATATATATATATATATATATATATATATATATATATAGGTTGCGAAAGCGTGAACTACTAGACTGCTTATAAGAATATATAGCGAAGTATACACTTCGTTAGAGGAAAAATATTTATTCAACTCGACGTTTCGATCGGAAGACCGATCTTCTTCAGGAGTCGAAATGTCTTCTTCAGGAGTCGAAAGAAGATCGGTCTTCCGATCGAAACGTCGAGTTGAATAAATATGTTTCCTTTAACGAAGCGTATACTTCGCTATATGTATATATATATATATATATATATATATATATATATATATATATATATATATATATCCTGCCACACGTGTTCTAGAAATACTTGCGAAAATCGTACTCTAATACACAACTTTGAATTCAACGATCAACACTACTTACAAATTAATGGCACAGCCATGGGTACAAGGATGGGCCCCGCCTACGCCAACATCTTCATGCATAGTATTGAATCTAAATTCTTGCAAGATTCTCTCATCAAGCCCATCCTATACAAACGCTATTTGGATGACCTTTTTTAATTTGGACTGACACAGAGCAAGAACTCCGACATTTTATTGAACAATTCAACCTTGTCCACCCCAACATATCGTTCACTCACGCGTACTCCCACACCACAATTAACTTCCTAGATGTCGAGATTTCGGTAAAGGAAGGCTCACTTAACACCAGCGTATATGGAAAACCGACGGACCGTCAACAATACTTACACTTTCAAAGTTGTCATCCTCGCCACTCCAAAACAAGTATCCCATACTCTCAGGCACATCGATTTAAAATAATCTGTTCACAAGATCAAGACTTTGTGAGAAATTCCAATCGCATGCGAGAAGTCCTCACCAAGCAAAGATATCCCCCCGCCATTGTCGACGATGCAATTGAAACGGCATCTAAACTCAACCGAGATGAAATACTAGATGGACGTCGGCGCAGTGAAGAAACAGATCACCGGGAAAACTTGATACTCACCTACACAAGTAATCCCCCCAACGTAAACAAAATCCTTAAAAAACATTTCAACATTCTCGAACAAAGCGAGCGCCTCGCCAAAATTTTCACTACTCCCCCTCACGTAGTCTACAGACGACCGAAAAACATTCAAAACATTCTCGTACACTCAAGAACACATAACCACCTTGGGTTGGGTTGCCGACCCTGCGCAAAAAGTAGATGCCACGTCTGCAAACATACGCAAACAACCAGCTGTGCGATAAGCACAGCCTCAGGCTTTAAATGGAAAATCAATGGCGACTTTAATTGTGACTCCTCCAACGTTATCTACCACCTAGAATCTGGTGTGTGCAGTATGCAGTACATTGGGCAGACGGTTAACCCTCTACGAATTCGCTTTAATAACCACCGCGCTCATGCCCTATCTCTACCTAACCTCCCCTTGTCAAAATACATTAATGACAAAAAACACCCATTTGAAGCACTTAAATTAACAGTCTTACAGGGTGGGTTCAACAACACCCGGGAACGGGAGCAACGCGAGTCGTACTTTATTTATAAGTTTGGAACAATTGCCCAAGGCATTAATGAGAACCTGGGCGCTTTGTCTTCAATACGCCCCCTGCAAATCCAGTACTGACCTTGCAGTGCCGGCTTGACAAGCCTCGCAAGCTTTCTCCCATACGCTTACACCGATGTCCTCATCGCACAGCGCGCTCTTACCTTCCCCCGTTCGACCATCTTGACGAGAGCGGCGCCGTCAAAGAACCTAAGCACTCCCGCCATTCAGAGCGGCCCCACGCGACGATTCTTCCCCAAAGTCGCCTCCGTTTCCGGCCTTTTCTTTTCTTTTTTTTTTTTGTTGCTTCTGTGGGTGTGTGCAGGTGAGCTCATCTACACTCCACGTGTGTCTCGTTAAATTCCACTCTGCCCACCTTGACTCATCCTGCCAAGGAAGTTGCACATGGCGGAAGTCCCCCCCCCCCCCCCCCCCCCCCCTTTTTGCTCCATTGTATCTTGTTTACTCGTTTAAGTGGACAACATTTGAGTGCATCTCAAATCTATGCTGTGCGTCGGGCACTGTTTGTCTCCATACACTTTGCTCGCTGTCCGCTGTGTTAGGACTCAGTTCTCCGTCCATTATCCCCTCCCCGCTCCCTGTCCGAAACGTCGACTCCCAATAAACGTTTACTTAAAAGAAGCGTTTCTCAATTTCACATCTTATATATATATATATATATATATATATATATATATATATATATATATATATATATATATCTATATATAAACATGACAGCAACTACAGCGCAGGCTCAGTGGGCAAGCGATGCGCAATAGTGCGCGCTAGGATTAACTGTCTTACTACACCTGTCTCATCACGGACGTCTATAAAAATAAGCAAGGACGAAGATAAGAATCGCAAAACACTCAACAAACACTCACCACCGACATTCTCCGTCTTTTATTTCCAGTCCAACAAAGAAGTAGCGCAGTGTCCATTTGGGCCGCTGGAATACGGGTATATTAAAAGCAACGAGCCGAGAAGGCCAGTATTCCAGAGCGGCTGCACTTGAAACTACGTGAGGCGCACCCTACCAAAAAGACAACGGCAAAGATGTAGATAGAGGGAGTGAAGAATGTGCAAAAGGAAAAGAAGTGGGAGAGTATGAAACATGAAGATAGATTCATTTTGCGAACCCAAAGCCAGGCGCACTCATTTCACAAGATAAACGCGGACCAACCGGCGATAAGGCATGCCAGCCCCGAATGAATTATCGGAGTGAGCAAAGCTGCTGCCGTCGACGGCCTACACAGCGCTCGTACGGGCGAGCCGGTTCATCAATGTACGATCGAAGGCACGTTTGCGATGTGAAAAATTCGGGGGAATGGAAAAAGGGTATAAATCGAAGTAGCCTTTCATTTGCGGCTTCGCGCATGCGGCTGGAGACCCGGGTATGCGGTACACTTTGCGTGCCTTCGCCTGCCTGCTCGATCGTCGTTAACGTCGTGACGTATATCGTCACATTTACTGGCCGTGCCGCGGCTGGAAGGTGCGGAATTTCCGTGTCGTTTCTGAGTTCGTATAATGCCAGTGGCTTCTCCTAATCGCTCCCAGAGCATGCTACACGCTCAGAATAACAATGTTCTTTTGCATGCCTCCCTGTAAGAAACAAGCTCTATGTATGCTTCTTGAATTTGTGGAAACAAGCTGACTACTTCTGCGCATTCTTGCGCGTATGTTTGACAGGTGGGACTTTAATAATCCTTCACAATATAAATCATTTGAATTATGAGTTATATAGGAAACGATGCCCACAGACTGTTACGCAACGCTGGGCAAAGCTTTGCCGCTAATATATTCTTCTCGGGTTACCAGTATTCTGCAAGGTCGAGCTGGGCATAATTCTGTTTCACTGCATGTGTTTATACAAGGAGAAAGCGAAAAAGAGATAAGTTTGACGTCCGATACGCGTGCTTCCCCAATTAATGCTCACCCGCGAGCTTCTTTCATTCCTGTCAGGATAGCCAATCGCACACAGAAGGTTCCTGCAACTCTGGAAGGTTTCTACATAAGTTCACCATTTGTCCCACACAATGCCATCTTTCATTATAATCCCACCTACCAGACTTGAAAGCGGCTGTGAACCGTTTTTCGCAATATCCGATTCTGATGGGATGATAGATCGAATTTAGCTGTCTCTCGAAGACTGGAACGCCGCATAAGAATTGCTTCTTCTACGTCAGAAAGCCTAAGACGGCTGCCTGTCCGTCTTATGTATAACTCATAATATGTCGTAAATGTTAGAACAAATGGTTCGACGGAAGAGCAATAACTTCTTAATGCCGTTACCTCGGTTTGTTCAGGTGGTTAGTATAATTCGCAAAATCTGTTGTCGATGATGGTGTCGCAAATATTTCAATGTGGACAGGAATCTGTACAGCTTCGAAAGAACTGTTTTATTCGGATTTCTAAAACTTAACTCAAAAATATACCCTCCCTAGTTAAAATTCTTTTTGTGTTTCTAATGCTTATGATTGTTCCTATTTCCCAAATTTTGTCATTCCTTATCATGAGTGAGTGAAGTCATCACGTCAGCTTACCACGCAGCGCATATTCACTCATTTATTGCAAATGCAGCCATTGGCTACACACTCTTTCCACAAACTCGTTTTCACTCAAATCTGGCCCTTTTTAAAGCAGCCGTCGAACAAGTTTCGTGGTGCGTTTGTAGCAGCGGAACCCTCTTCTAAAGTCTCTCGTCACAAATCACATGAGGTTACTTTTGGAAAAACAATGTAAGGAGGAGCCGGACAGGTAAGTGCACGAGACTAGCAAAATGTCGCAGATTTTTAAAGGCTTTTATTCTTGCAGGACGACCTGCTTAATGCCAAAAATGACGAGCCCTAACACTGTCAGTGCCTTGGCCACTGAAAGTTATGGCAGCGTGTCAAATCTCTTATGCTATGAACAAAGGTGTTAGAAAGGTTTAAAAAGAACCACCTCTTAATTATACAGATTTTGTATTACTAACTAGGCAAGGCAGCTCTCAGTGAGCTATTCGATTTGAATTAGCTGCCTTCTTTTTACACGACACCCCTCATATATCGTCAGGATATGGAGAGATCACGTAATCACCTTGTGACCACTGAGTGTCACAAATTACCGTGTTCACCTTTTTCCCAACAAGAATGTTATCTTGGCAAGACTGGGCCATGCAGGACTAGACTGGCCCTTCTTAGAGGCGCAGGTGGAGTAGGGGGAGGGGGGGGGGGGGGGGGGGGGGGGACGCGGAGAAGGGGCGAGGTATTGCACTTCCAGGTCTTTGAGTAGTTTTTATTCGTCTTTAAGTTATTCTTACGACAGGGGACGTGCTACATTGCAACACACGTACTGGAAAGATAAAGATAAACTGTAACGTTTCCCTTTCACTGACAATTTCTTTTCCTTTTTTTCTTCACTGCCCTATTCACCTTTGATATCGGCGTTTACGCTCCGAAGCGCAGCTCGCGGACAGCTTTCACCGAGGATCTGCACAATAAGCATGCGTAATGCGCGGCTTCAGATGATTTCTTTTTTAACTCCGAGCGTTACCATATGCGATGCCACGGCAAAAGTCAGGCGTCGCTGAAGCCTGAATACACTGGCCACTGATGTAAAGCAAAAAGGAACGGATAAAGCAGACGACGAAGAACGGGAGAGGGGGCAGAAAGAAAACAAGAAGAGCAGAAAGCTGCGTTCATCGAACCCCAATAGCGGCACGTGTTCTCGCCTAACATGAGCCTGTTTTCGCCCGCACCAAGTGCCGAGCGCACCTACGTGGGCCCACAGAAGTTTGTGCATTGAAGAAGCTATAACACCGCTGATGAGGAAAAAAAGAATAAAGAATGGCAAGAATGGCAAGTAGCCGGGAGAAGGTGAGTGTTAGCGAGTGGTAGCAAGGCAGCCTCGTGTAGGGGCAGTAGCAGCAGCAGAAGCAGCACCAACGTCAAAACAGTCTCTCGAGTGCTGCCGATGCACTGATGGGCGTGGAAGATGGCGTCGGGAAAGCCAATTGAATTTCGCCTTCCCATCTCGAGAGCAGCCACGCTCTTGGAGGCCGTGAAAGCACAGGTGGCATCAGCCGCTCAGAGAGACGCGCTTTACGCGAGAATGCTCCCGCGTCGGCTTTGGGGCCCGCATGCGACTGCCGTGAAGAAGTCTTACCCTAAACAGTGCAGACTCCCCCCCCCCCGCTCTCCCACAGAGTGGCACGTGCCAGCGTCGTCGCATCGTGATGAGAACCGAAGCAAGTGACTGTTCTCTATTACTGTGAAACTTCTGGACAGCCCGAGATCAACGACAGCAAAGAGAACCGGCTGGGCCTACTGGCAGGGTCTCGGGCTGTCTGTCTTAGTCTTTTGTTCAACCTTCTCGTTGCTTCCGGGGCACGGCTCACTGCCCACACTGCAAGGAAGAAATTCTGCTCTCAATTGTCTTTCTTATTCGGGTTAGTTTGTTCCCGCTTCGCCTTTACAACATGGCTGGATAACGAGAAGTATGCAGCAATATTGTGATTTTACCTTTTCTGGCTCTCGTTCAATGGCTTGGTAATATTCAGAAGCTGTCACTTAGACAGCACAATAGATTCCTTGCATCGTGACGCAGCAGGCAGCAACGAATCGCGCCGCACATTCTTGATTTCAATGCAATGCGACTCAATGTATATGCGTGCTACGACGACGAGCAACAGCAAGGCTTGCACATTACAAAGCGGATGTGCATTTAATGAGGTGCTTTTCCTTTTTGGTTTTGTAAAGTAAATGAATGTAAGTGCATGCAGCTAGTACTTTTGTCGCGCTGTTTTGAAGCAGGACATTTGAGAGAGTTCGCACATATACAGTACTCTAAAACCATGAATGGCGTGTTCATCAGCCTCTTTCTTATATTCGTTTTCTCATGGAAGACTGTGCAACGAGCAGCTTGCCTAATGGGGCCTAAGTGGACGTTTCTGCTTGATGAGAGAACAGTTGGAGACGGTACAAAAAGCAACGCAGCTGTTTCTCAGTTCTATCAAGCCTACAGGCGTGCTCCACGGAGTGTGGCAGAGTAGCCGATTAACCGTGTAGACTTACATGAGCATTATCATTCTTTAATTTAATCTGCCTTTCTGCTGTTACTCATCCTTTCATGGGCCCATTTTTGTGTGTCCATCAAAGCACTGCAGCATTAGCACACGCTTTCTTTTTCTGTAGAAAGATAGCCTATCTTTATCAGGTTCTTTATAACGTATCTGATTTATATGCACGATATTTTCAGTCTGTAAACTCGGATGTAGAGAGCTTCAATGTACTGTTGGACGCTGCAGGCTCCACTTACTAGAAACAGGGCTTCGTGTACATTTTCTAATAACATTAACTAGGCCAAAGGATAAGCACATTTCGCACCGGACGAACATGTGAAAAAAAGAACAATAGTTGTTCCTCTTAATACTAGTCTGAACAATATGGACGACTTGAATTATGAACAATTTTTCTGGGGACCAAATTCTCAATGCACTTAAGCTTCGTTAGTGCGAAAACTCGCTGTCCTGAGAATAAACAGGGTAAAGATACATGGAGCTCATTGGGGCCCATGCATTCTTGTCACGTTAATATGGACAGCGGTGCAAAAAAAAATAAACCTTAGGGCCTCTGCCAGGTGTTCCGCTTTTATTGCAAAACACCAGCAAAAGGGAAGATGCTTTAGTAACGACGTTTTTTAGGCGTGTGGTTTCATGCTTTATTGTGGCAAGGTGTCCGGTCAACGCGCCTTACCATTTCCCGTATTGTATAAATGGCTGCGAAAACGATTATCTCGGTGCGCTGTCTTGAAAACCACATTAAGCGGCTGTAATCCGAGTGAGTACAGAGTTCTTGAGATGTGAACAGTCGTAGCAGGCGATACTTTATCACACCAAGAAGCACCATCACGCGCCTCATGGATCACTAGGCGCTTCAAATATGCTTCAATCTGCACCGCACGATTTTAATGATGACGGTGGTGACAAGTATGCACCTCGAGCTCCCAAGATCACCCGATTTCAACTTAACTGCCCGCCAGTATATGCACAGGAGCAGTCCGTACTCATGAAGCGTTTTTTTTTTTTCAGAATATTCCTGTTTTTCTTGACTATTCGTTATTACGGACGACTCGCATTATGGACACGTTTGCTCGGGAACCAAAGTGTCTCTATTAAGGGGGCACGGCTGTACAGAAACCTGCTGCTGGGAAACATCTAAGCACGCGCGTCGTATGCTTTAGCACAACCTCATAACGTTCGACCGATATTCGTTTATGTCGATTCGTTGCCTGTTCAGGCTGTCTGGCAGTCTGTATAATAAAAGCAATGAGGACGGACGGTCACAGTGGCATTGACTATATATACGCAAAGTTTAGGCTGTTTTCAACTAGGCTAATCTCTATTTAAGGTGGCTACCTGGCACCACCGCCCGTGATACTGGTTCACTAATTTCTGACTTTTCTCTGCTGCCTCTAGAAAGAATTTTAGACTCTCGTAATACGTAAATCTACAGTGTAACGGTATGCTGGAGTGTCTAACCTTAAAAACACAAATTTTTATAACAAGAGATGTTAACCTGCGGTTCAGGATTATTGGCTTAATCACGTTCGCTCGATTTCTGGATAGACGCAGTCAAGTTCATAATACTTTTAGTTGCAGCAATAAACGTTAGTTTTTTGTTCTCGTTCTCCTTATTTTCCATACACTGTTTCTTTTCTCAGAACTTATCATTGCTTAGTGAACAATTAATTTCGGCAGCGGTTGTGGCAATGTCAGCTGAGCGAAATAATTGCATATAAAATTTCTCAACAAAAACGATGATAAAGAATGCTCACAAGCATCGCAATTTTCATCGCCGGGATTGAACCTGTCACTTTGGGACTAACGGCTGAACGCCAGACACATTGAGCCATGGCGGTGGGCCTTTTATTATTACTCACGTACAAGAGCTAATCTTTGGTCGCTCGTTTGGAACTTTATGGGGATGTCGTGTTTTTGGGTTTATATAACGGCACAAAGTGACTCAGACTATAAGGTACGCCGTGGTGGAGGGTTCCGGAAATTTCGACTAACTGAAGGACATTGAAGTGCGCTAATATCATACTATACGCGGGCCTCTAACATTTTGTCACCATTGAAATTTGACCGCCACGGCCTAGATCGAACCCGCGTCTTCCGGGTCAGCAGTGGAGCACCATAGCACTGAGCCACCACAGAGGTTCATTAAGGAAGCGTTAAAGAAATGTTCTCTGTTGATTTCCTTCTAGCAACTCCAAAGAAATCCCAGTTTATCGACCAGCTTTACTGCAGTTGACATATTGAAAATTTTTGCTGCATTTTCCCATGCTTCAGTCACAGCTTCAGTCATGTATTTGTTCTTAAACAGTACATCTTCTCATTACTGCAATTACATCACAGCAAATCACTTCAATCGCGCCCAAGAAAAAGAAAACAATCACTACGTTTAATAAATGCAATATAAAGATAAATGGTTGGCCGAAAAGGTGGGCGGCAGAGCTTCGAAATTCGGACTATTTCTTCGATTCCCAACGGTTGCCGGAACGCGTTTCAACATGGACGTCTCACAGGCAGCAACAAGATGCGACGCATGAATGATGCATGCATCTTTAGTGTTTTTGAAGCTGCCGCTCACCAGAAACCGCCAGGTATAGCGCCACGAAGAAGATAAAGCAAAACGTAAAGCCTTTCACATGCAAATGTTCAAGAAATGCCATCAGGATCAAACAACACAGCGCAGAGGGACCTCTCGACATGGCGAAACACCGGGCGCTCGGCCGCGGGGCAAGTCGAGCCGGATTTTGAAATTTGCAAAGGCCGTGTCGTGAATGATACAAAGCAAGGCCGCCGCGGTGGCTCAGTGGCTATGGTGCTCGGCTGCTGACCCAAAAGACGCGGGTTCGATCCCGGCCGCGGTGGCTAGAATTTCTTTGGAGGAGAAATTCTAGAGGCCCGTGTACTGTGCGATGTCAGTGCACGTTAAAGAACCCCAGGTGGTCGAAATTTCCGGAGCCCTTCACTACGGCGTCCCTCATAGCCTCAGTTGCTTTGGGACGTTAAACCCCATAAACCAAACCAAACCATACAAAGCAAGCAATGTCGTCACTTGCTGCGGAGTGAAGGCAAGGGAGTCACAGGAACAGAAAGAACAAAGAAGTCGTGCTCTGTCACGAATGCCAAGGAAACGCGCACGACAAGGGCGCTGAGATTGGATTTGCGCGCGTGGCGTGGTTCTACAGCGTATTCACGCAATCGCACCGACACCCTAAGAGAACAAAAATCCATACAACAAAAAGAAAGAGGAGGAGAGGCCGATCTTTTTTTTTTTTTGAAGCGAAAGCTTTACTACGGGACCTCGGGCTTCAATAGCGGACCGTGTAAATTTTACCTTCAGCTAGCTGATTTAGAGGTCAAACAATGAAAGAGAGAAAAAGAAATTGAATCAATATCCATGACTGGGAGTCGAACCCACGGCTGCGCGAACAGATCTGCTTTAAGTTTCAGCGTAGCGTAAGCTATATCCTGCCACTGCTTATCGTGGCTGTCAGAAGCAAAAATTGAAGTCCAGATGGCGCCAGGTGTTGCCTCTCGCCGTTTGTGGCATCTGCGCATGCGCATTGGGAGCTTGCGATAAACGGTAGCGCTGCTGGTGCACGCAATACTAAAACTGTATCAGATAGGAGAAAACAGCGAAAATTGTTACTGTATTAAGAAATTGGCGATAGTATCGGTGTTTATGATGCAAATTCGGTTAAGCTCGAAATGTTTAAGCCCTTCGCTTCTAATTCTTCGAAAACACAATGCAATGTTTTCGGTTGCATTATGCTTCCCAGCTATTTCTTGGTTCGCTTTCGACAGGAACTCCCTCAGAAACGCTGGTAACAATAATGGTACTTTCTAAGACTAAAACGGGCATATGAATTCCTTCTCAGTTATGTACCCAGTATAATATCGCACAAAGCACCATGAGAAGGAACTCTTAAAGAAGCCTGCCAAATATGCCATTCTTTGTTAATTAGCTGGCACATTTTTTGAAGGTAGACGTCGAGTTAATTTACGCTTACGAAGTCTCGAAGTCGCAATGCTGCCACGATCTATGTTCAAAGGACAGGTGACTACATTCATGAATAAGTTTCAGTCAACAAATTAGCTAGAAAGCTCCGTCTACTATAATGCCCCGGATCTCCGACAGCACCGTCCCGGGCGCTCCAGCGCGGCGGGCTTCATTAGGCACCCGTGAAAAGGGACTAAAAGGCATAAGAACGATTCATACGTCGCTGTGCAGAATCCCTGTGCAGACTCGAACAATGACGTGTCCAACGCCGCCTTTCGGTGAAGCGTTTTATTCCCGTTGCTCTTTTGAACGCATAGGAATATCCATAAGCACATAATGGAACACCTTAATGTGGGCGTTAGCCTCACATCTGTTGCAAGACAGTGGCCTTCGGCTGCGAACCACCTTCGTTCCTTGTTCCCTTCGTGCAAGACAAAGATAACGGTCGTCAACGCTTCTCAACAAGCGTGGCCTTTAGGTGAACCACAGCCACGAAGGAAGAGAAAAAAGTTAGGGAAGAAAAAAGCTTCAAAATAGACGAACTCGAGCGCATGCTTCATTTAACAACGAGGCGCAGACAAAAGACAAAAGAAGGAATGGAACCGCGCTGTTTCCCGTCTGAGTTGCGGCGTTCGCGGGAGATAAGATTGAGAAGAAAGAGTAAGAAGCAAGAAAAGACGACGGCGACTAAGCCACAAACCGTACACGGCCCTATGTGGCAGTTGCTGCTGCTGCCTCCGTCGTCGGCGGGGATGGACGGTGGCTCTCTGTCCAGGAACGTAACTGCTGACCGACCGCAAATTCGCAAAAAGCGGCTTCTGTTGAGCGTAGCGAATTTATCTCCCCTCGTTTGTGGTCTCACTACTGCTTTTGTTATTACTTTCTCGTTGTTCTTATCGCTTCTTTACACTTCCCTCATTCTTTTCTTTCTCCCTTAGACCTGTCGGCGGTGTCACGCAGACGCTGGCACGGAGGAAGATGAGGAACAGAAAAGAGGAGGAAGAGAGAATGGAAGATAACCCCAACTGACCGACGTCGCGAGAAGGGAGACTGACCACGGAAGCGAGGCAAAATATAGACGACGATAAAATGAAGTACGGTGGAAGCTTGCAGGGATATCGACGACGTCCGCCGTCTTAGAGAAATAATCGCCGGGGCACTTGTCCACTGCCTATACCGATTTTCTTTTTATTCTACCTGAACGTATTCAACAGGCACCCAAAAGAAGTCGCGGCAACCTGCTTGAGCGTAGCCCTAAAACGTTCAGCTTAAACACCAGACATAAACACCAGTCGCCTTCCTTAGGCGACTGCTTATAACAGACCTTCAATGTTCTTCCATTCCCACTGTGCTATAAGCTTTCAGTTGCTGTTCATATTTATCATAAAATAAAGCAGGACATCACATCTTTCAGAAACAAGTACGTGAACAGAAACATACGCTATAGTCTGCGAGTCACTTCTTTTATTTCCAGTCGTGCCCGGACAAACTACGGCACTCAACACATTGAAAACCAAATTTCTGCAGTTTGCAATGTGTATCCTTCCATAATTGACGAAGCTATAACTTGTAAAACCACTTGTCATTTCAAAAAGAAAATGAAGATGTTTTTTGCGCGTACGACTGACCCTTCAAATACTTGTGATATGTAGTGTTTACAGTGATAGCCTCATTCCTGTCATATTTTCTATTGTGTTGCGAACTGTAGCATTACTGGTCTTTTTTTCTCTTTGTAATCCCATGTGCCTTCATTAACTTTCAACTACTGTTAAAATTTAACTAAAGAGCTTGTTGAGTTTTAATGAAAGTAACCACCCTTCTGCCTTTGATGTGTGACCCGGGGTGAGGCCTCGTCAGGAAGAATGCCAGCAGCTTCTTCCTTTTGTCTCATCTCGTGGGCATGTACTGTGCATACAAGTTCATGTCTGAATAAAATGATTGATTGATTGATTGATTGATTGATTGATTGATTGATTGATTGATTGATTGATTGATTGATTGATTGATTGATTGATTGATTGATTGATTGATTGATTGATTGATTGATTGATTGATTGATTGATTGATGATACAGGGGACATGGCGCTAGAAAAATGAAAAGGTGAACAAAGGCGCTCATAACAGGAGGCGCAGCACCATGAAGAAGTTTCGGTGCTCAGGGCGAAAGAAAATAAGTAACAAGTGAGGAGGGGATAGCGGGAGGATGGGGCGAATCCGGTCAGAAAAGAAACACCCCCAGCATTCAGCAAAATTAAACTATGAGGAGGGAGTTCAAACTGCAGGGGACAAAGGAAAACAAAAGGAAAAAACTTTGCGAGTAGCCCCCAAAAAGCAGTGCGGAAGAGTGGGGGAAAAGGGGAGGGGGGAGAAGGCTTCATAAAAGCAAAATAACCCTGCATAAATTTAGCGTAAAATGCGTTGCAAAAGTACACCCGCGCAATACAGCTGGATGCCGAGCTGACTTCGCAATTGCGCCCAGAGGGACGGTATCAGCAGCAGCAGCAGCAGCAGCAGCAGCAGCAGCAGCGAGGTACCAAAGACTCTTATGTATGTCAACGGCGCTAAAAAAAATAAAGGACAAAGAACTGAAACCAGATGAAGATACGAAAGAAAAGTTTCGACTCGGAATACTTTTACTTTCGGCCCTAGTGGGAGAAAGCGGAGATGGTACGGGCGACACATACGTGATCGGAATCACGAAGAGAAAAATAAGAGAAAAACACACAAAAAGAAGGAAAGCCTTTGCGCAACTCGCCCCCCTGCTCCTGAGAAGAAGTGTTGCTCTTTGTAGTAAGGGCTACCTTCCTCACACTCTGTCTGCTGTCTCCGTCTCAAGAAACAGCTACCCGACGCCGCGCCCAGAATAGTGCACCTTCTCCATTCAACTTAGCTCGCTGTTCAATAGAAAGAACCGCGATCGGTTTACCTCACAGGGGAGCCGCGAGGGGCTCCCGTCTTCGTTGCTCTTTTTGTTTCGACTTCAGACGTACTGGAGAAAGCAAAATCGGGGAGGCGAGAGCTGAGCCACTTGTGTCTCATGTGCGCCTCGTTTGCTGTACTTGCGGTTGAACATTCGCTGCTTCGTCGCCTTTCTGTTCAGCGTTGTTTCATGACTGTCTCCCAGCGCATTGATCACCTGCTGCCTGTCTGCTGTGTGTGCTTTAGCTCAGAGCTTCGCAGGGGCCCCGCGAACCGGCGTAAGGGGATCGAGCACCGTCTTTTATAGACTCTCCCTGAGCAAATTAGGTGGCTCCGTCTGCCCTTTCCTTTGGTGCTCCAGCAAGTAATGCAGTGCTGGCCTGCGTTGTATGTGAGAGAAAATGAAGCATGCGTTATTTTGCCTCTGATCGAAACAAAATAGAAGACTTCGCGCCTAACTTTTTTTTTTTTGCTGTACAAGCATAGACGTTGTTCGTTCAACGAATGAGCTCTGGTGCTGCTTTTCATCCTGACGACGAGAGTGACTCGCACTAAAGGAAAAAAGGTTTGATTTATATGTCACGAGCTAAGGGTTTATTTACATAAAAAGAGCGTTTATAACAGTGCAAATCCTTGACTGCTGTGGTCATTGTTGTTAGGCTATGGCATTGTGTCTGATTAAGAACCTTCGAAATTATAGGATAGGGGAATGAAGAAAAAAGTCAGCACAACACGTTCTCTTTACCTGGCGTGCAACTTTTCTCATTTATTAATTTCGGATTTCCCATTAAAGAGGCTTCGAGTTCACGGAAGACATTTTCAAGTATGCCATCAACGGAAGAATTGATTGGGGTTTCTTATTTCTATATTCTTTCAAACTTATTGCTCGTCACTATGGATCGCATGCAGTGACTGAAATGAAGATTGCGAAATGTTCGCAGAACCGACAAATCCTAGTGATAGGTCTAAGAATAGAGTTCTCACCCGTATGCTTGGAGAATCGAAAATTTCATATTGGTAAGGCAGGAATCGTGAAAGCTAGCATAGCTTGCCAATAGCTTGCTTGCTAATAGCTTGCCACACAACTGCTTCCTGCTTAAAACGACAAAGAGCAAAAGAAAAGCAAAGAACCATAATCTCTTCATGTCCATGCAGGATTACTGGATATCAATTTTAATTCTGTTGCAACTGTGCAATATTGCAAGATACTCTTATAGAAATATTGAAAGTTATGTTCTAATCTTTTGAAGTGTAACCAAATGTTTGTTTTTTATGTTTGTCCTTCGCTCGAACTGAATGGTTAAGAATGCCACAGAAAATCAATTGGTGCCGTTATTGACAATCGCACAATCGTTAAGAGTAAAAAAACTACAAGCCTCCCGAGGGAATAACTGCGGACATATTGATTGCTACAGCCGAATCTTATCATGGCTGCGCTCCTGAGAGAGCCATTGCAGGCTTCAAAAACCACGTGGCTTCGTATATTACATTCTCATTGGCAATTGGGTGGACACAGCAGTATTCTTTTGTTATTAGTCAAGAGAATATAACTGTTGCTGCTACGACCACGATGACCACGACGAGTGTAAAACGAGAAACATTTCGGTAATATACCAAGTCAGTAATTTTTTTTTTTTTAATTTAAGAAGAGGGAGTGAAATTATCAACTTTCTCGAAAACGAAACAAATATTAAATAATGAAGCACGTGTGTGTTTATTGTAATATTGACACCGTCCATTCGTCGTCCTCGTTCTCCTGGAGACACGACAGCGCGGAGTGCGCGCGAGCTCGGCTCAGAAAGAAAGAAGCCGAAGTGTCTGGCACGCGAATGCTCCGCTTTTGGGCTGCTAGCGACGTCCGCTGCAGTCGCCTACTTTGACGTACTGAACCACGCGTGAGAATATCACGTTTATTTCCACAAGGTAGTACGTTAAAGTACATTTAATAAAAAGGCAGCAAACCCTTATGTTCCGGGTCAGCAAGATCATATGAATAAATTTTATTCTTGTTTACGTGAACGTAATGGTTTTCTTTTCTTCATCACAAAATGCCCCAGTTCTACCCAGAAAACTGCTCCAGTACAGAATATCGTAACTTTGCTTACATTATCAAGAAATCCTAGTTCGTCCTCAGGAAAAAGGGCATAAAATCTTGCGGCGTAAAAATATCCCTTACGTATAGAAGCACTGCCTTCAATAATTTTTATATAAAAAACTTATCGGAGTGTCTAGCGTTCCGTCCAGACGGAACATTTGCCGCTGCTGCAATTCCGTCCAGACGGAATATTTACTGCAGCTAGAGTTCCGTCCATACAATAGACAGTTTTAGTTTCACTTACGTAGAAGCTTCACGTAAGTAGAGCGCTTACGGGTCACCAGTGCGCAAGCGCAGAATGTGAAGTGTCTGCGTGGGTCGCACGGACGTACGTGAGATTCGGATCTGCGTTGCGGTCTTCACGTTGCTTGCGTACGTGGCGTTGGCAAGATGGCGGCGCCCTGCCCGCCCGCTTCACAACGATAACAGCTTCGTCGCTAATCCCTCGACGTGGTATCGTGCTGTAAACTGCTGTATTTGCCTTCAGTTGGTCCATTCTTGCTCTCGCATGAAGTTTTAGGTGAGAACTAGCTTTTGTTTTCCACATAGAAAGCCGTTTCAGCAGCTCCTAAGCCTGACGGAGAAGCGTTTGTGGTTGTCATAGCAACGAGTGTGCCGACGGTCTCGCGAGACCACGCGAGGCTCAAAACCTCGCGGGATATCGCGAGACCCTCCGCACAGTCAGCGGGAAAAGCAAAACGGTGCACGTTTTGACTCCGTACGCACACGTCGCCAGCCTGTGTGGGATACCAGCGCGCCTTCGCTTCTCGAAAAGCAATGATTTAAATATGCTGCGGGACGTAAAGGAATGTAATCTCTTTGAAGATAACATGCAACTGTAATGTGGAAACTCGCACAGTTAGTGTGGACGGCCACAGTCCTTGTCCCAGCAGCGCTGCTCAGCAGGCCGGCGTTCGCAAGCGCGTACCCGAGCTTCGTCTTCTGTCTTCTTCCTCTCCTTCGGCAGCGCTAGCCGCTGAGGCAGCAAACCCCAACTCTCTTTCTTACACAACATACAGTTCGGTGGAATGAAATCGCTCAACATTTGTCAGAAAAAAGGGGGAAAGTATTTAGCGCCGGCACTGTGGCTTGGCCTGGCTCCGCTCCAAGCAGCTCGACTAAGCAAAATTAATTTTCTTTATCTGTACTTTTTTTAGGTTCTATGGCAGATTTACACAATTTGCGTCCCGTACGTGTAAATAAAACTGTACAAAGCGATACGAGCGTTCGCTACGCAGACTGCTCACGTTTACGTGCGTGAAGGTTATACGTACGTAAAACTAAAATGTCCGTACTGTCCATACTATACAAAATGGGTGATTTCTACCCACATAAAGCATTTCTTTGCCTCTGTAATAACCAGTTGAAAAAGCTGTATCCAGATGTTCTCTCTACGCATGTACACGGCACCAAAATATATGTCCGCGTACGGCGTTTAGTTACATCCTCGAAGGTATAACTTCCGTGCACGCATGCAGGATCGGTAAAATGACACTGTTAGAAGCAGAGTGCAGAAACTCTTCTCGAAGTGATGTGAAGCCCTGTCGCTGTTTGTGCTGCAAGATGATGTATCGCAAAAAAGACAAAGACGTACACAAACGGTCAACAAGCGTTATCCAAACGCACCAACAAACCCAAGCCAAAACTTTTTCTATTGCCATTTCACACTGACTGCTTGGAAAACAAAATAATGCAGCAGAATATCCTGTCACACATTAGGCGGAACAGGATTGACACTTTTTTAAATAAACATGCAAAAGTCTGCAAGCAAACTGATTTCCCAATCCCTAACGCCAGCTTTAATTCCGTCTTGACATAACTGTTGTGGCAGATAATGCTGGACGGAACTGTATGGTGTCAGATACAGTTCCGTCTGGACGGAACACCATCGCTACATGCAGTTCCGTCTAGACGGAACTCTAACGCAAATTGTAGTTCCGTCTGGACGGAACTCTAGCCACAGCCAAAACTTATACCTGCAAGACGTCCCTGGATAGCCATGTTTCTGTGTTGCTTTCGCTAAAGTACGCCTATCTTTGCTGCGATGAAGAAACGGCATGTTTGTCAATGCACTCGCAGATATTCGATTTTGCCCGAACATTCTTGTCCTTTCGAAGATGGAGATATTTTGGGTACTGTATCTCTGCCAGTGTTGTTATCGTTCGGAGCGAGCGCCAAAGGATTTGCATTGGGCTCAATTTGTGGGAATGTCCATGATTACATTAGTGCAACTGGTAGCTTGATTTGCTAACTTTTTTAAAAGTCTTGGAGTTTTTTTATTATTATTATTATTATTATTATTATTATTATTCTCGCCAAAATGTTCTCTGTTATTTCATTTCAAATATTCTCCTCTCGTTTTTCATGAATACATTTTTCAAAATTCACGTTTGGCTCCGATATTTTGTCGTAATCCTATGAAAATTTCCTTATGTATACCACTATACCTTGACCAATCCCCCCACGTGGGTATGTGCCATTATAAAGAGGTGAAGAAGAAGAAGAAGAGGAACTTTGAAGCCTTATACTAAGATTAAGTGTATAAACTCGATTCGTGTAGGCTAGGGTTAGAGAGGGTCAGGTGGACTAATGAGATCAGTGTATCTGTGCGTATGTGAGCTCGTGCACGCACACACGCGCACACACACATACACTGTATGTGTCTGTCAGCGTGCGTGCATGCGCGCGGTAAAACGCGGACAAGTGCAAGTATTTTTTTGGTTTTCTCTACAACATTAAAAAAGAACCGGCAAGGGAATAAGAGAAAGAGAAAAGAAAATAGTCGACCAAAATACCCCACTACAGCATCAAACGACTAGTGAGTACATCATTGCCTGCTTCTGAAACACTATTTTCGTGCAAATGAGTTTCTATTCCTGCACCTCGTTCAAGGCGGGTGCTATGCGGAAGGGTCCTCTGGGCGGATGCTCATGGAGGCGCCATTATTAACACCTGCTGCGCAGCGACTGGAAGTCATTAGGAAAAGCTATCTTCATCCTTTGCAGCTGGCTTTGCTAGAAGTGATTCCCGTTAACCTTTCTCAATTCTATTAATGTTGCACCTAGGTTCTACAAAACAGAGTGATCGCTGTTGTTGTTGTGTCCGATTTTGCGTGGATGGAAAATTAACGAGATGCTTAGGAAAGAGTTTTCTGTAGTTACTGCGCCTTTTCCTTCGCGTAAAGAAGCCGCTCAGTCGCATTTTAAGCATGCAAGGGTTTGGCTGGTTGCAACACCGCAGATCCACAAATATTTCTTGCGTAATGACGCGACTGGTTGTTCCAGCAGTGACGACGTAATGAATTACAGTAGTGCGTCGCCTGACTCGGCTTACGAACCGTGCGTCACGTCCCCCTCTAAGGCGCCATTAATTTCAGCCGCAGGCTATTTCGTAAGCATGGGTATCTTAGATTGGAGGGCCATGAAGACCTTAAACACATAGCTCAGTCTGTAGTTATTGCCAAAAAACGTATTACAGTTTGGGTCAAGATAGGCCTTCTTAACAAGAACGGATGTTGTTTAACTAACTTGTTCTATTCACCTGAAAATTAAACTACGCCTGTAACATGTTAAAGGTTTTACTAGCGGAGGCAATAAATCTTGTTCTCTAATAATAACTTGGAAAGTAGTGGCCTATTGTGTTTTGATTTTTGTCCAAAAGCCATAGGTATCCTTTCTTTCAGCGCTACTTCATGCATACGTTGGTAAAACTGGGAGTCGAAAGTGTTTTGGTACCTTAACAGAATCAAGAAATAGTTGTGCTTTAAAATGCAAAATTTTATTCCACTGATTTAAAAGAAAGATGTAAAAGTTAAGACTAGTTAAGACGGCGTCGCGTAGACTAGGCGCTCACAACCCAGCTCTACAAGTGTGGAAGCTGCGCGTCTGTATTGATACCTGACGCAGTAATCGCAGAGTGCTCGGACAATTTTTACCTGCAATATTTCTGACATGATTTTTTTACCTCGCTTGTTTTCACTGTCTCTTCTGCCCTTTCTTTTGAACTCACGCCATTCACTGCCTGGCAGCCCCATGCCGGTGCTGTTTTATTTTTATTAAGAGCCTGATGGGGAAAAAAATGCGTCGAGGGGTCATAAAGCTCACCCATCGGCTATAGGGAACTGACTTCAGGTCGGATAATCCCCATTCGCTGGAGTAAAGTGACGTCACCAGAGAGAGAAATTCCCATTGGCTGAAGTGGAATGACCCCACTGAATCGAAAGTGACGTCACCTGCAGTAACGGCATCAATAGCTTCTAAAGCTATCGCATTGCCAACACATAATGTAATCAGGCGTCCCTTTGATATTTGTTTTTTCGCACGTATGAGAAAACACCCTGTGACGTTGTCAGGTGGCTTCAGTTGAAGCAGAGCAGTGAAAGCGTCCTCTCCCTGTGCAGTAATGCACGTTTATGCCCTATCCTCTTCGCTGGTGAATGGCTCTAGAACATGCCATGATGTTTTGCAGAGTGCGGCGAAGAAAGTGGCAATAATGAATGTGCGCCATGTGTTTTCATGAAAACTTGCTTGGTCGTGTAAGGGATGGGGTCCTTATCAGCCTTAACTTCGGCAGTGCTTACTGAAAAAATAAAATAACAACGGTCAAAAAGATTTTTGTGCGAAGCTATCCAGGCGAGAGTAAAAAAGTACCAAATAAACCAAACGGAACCCCGATGCGGCACGGAAAGAAAACCGCAGCGTAATTTTGTTTTTACGCTGCTTGACGAAAAGAACCTCCCGGAACAGCAAACGCGCACTCGTGGAGCGGTCAATTAGGGCGTAAAGACGAAAAATATTTGGGATAGGAGCGCAAACTACGCATGGCAGCCAATTCAAAGACATGCCGTACCGGTAAGACAAGTTGAGAGAGATTCATAAAAGAGAAGAACGAGGTCGTCTTAAGTGTGCCAGCTGTAATTAGTCTGTGAGGAAATAAGAAATGAGCAAGCACAAGGCTCAAACGAATCCCCTTTACAGGCACCCCTAGAGAGAAAAAAAATGCAGTGAATGGAATGATTTTTAAAAGCCGCAAGACGGTCGATGCCAGACAGGATGGAGGAAAGACAGAGAAGGCAGCTAAGCGGCGCAGTTGTCCCCCGACGCCCTTCCACCGCACGCAGGAGAGCCAAGCTTAGTATATGGAGTGCTCTCACTTGTCACGTCGCGGGAGCATGGTTCAATGAGCCGGGCAATAAATTGATCTGCATCCTGGCCGCTCCGCGCGGTTCGGTCTGCGTCTGAGCTAACGATGCTCGCACCTTGTACTGTACCGATGTGCCCACCGGGCATTGATTTGGCCAAATATGGGTTAAGAGGAAAGCAGAAAAGTTAGTTAGACCCCGCCGCGGTGGCTCAGTGGTTACGGCGCTCGGCTGCTGACCCGAAAGACGCGGGTTCGATCCCGGCCGCGGCGGCTGAATTTCTTGAAGGCGAAATTCTAGAGGTCCGTGTGCTGTGCGATGTCAGTGCACGTTAAAGAACCCCAGGTGGTCGAAATTTCCGGAGCCCTTCACTATGGCGTCTCTCATAGCCTCAGTCGCTTTGGGACGTTAAACCCCAATAAACCAAACCAAACCAAAGTTAGTAGGAGGGAAACGACCTTCCGATGGTTTGTTCTGAATATGCGATGGATTGACCAGGTGCGATGGCTCCGGGGTTAGGAAGCTCGGCTACTGAGCCGGAGTACCCAGGTTTGAACCCCACCGCGGCGGAACCGCTTCGATGGAGACGAAACGCAAAGGCGCTGTGCGTTGTCAGTGCACGTTAAAGATCCCCAGGTGGTCGAAATTATTCCGGAGACCTCCGCTACGGCACCTCTTCCTCTCTTCCTTCTTTCACTCCCACCTTCCTCCCTTCCCTTACGGCGTGGCTCTGGTGTCCACCACGATATGAGAGAAAGATACTGCGTCATAATCTCCCCTCCCCCCCCCAAAAAAAAAAAAAAATCAATTTAGAGCTGGGAGTTGGCATGCGATCCCACTAACAAACGAGCTTTCTCCAGCACCGGCTTCCGCTCGGAAATATCCGGAGTATGCGAAAGCTACACAGAATCTGTTCAGTAGGAAACTGAGGACATCAGTTTGAACAGAGATATTGCTCCTTATATGCCCCTGAAATATTTTTCGTCACCAGTGCTCACCTATTTATTTTTTCGCAGTGTGCCAATAGAATTTAACGTACAGATATCCTTACAAGTAGCTAGCAAAAATTGTTTCGGTCTTAATTCAATCGTATCATTTTTTTTTTTCGGGTTGAAAATTTCCCTTTCTTTTGTCACCGCATGCAATAGCAAGCTGAAGTACTTTCGAAGAAAATTAGACGCTGACTTCATCAGTGGCTTGCTTTTGCTGACTATGGTGGCTTGCAACGGCTCCTCTTTTTTTCGCGAAAAAGATTCGACCAGCTTATACAACGTTTCCTGTTTCTTTACTGCTGGCATACAGAAAAAGAGGCAAAGAAGAAACTTTTGCCACTTCAGGATATTAGCATTTGCGTATGTTTGTTACATTTCCTCACAAAGCGTCCGGAAATTCGCTAACTTCTACCTCACATGAGAGCGAGGCGGATGCATATTTGTTAGCAAAACGGCCTGGCTTGGACGGAAATCACGGATTACGACGAATCTTCCAACCCCGTTCTCACTTTTCTTCTGCAGTGGATAGCAGTCGTGACATCCCACTCGTAATCTGAAAACACGATGACACTTCTCGTGTCGACGGCGATGAACGAGGAACGGTCCCGTCTACTCCTATAACTGGCCGTGCTCTCAACACCCCCGTCGTGACTCTGCTTTTACGACCAGATGGTCATAACCGCGGCAGCAGATAAATGTGGCAGCGCTTCCCATCTGACTATGGTGAGGAGTAATGTTTACGCGGGTTGGGTAACTTTTACAGCCCGCAAGCCGACGGCCGAGTATGTATTAGGCCCCAGCATATTATATATCACGATAGCTTAACACGGAGAACTCCTACGTCTTCTCCAGTGTTTTTGTGCTGGTCATACAGCCCATTCTTCGGGTTTTTCTTTAACTGCCTGATATTAGCCCAAATAAACACGTCCACATCATTTACACCAAGTACATAAAAACGAAAGCTATCTCTATGATATTTGACACTACCTATATTCCCATGGTATGAAATGGAACTAGCATAATGACTTATGTTATCAAGAGTTGGTTTGAATCTGTAGGAATGACTATCACCAGAAATCTTGAAAAGTGCGCCACTGTTCCTGAACGGTGCTATTCACTTCCATAAATGAAGGTGCGAACCAGATATGTTGATGCGACATAAGAAGACACGCGGACCTAAATAGAGACGAAGGCTACGGGAAGTACTTAAGGTCAAAAAGAAGCCCATAAAATAAAAAGAGGTGTTCAAAGGGACGAAAAGGGAACTGGATTTGTCTAAATCACCAAGAAAATGTGCATGGTCAATGCATTAATGCACGGGAAAGACAAACATAATCGAAGGCAATGGCAATGACACATTCTCGCATGAAAAATACAGAGCGCCAAGAAAACAAACGACTTCTGTGAAGCTATTCTTAGATAATGCGGAAGAGGAATACGCGATCACAAAAAGTGAGCTGCACAATTCAACTCTAAAATAAGTGTGCTCATAAAGGCAACCAACCGCGTGTCCTCCTTGGTGCCACTGCGAGCTTTCGAAGGCTGGCTCTACCAAGAGACCATTAGCCCCTTTGTCCAGTGAAACGAATGCGCTGTACGCTGCCCCTCGGTCGTCGTGCGATTAGATTTGACTAGTACGAGCAATGTTACTCAGCTTCAAGATGCCCCGCCAGCTTTAGGGTGTTGCATTGAAAGCGCATCGTAAGAAATGTAATAAGTGTAGAGGCACCACAAGTGTTGCAGTCATGCGGTTTAGGGGACTAGTCCAGCTGGATATCTCAAAAATACCTTTTTTTTTTCAAGGAATTACCATTCCGTGGCTTAGCATTATATTTTGCAATCATGACCGTTTAAATGCAGCTTTTGTTTGTTTGTTTGTTTGTTTGTTTATTGATACTGTTAACCCTATTGAAGGGTCATTACAGGAGTGGTAGGAAAAAAAAAGAAAGCAAAAATACCAACAAATCTGTCATCAAGCTCATTGTACACGTAACAAGTCATTAAAGAGGACGAGAGAAGTGTACACAGTGCCCTATTACATTGTAGAAGAGAGCAACAAAAAACATAATCACGCACACTCGAAAGCATCTACGCAGTAAAACACTATATAAAGACACGAAACACAATACACGGACTTAACCCAGTCATGTTAGCACACCGCGCTCCCGGAATAAATAAAAGAGTCTAAATTAACCAAAATGCACTGAGCTTTATATTTGCACGAAAAGTACCCCAACTGCATAGTGTATCTTTTACGATACGCGACAATATTTTGCTAAACTGCAGCAAACTGAGAGTTTTTTCTGAAAACTAAGGTCGGTATAGGACTTTTAGGCCTATACAAACATTAAGAAGGGTTGACACTGGCCAGGGGCTGCGAACAAAAGTACTGTAGCCTCTTCACGTCCGAAATGGAGTGGTGCGGTAGGCTTCTCTTTAACGGATAGGGCAAAGATCTTTTGCATTACGTCTGATGGGTCCGCTGAGGAAACCGTATTCCAAAGCCGTTTAAGCTTTGGAATACGGTTTCCCCATTACAAAGACTCTGGCCTCCGTGTCCCGCCCCATTCGAAAAGGCCTGCCTGCGACTTGTATAGGCCAGCGATACGTGTTTTTTGCGGTTTTTGCGATAAAGTCGAAACACGTTTATGATTTAGTTGTGCGCTTTGCGCCTGCGCAGGTGTGAGTAAATATATAAGCGGTGTGTACACCCCTAAATAAACAGTTGTTGGTCAGTGCTGTGTTTCGTCCCTTCTGTTCTTTCCTCTGCCTATCCTCTTTGGCCATATGTGCCGTTGTGCTGTGGGATAAAAGCAGGAGATTAAATCGCAAAACCCGCTAGGAATCGCGCGCAGCCGTACGTTTTTCCGCCGAAAGCTGTTTAATTATAGTTTTGCCCTTTATAGTAGCCGTCCTTGCTCCAGTCTGCTCCGTTTTGGAGAGGTCACGACGAGGAAAAGTCGCCGGGGAACTTCCACGCAGCTGCTGCCCAGCCTTTGCGCCGCATTGCACGATCGGTCCACCGGTGTTTAACAATCTGGTTTGTCGTGGACTTTGTACAGGATAGTGAAAGTGCGACGTTGCAGTGACGATGGCTTCTGTACCGTGAAGCTCAACGAAAGTATGCATGTCTAACGCGATCCCAATCGAAGCGAAGAGCGCGAGTGAGAGAAGGCAGAGTGTGCACGTAAGCGCGTACAGACGCGCCGAAATGGGCCTGTGAGACGCTCAACCGAAGCGTCGCCGGTGGGACACCAATATGCGTTGTAAGACATCCCACCGGCAGCCGCCTGTGAAACGTCGAAACGGACCTGCCATTCCAGAGCTCTGAGCCGCGAATGCGCATCAGCTTTGCCTGATTATTGCGCTAAGCCAGCAAGCTTGGTGAAACGACTTAAAAACAAAAACAAAAAACTCCTGGCTTTTTCTAAGCAGAGCAAGAAAAAATGAACAGAAATCGAAAATTTGGGTCAAATTAAAATAATTTTTGATAATGGCACGAAACATCGCAGCGCAACCTGTACCTCTTCTCCACCAGAGGTCACTGGTTTTATATCTTTTCTGGCAAAAAGCAATTAATGTTGCGCAGCTAGGGGGCTAAAAGCTTGCATTAACTTATCAGTAGATAAAATGCGTGCATAAGAACGGTTAGGATGTGGCTAGCGCCTTGTGTCTTGTATTCGTGATCGTAATGAATGGGCAGCTTACGAAGAACGGCCAATCACATATCAACTGCATGCACGAACATTGTTTGAAGTCGCTTACTTAGGGGACCCTGCGGTGCCAATCGATTTTAGTGAGTCAGACAGTGTTGCGCAAGAGAGTACACGCTGAATAGTTAGGGTGTTAAAACCACACAAAAAAAAAAACTTTCGTGCTAGTAATACGAAAGCATTATAATTCTGATCCAATTCAAAATCTATTCTAATTCAATTTCAGTTCTATTTCAGTTCCAATTATATTCCTATTCTATTCTATTCTAGGGGTCCATGTACTGTGCGACCTCAGTGCACGTTAAAGATTCCCAGGTGGTCGAAATTTCCGGAGCCCTTCAGTACGGCATCCTTCATAGCCTGAACCACTTTGAGACATTAAATCCCTATAAACCATAAACCTATCTGTTCAAATTCCATTATTTTTTTTTCTAGCTGGTGCAGCTGTAAGCTCTAGAATTGACTCCGGCTGGCTAACACTTCTTTATTACCGCATTTGATGATGTCAGATTGCTTCGACAAATCGCGAGCTTCGTAACGCATCCAGAACTCAATGCGACGCCGGGTTTTCGTGTAGATGGGCCATCTAATGCTTTCGCCTTAAAATAATATCGCCCGGTCCGATACGAGCCGACTATATGCGCTTCATCGCATATAGTCCCATCGCACGCACAGAACAAGGCACACTGTCCCGCATGAAAAGAGTGACAGACGCTCGTTTGGCCGAGCTGCCGCGGGGCCTCGCGGTGGTCGTGCATTTCAGAGCACCGAACAATAAAGTTGAGCGCTCACACGGAAAACTTTCGAGCAAGAAAGGGAAGTCCTCATCAGTAAACGAAAACTTTCGGTGACTAAGACAAATGAGGTTGGTTTTCGAGAGACGGCTCAGAAAATGCGCGCCGAAGGAAGAGGTTTGCGTCGCCTGGTTATTTAACCGGAGAAAAATTGTGCGCGGTCGCAGTTTTTCACTAAGACGCGCATATAGTACGGCTAACCAGAACAGCTAACGCGGCAGTATTCTGTCTAAGACTGTGGCCTGTCGCCGTAACAAAGTAGTACAGGCGTGCCCGTGTCGTGGGCTAGAAGGGATTTCCTTGGCAGTTTGGGAGATGGGGAGGGGGAAAGAGAAGTGACAGATGAGCTGTCCAGAAAACTGACGCAGACACACACACCTCATACGTATACTTGCGCGCCAAGAAATCTAAAAAATCGCCGTTGCCGCTAGCGCACAGCCAACTTGGCTTTGTCTCTGAAATAAAGGACCAGGTTCTGATAAATTGATCGGTACAGGCACCGCAGCGTGCGCGCGTGTGCCTGTCTTTACAAAGTATTCGTGACAAGCACTTCTATTCCCCATGGGTGCCCCCACGTGGCGAATGAATGTGAACATTCAGAACTAGAGCATTTACATTATCCAAAGCAAGCTTTGTTTGGGTTGCTTGCGTTGTCGTATCTGACAGTGCCGTTTCCGTAATGCATATTTCGGCAGAAGCCTGGCCCTCATTCGTAATACGCTAACGTTGATTTTGGTCAAATGTTTTTTTAAGGGAATCCCCCAAGGTTGAGTAGAATTGTAATAAGGGAGTAATTACTCATTTTTTTTTTTAACTACGATGTTTCTGAGAAAGCTGTATAGCTTTCCTTTGTAGCTTCATGGCTGCGCTTGGGTGGATGCCAATTACTCCCCTATTACAAATTTACTCCACCTTGGGGGATTCCCCTAAACATTTGACCAACACTGTTCCCACTTCGAGTTATTGATCAATTCGCTCTCGCCCTACCATATGCTTGCCGTCCCGGTTAGCTCAATTGGTAGAGCGACTGCTCCGGTGAAGCGATGGTCCCGGGTTTGAGCCCCGAACTAGGACGAATTTTTTTTTTTTAACTACGATGTTTCTGAGAAAGCTGTATAGCTTTCCTTTGTAGCCGCATGCCTGCGCTCGGGTGGATGTAAATGAGTAATTATTCTCTTATTACGAACGTTGATTTTAGCGGCGGCTGTTATAAGTGAGCTCGGTTGCATTCGACTTTCCCTTAGTAAATACCTCGACCTCATTTACCTACATCATGATACAAATTCAAAAGGACTTACTGCAATGGTTTCTAGTTCTGCTAGTGGCTGCGGACGGATAATCGCGACTTGTAGGTGTTTTTAGATTTCATATGCCATATGTTTGGTACCGAAATGACGCACGCGAGAAAACAGCATTGAATTCACTGTTCTCAGCACTAGTACCAAAATGCCTCGACAAATGATAGTGAAACCATGAAGCACAGGGGGTCTTCTACGGAAGATCACTGCTCAGTTTTCGTGGTTAGAACGACCAACGCTTAGTTGAGGAAGCTGCACTGGCTTTATTTCGCTGGGCACTTGGGATAAAAAGCCACTGAGCCGGAAGCTCTCTTCTTGCACTTACTGCCCTTACTGCTTTAACGGCTTTCTCTTCAGTCCGATGTGCGCGGAGGCTTTCATGAAGCGTGTGAAACGCGGTGACCTAAATCTTGCAGTTTCTCTCGCCACACCCCCGAGCACCATACATCCATAGCTCGGATCACACCACAGGGCCGAGTAGTGCTAACGGCAAGAAGTATGTCCAGGAAAGTTTCGCTGCGCAGGGACAGAGAGAAGGTCTCCATTACCGGCCATGAAGAGAGAGAGGAAACAAGTAACGATGCGCGGTCAGTTTGCCTGTGTTTGCCTTTACTTCTGGGCGTGGAGAAAGAATGCCTAGAGATTTCCGCCGGGGAATTTGAAAGGTAAGAGCGGTATCGGGTGTACAAGTGCAGGCTAAGTTTAACCAGTAGGACCATATGTTCCTCTTCTGGGATGTATTACGCTAAAGTACGCTGTAAAAATATGCGGCATTTACTTCCTTTAGTATTATGCCTGTGGACTGTTCCTCTAAGAACATACGGCACTGAAGGATACATGCGAGTATGATTATTGATGTTCTGGTATTGAGCTTTATCCTCAGGCTACAAACTAAATGAAAAGAAAAAGGAGAGTAATAGGTCCGCCTATTTCCTTATAAAGCGTGACTGTTCGCCCCTCTTCCCTCCCTCTTCCCGAAAAAAAACGTAGTACAAATAAGGAATATTTCTTTAATGATATTTCATGTCATTCACAGAAGCGACAGTCACATACTTTCCTCCTTTTTTGGCAAACCTTAAGAAAGGAGCACCTTCGGAACAAAGCTCGCGAAGCTCGTGGGCGGTGCTCATGACTTGTCCGGAGCTGCACTGGCGGGCGCTTCGCAGGGCCAAAACGCGACTTCCCCCGCCAAGAAGGAAGGAAGGGAAAACTTTATTTACACTAATGGTTTTTCCTGCGTTTTGGGGGCATCATCAGAGACGTCTTGGTTCTACCCCAAGGAGCCTTCTCTGTCGAAGTCGTCCGCCTCTAATCAGTGGTCGGTTGCCCTCAGTTCAGGGCTCCGCTGGCCACTGCCGCCCGTTGAGCTCGCTGTACCAGACCTTGTTGGCCTTCGCAGCGGTCGCTGGAGAGCAGAGTCTCCCACTGCTCCGTACTCGGGTTTTGTGTTTTGGGGACAACGTTTATGTTTTGGCAGGCCCGTGTGATGTGGTATAGAGTAGGTTTTTCGTCGCACCGGGGACATTTGTCCGCGTATATCGTAGGGTGCATTTTGTTTAGTATGTGTAGGTTTGGGAAAGAGCCTGTTTGTAATTGTCTCCAAGTGACAGCTTCCTCTCTGCTGAGAGATTTGTGCAGTGGGGGATATCGCATTCTTCTGCCTCTATAGTTTTGTAGTATGGCCGATTAATTCCCTGGGTGCTGGCGCGAGTTCCGCGGTCTCGTCGGATGATCAGAAAGTAATGTATCCTCGAGCTATCCTGTCGGCCTCTTGGTTCCCTGCCACCCCCGTGAGCCCCGGTACCCACACAATTTTGTGTGGGATCTTGTCGCTTTGTTCTTCCTGGTTTTTAATTCTGTCGCTCGCTGCGAGGAGTATACGGAGCACGTGACGACCTATCCTGCCATTCATGTAATTTCGGCAGGCTGTTTGAGAGTCCGTGAGTATTGTTAGTGACCGCCCGGTTCTATAGCCCTCCGCCACCGCTAGAGCAACGGCAACTTCCTCGGACTCTGCAGCTGTGCAGCCTCGGAGAGACGCGCTGGTCATTTCGCGTAAAGACGAATCGACAACCACCGCTACAGCGATTTTGGTATCTTCACCTCTCCAAGACGCGTCTGCGTACACGGTCGTGGCTTGAGGAGCGTATGTTTTCTCGATGAATTCGACCCTCGCTTCTCTTCTGCCTCGATGGAGGTTGGGATCCATGTTTTTTGGTATTGGCGCTACTTTGAGGGTTTTGCGAAGCTCGTCGGGGATCGTTGCCGTCCTCGACATTTCTCGCATCTGCTCGCGGTATCAGAGCCTCTGCAGGAGCGCTCTGCCAGTCGTTGTTTGCAACAGCCTGAGTTTTTGCGACTCAAGCTGCGCCTCTCGTAGCTCCTCAAAGGTGTTATGTAGTCCCAGGGCCATGAGTTTTTCTGTAGACGTGTTGCGCGGTAGTCGGAGCGCTGTCTTATACGCTTTGCGTAGCAGGGCATCCGCTTGTATTTCGTTTTTGTTGAGGCACTGGTAGGGTAGGCTGTACGTGATTCGACTAACTACTAGGCTTCTGACTAGTTTTAGTGTGTCCTCTTCACGCATGCCATGTCGCCTGTTGGTGATGCGGGTGATCATTCGTGCGACTTGTAGCGTTGTTGCTTTCAGTAGGGTACAAGTGTGAGTACTGCACTGGTTGGATTGAACCCACATGACCAAAATTCTTATTGTTGTCTTTTCGGGTATGGGCGTCCCTTCTAGGTAGGATGATATTTCATGTCATTCACAGAAGCGACAGTCATATCCCTTCTTCCTTCTTTGGCGGCAAACCTTAAGAAAGGAGCACCTTAGGGACAAAGCTCGTGAAGCTCGTGGGCGGTGCTCATGACTTGTCCGGAGCAGCACTGGCGGGCGCTTCGCAGGGCCAAAACGCGACTTCCCCCCGCCAAGAAAAAAATATCCGATGTGGGTAAGGATACGGTGAGTAACAGAATTACAAATGTGTAAGAAGAAATGGAAAAGAAACAAACCGAACTTGCACGTGCACCTAAAAAGAAATTAAAAGCGTTGCCTTTGGTCCATAGATAAACAAGAGGGTGCTGGACAAGGCAAGTGAAGCGTGCTGAGAGGTCTCAGCAACTGCCTGAGCTTCACAAATCGTCGGTTAAAAGTTCTGAAAGGTGCCGGTCAAGATAAGCACGTCCACTCGGAGAGGAACAAGAACTTAGGCTTGATGCACCGGTGCTGGCAGTCGACGCACCGATAGGAAAGAAAAAATTGTCTGTGGCGTAGCTTGGTTAAGGCAGGTAATTGCGAAGCAATACGTGGTTCTGCTGTATCTTGAGCTCATCGTTTGGAAAGCTGTTCTTCTTCTCGCTCTTCTTCTGTCTCTGTAGCTCGCTGATGCTTTCTCTTTGCAACCTGCCAAAGCGTATAGGCTGGAGGCGGCATCTCATGGGCTTGACGAGAAGAGCGCAGTCAGGCCGCGGCCGTGGCTATGCGCCGCGCAAGGCAACGGCGTGTTGTTGTTGTTGTTGTAACTGAGAGAAGGATGAAAAAGAAATTGCACAGGCCTGCCTACTGGCTCGAGCCAAGCCACCACCGCTGCCACGTGCAGATAGAGGAGAGTTTAAAGATCAGAGGAAAGAGAAAGAGGAAAGAAAAGACGCGCGTCGCAACAACAACTGCGTCCGCCGGAGCTGAAAAAACGGATAAGCGGCAGGAGCCA
Source organism: Amblyomma mixtum (assembly GCF_055824585.1). Taxonomy (NCBI): domain Eukaryota; kingdom Metazoa; phylum Arthropoda; class Arachnida; order Ixodida; family Ixodidae; genus Amblyomma; species Amblyomma mixtum. The sequence goes on along the minus strand of NC_143016.1, from coordinate 10,604,285 downwards.
CGCTCGCCGTAGCGATTCAACGGCGTGTTGTTGTTGTTGTGGTTGTGACTGAGAGAAGGATGAAAAGGAAATTGCACGGGCCTGCTACTGGCTCGAGCCAAGCCACCACCGCTGCCACGTGCAGATAGAGGAGAGTTAAAAGATCAGAGGAAGGAGAGAGAGGAAAGGAAAGACGCGCGTCGCAGCAACAACTGCGTCCGCCGGAGCGGACGCTGCTCAAAAAACAGATAAGTGGCCGAAGCCGCGCTCGCCGAAGCGAGAACAGATACAGATTGGGCCCCGTTTTTATACGGCTACAAAGGAAAGCTGTACAGCTTTCTCAGAAACTTCGTAGTTAAAGAAAAATTCGTCCTGGTCCGGGGTTCGAACCCAGGACCACCGCTACACCGGAGCAGTCGCTCTACCAATTGAGCTAACCAGCACGGCAAGCTTATGGTAGGACGAGAGCGAATTGATCAATAACTCGAAGCGGGAACTGTGTTGGTCAAATGTTTGGGGGATCCCCCAAGGTGGAGTGGATTTGTAATAAGGGAGTAATTACTCATTGGCATCCACCCGAGCGCAGCCATACGGCTACAAAGGAAAGCTTACAAATCTACTCCACCTTGGTAGATTCCCCTAAACATTTGACCAACACAGTTCCCGCTTCGAGTTATTGATCAATTCGCTCTCGTCCTACCATAAGCTTGCCGTCCTGGTTAGCTCAATTGGTAGAGCGACTGCTCCGGTGTAGCGGTGGTCCTGGGTCCAACCCCGGACCAGGACGAATTTTTCTTTAACTACGAAGTTTCTGAGAAAGCTGAACAGCTTTCCTTTGTAGCCGTATGGCTGCGCTCGGGTGGATGCCAATGAGTAATTACTCTCTTATTACAAATCTACTCCACCTCGGGGGATTCCCCTAAACATTTGACTAACACAGTTCCCGCTTCGAGTTATTGATCAATTCGCTCTCGTCCTACCATAAGCTTGCCGTCCTGGTTAGCTCAATTGGTAGAGCGACTACTCCGGTGTATCGGTGGTCCTGGGTTCGAACCCCGGACCAGGACGAATTTTTCTTTAACTACGAAGTTTCTGAGAAAGCTGTACAGCTTGCCTTTGTAGCCGTATGGCTTCGCTCGGGTGGATGCCAATGAGTAATTACTCCCTTATTACAATAGCAACTTCTGAATGTTGGTTTGCAGACGGATCGGCTATGATGAGTGTGAAAGGCTTATAGCACGGTAGTCCTTTTTTTGCCTAAGGAGGCAAAAAAAATGGCACTGGCTTAGCTCAGCTAGGCCAGGATATACCTTGCGAAAGGAGTTTCGTCTACTCATATTTCGGTACAGACACGCCGTCGTTGTCGATCAGCCGCTTGGCGGCGTCTCTTCTCGAGGTGTTCCTCTCGTTCTTCGGGCGTCTCGGCCACCCGCTTAGCCTTTGTCGTCTCGTTTTCACGCTGTTGGCGGACCTTGTACCATCCTACGACTTCTGAATCGGAAGACTCAATTTCACGCAGCCTGTACTGCTGCCGTGATGAGCACGGCCGCTCTACCTCTTCCATGGTGCGTGTCAGGGGAGCGAGGGCATCGCGTCTCAGCAGTAAATAACATTCGATCTAAAAAACCACGCTTTTAATAGTACAGAGTTGTTTTGCCGAAACCGTAAGTCCCACAATAGTTCCCCTAAATCTTATTCACAAAACCACAGGGAGAAAGTTTTAGGTCGGGTATAGTGCTGTGGGAGCGCCGGTAAGGCCACCTCCTCACACATGCTGCTCTTCCTGGTTCTGAATTTTTAAGGCGGAAGCTTTTAAGGATCATACAGTCGGCCAAAACTCTGTCACACTATAGCTGTCAATCAAACTGATGACGTCATCGGTGGTTCCTACTGCGCATGCGCTTGGCGACTGACAACTTCGAGCCACACATGATGGAATTCAGCGAACGTACATCAGCAGAATGATTCAGCCAAATGCATCAATAGAGTGATAAAAATTGGCAACAGAAGCGTAGTCTTTCATTCGTAAACAGCGTGGAATATACAACACAGGCAGTCAAATGGACGCGACAAAGCTCTCGCCTCGCGTACTTTAGATCATCAAAGTGCCTCCCTAATTTTTCTCCACAAAATTTTTCCCCCCAGAATTCGCATCATAATATCTGCCGCTGCTCTTTGGAAAAGGGTTCGGGGGAACGCAGGTAAAAAGGTTGTGGTTGTGAAAATATTTATTGGGTCAGAGAGAGAAAACTGCCAGAAGAGGGGAGCACTTGAACATCCATAAACGAGGGCAGGTGAGGAAAGGTATAAAATAAAGATGCGGGGAGGAACCCCACTCCTCTGTAGAGACGGACTAACGCCTGCATCCGGCTCACAGATGACGCGTGCAGCCGATGCGAGGGCTGGCCTGTCGAACGCAATTAATTAAGCGAGGCGACGGTTTGACTCAGACTCCTTTTCTGTCGAGGGCCTCTGCTGTTGGCTTGGTTCCGCTGGGAGCCCATTTATTATGCGTACCGAGGAGGCTCCATAAAGTCAAGAGAACAGTGCTAGGGAAAAACCATACTGCGAGGGAAACTCACTCACTCACTCACTCACTCACTCACTCACTCACTCACTCACTCACTCACTCACTCACTCACTCACTCACTCACTCACTCACTCACTCACTCACTCACTCACTCACTCACTCACTCACTCACTCACTCACTCACTCACTCACTCACTCACTCACTCACTCACTCACTCACTCACTCTTTCTACACAATTGAACGGCTGAGTCTGGAGGTCACTGTGCACAGACTGCGCCCAAGAGTACAGGCGCACTGCCACAGCTTGCCAAAGACAAAAGAGAAGTCTACCCAAACAGAAAATGTGGGCATGCACTTTGTTTGCTATATTGGAAATCACATTGTTCCTCCAGTACTGTCAGAGCTGACCTCAGCCCCTTCATCCTCCTTTCTCTTCTTACTCTCCTCGCTCCCAGCCAGTCGCCTAGCTAGGATGTGCCGACTTAATGACTGGCGTGCTCCAGGAAAACCTCGGCTATAGCCCTACCTCGGCTCGTTGAAACCAGCGTCTCGTAAATAAGAAATTAATCGTCGTATTTCTTTAGCTTATTTTTTCTGCGTCTCTAGCTCATTCTGTTCTTTTTATGTTGAATTCATTGGTTGCTCTTTTTCCGCGGGTCTCTTCAGCTCTATTCTGTTTTATGTACCCTAGTCTTTCGGTATGCATCTCTTCCATAGGTAGTCGATAGCTTGACAGCATACCGTCTGGTCAGAAATAATCTCTTCCGTGCGCAGTCTTAGCTCAGGAAGTCTTGCCTTTTATATTTTCATTTTGTGCTTATGTCTTTGTTTCCCTCCTGACGATACTCGTAGTCGTTGTGCTGCTCAAAAAGGGAGCATCATTTCGCATTGGCCTTTACTCCTTTTCTTGCTCATTGACCGAGATCTCCCTTGCATGTTCCACCATCCCGGTTCCCTCTAGATGCCGCTTTCTTACCACTCTCGGAAAAGACAGCGAGCAGCGCAAGCGGCCACTCCCAGGGGTTAGCGTTCTTTCACTGCCCACTGCGCACTTTGGGAGTTGCAGCAGAGCCATGCCTCTCTCGTTCAGTTCGTTTTGATTTGTCCTTTTGTATTTCACTTCTGGAAGGCTGTAATTACCGCTGAACGGCCTCCATGTGGGACGCGCTGATTTACAACCGCTGCGCCGTTATTAGCTAAACAATGGACACTACGCGCAAAGTAATTAAAAAGAAAATATAATAGGCGATCAAAGAGAAAGAAGAGTCTTCTGTTGCTTAACGAAGGACTCCAGAAGAGGTAAAAATTGCACGTAGCGGGGGATACATTAGCTCCAATCAAAAACAGAGCTCACAGCATGATATGGACACGCGACTGGCTCACGTGATGTGGGTTTATTAGTGGTGCAATTGGGGCGTAATGAGCGAAAAATAAGGTCTTCTCGAGATGAGAAATGCGCTGCCCGTCCGTCTTCCGCCTCCGAGGTTCAGCACAAGGCGCCCCCACAACGCGTGGGCTGCGCGCTCTATATGCGCTCACGAGTTTTAGCTCAGGTTCCAGAAGAGGATTGCCATCGGAGCCTTGCTTGGGCAATGATCGATTGGGCGCGAACAGCGCTTGCTGGTGCGTCTTGTTTTGTGGTGCAACTGATTGAGAATTTATTTGAACACAGCGGCACTTGAAGGGGATCCGTTCGAGTGTACCGCATTTGAACGTACTGCGTTGTAAAGGTCAAATGTTGTCGGGGTCTACTAAACTGGCATGCAGAACGAGTTTGAAGCGTTCGCCGCGTGCGAAATACTTCACGAGCCGCCTGAACAGCCTCAGGTACATCTTAAATGAAGCCTGGCTATCCCAACAGGCATCGAGCACTTAGTAGTTATGGTCTGTTAGTACACGCACTGTTAATTTAGCTTCAGCTCTGCAGGCACAATCGAAACGTTTAGAACTGGACGCCATGAGCTTGAGTGGAATATGCTCCTGTTTCTATTTGCAAGTTAAAGATCCATTGGGTTTAAAGAAAACACGGGTCAAAAATAAGAAAAGTCTGAGGACGGCAACGTAAAAATACATCACAAAGGAACAAAGAGACCCCAGCCGCCTTGTTCGTTCACTTGCCACATAGCACTAAACAAAACTCATAATTAAATTCAAAGGCGCCAAACCATAAGCACACACACACACACACAGGAGAACTCGTCCAAGCTTCCACTTTGGCCTCCTTCGTTCTGTACCCTCAGCTTCCTTGTGTTGTACTCGCTGATTTTTTCCGGAAAGCGCTTCTGAAAAGCCGCCTGGCATTGAATATGGCATTCGGGTAAAGCTATAAAGCTGTCGCCATCTACACTGGAAGCTTTCAAGATTGAATGCGCTAGTGGCGTAACCACAGAGAGGCAACACAAGGGTTGTCTCTCTGAGTTCTTTTTTTTTTGTAAAACTATGACATTGAGCACAGTCGTGGTTTTCGACAGCAATTCAGAGCCTTCCGGTGCATCTATTTTCGAAAGCATAGGCTAGCGCTACAAAATAGTGCTGAATGACAGCCAAGAGCGCTTGCTGTTGCGTAAGTGTGTCCACGGACAAGCTTCTCACGGCTTTTCATTCGGCGTGGAAGAAAAATAAACACGAAAGAAGGCAAGTGTCAAAGTGAGAAAATATGGTGTACTCGTTTTCCATTGCTCCTTTTTTGGTGTCGCAGGGGATGGGTGAGCGGGAAAACCATGGCAGCCTGTGCTCAGGCCACCCCGTGTATGGTTACATTGCTGTACTCAATCGATAGACGGGAGGGAGGTTGGGCGGGGTCATGGTGCCTGTCGGCAGAGATTGTTCGTCCATCGATTTGGCATAGCCCGCCCGAACCGTGTTCACTTAGGGAAACCCGTGACACTTGTTCTTCTGCGTCCTCCTCTGCCTCCTCAATTCCCAGCAAGCTCTGAATTTGACTGTGTCTCACCCTCGTTCTCACTCTCCTCCTTCGAGGCAGGTGACTGCAGGAGGGAATGTGGACTGCCCTGGTGTGCTGAAGGAAAACATGCAAGCGGAAACTGTGCTGGTGGAGGCCAACGACGGCAGCTAACGGCAGTAGTCGTCACCATTGCAAGCCAATGTGGCGAAGGTCCGGGCCAGCGGTAGTTTCTAGCGCGTATTCTTTGTATCGCAGAGACCTAATCGAGGGATGTTGAAAATGGAAAGGCATGGTGCGTAGGAAAACCATACCGACTTTTGATGAGCGTCAGAAAGAAAGCAACGTATCAGAAAATGAACATCAGCAAATAATATTTTGCTGATATTTAGCTGACTTCTCCTACCAGCAGGACGAACTGCCCGTTACGAAAGATCGGTGAAGTTCGAAAGTGCGGCACACGAGGTACGACAGAAGCTTAAGTTTACATGAGGGAACAGCGCTGAAATATTGAACTGGAAGTGACGGAGCTCTGAGCGCAGCTTTCGAGTCGGGATATCTTCAGCGCTACCACCCGATAGCGCTTAGTTAATCGTGGTTGAATGTCAACTGGTAGAATTGATGAAAATAAGCGCTTCCAGGTCACATGAGTATTTTTGTTTTCAGAAAGAAAAGAATAAGCCGAAAGGAAAAGTAAAAGTGTGTCTATCCGAGCTGGGAGGGGAGGGCCCGGTGAGAGACAGAAAGGACCAGTCGGGAAATACGAAGTAAAGCCTATTACACTTAATAAGTGGAATCAGTTTTAAGTGTGATAGGCTACTTGAGGACGCTTACAAGCGATGTGGACAAAGCCCAACTTGCCAAAGCAGAGTCCAAACGTTAAAGGGCAATACTGGACCTCTCTCGTAGTATTCTTCGAATAGACAATGCGTTTTTGCTTTCTTTTCTATCGTTCTCGTTTTACTTTCTTGCAAATAAAGATAAAACTACTCAATAATTGTCCTTATCACTAGTACTTTTGCACTAGATGGCGTGTATGTATGCCGATGAGCCAGTGTTCGAGTCAAGTATACTTTCATTCGAACGCGAAATATTAAAAAGTTTACTCTCTTGGACTGACAGCAGTACGTTAACAGATTGCTTCACATAAAGTTGGATGTAGTGAATGCAGATGTACAATCATGAGGAATATGAAAGAGAACAAGCTGAAATGGAACCACCTGTGCTGCATGTGCACTCCATCTCGCACTCTGATCCTCATGATGAAATAGCTCAGAAAAGCAAGAAAGGAAACTTTCTGAGCTGTGGTAAAACACACTGGATTGCAGCTACTTCAAAAAGAGAACTAAGTAGTCCGCCATCCTTTAACGGCGACAAGCAAGCACACCCGTGGGACCTGTTGGGCACCAGGGAGTCTTCTATAGAGACCGTTAAAAAAAAAAAAAAAACACTTTCAACGCATGCCCCCTTCTTTTTTTTTCTTTTCTTTTCCACTGACTTCGTTTCTCATTTTATTAGGAATTGCTTCGCATGAAGCTAAAGCAAATAGTTTATCATTTGTTCCAAAATTAAAATTTCCGACAAAAGAGAAGTTTCAACAAATGCAAACACTTATTGCGAAAAGACTTCAATCCTCCTTGCAGGCACTATACTATATGGCATGCCTGTGCCATAAAATGAACTTTACTATTGAAACAGCGATAATGCATCAAAGAAAAGACAAATTTGGCGGAGGAAAAAAAAGAATTGGCACGCGGGTGGCGTTCACAAAATTAGGCATGGAGTAGAGAACTTGAAGACACGAAAAAGCTTTCCAGCAGGACTGTACTCCATTGTTGGATCAAGTACAAAACATACTGTGGCTGAACTGGGAATTCTAGCTGTGAGGCGCACAGGTGGTTAGAACATCGTGATTCGCTTTGGAGAAAGTGCTTCATCCTTGGACGTATCCCAGAGATGGCACAGACAACTATAGTAAGATACAACTTAACACGAAGCGGCGTTTCCCAGTCGAGGGTCCCCCTTGTGGCCAATGGCGTCGGCCGATACTCTTAAAGACGCTAGTGTGCAAGTGCAGGGCGCGGCGCGACAATGCAGGGAGAAATGTATCCCCTTTCATCTGCCACTCCCTGTATTTTCATGTTAACAGGTTCTTAAGAATTGACCGACGCCATTGGCTGGAAAGGGGGCCTTTGACGACTTAAAGCCGCTTCGTTCTTGAGTTGTATCCGACTACAGATGGAGAGCAAATGGCTGTGTATCTTGGAAGAGTGTATCTTAAGAATCGACGCGTACCATGAAAATTGAAGACTTCTTGGATTCTCTTGATCCTTACAGTGCCGTTGAAAGGCTTTGATTAGCTATTATTTTGTCGCGACAGTTGTAAACGCGAGTAAAGTTTAACAAAAATCCACAAGCGATCTTATGATGTGATGCGACATATCACCGGGATCAGTATAGCTTATGCATTTCGCTTTCATTGATCACCCTTCCACGGTGTGTTGGTGTTTAATTTTGACGTCGATTTTTGGTTCCGCTGCTGCGTGGCTTTCTGAAGGATGGATGATGGACGACGTCGTTCTGGACGGAGAACGTGGGTGGGCAGTGGGTGAAGCTACTGGAGGGTTCTGAGTGGTGAAGACCCGTTGGTGGGAGATGCACTTTTACCGGTGGGTGCTCCTGTGCAGATCAGGGTGCCTAGAGGGTGCTCTGATGCGCTCCGATCCGCTAGGGGCGTGCCAGGCGCTGCGTGCGCGCACGATTTTTTGTCAAAAGAGGGCAAAGAGCAAAGCAGAAGAGAACTAACACAAACTTCGAATAGTGTATACGGCGGCTTAAATAATTAGGATCCACTTTGGTTACAGCTGGATCGGGCGCAGGTGTGGGAACAGGCCTCTACGATGTCACTTACTGGTGCCTCCAGCCATGTTGTTTTTCCCTTGAAACAAGACGCAAATGAGTGCAAGTAAATTATACCGCACAGCGTATTCGTTTACCAAGAGGTGCAAGCTTTTATGCGTGCACTCTAATAGCTAGTTTGTTTGAAACACTGAGGCTTTTCGAAAATCTTGATTCGCCTTGGCAGAGCTGAAGCCACCATTTACTCGTCAATCAAACAATATATTTTACACCTTAACCCGATTCTGTCGTTTCTTTACTTATTTATTGCTTTTTCTTTTTTTCCGCCATCCTAGAACCTAGAAAAAGAATCCTGCAAGGAGTTCAATTGCGCCTTCTCTTCCAGGTGATTAAAATATAAATGCAATTGAGCAGCAGATACCATTTGACATTAAACATTTAAAAGTGACACGTCATGGCTGTTGTACTTAAGAGTCAGCCTTTTCCAATTCCTCATTGCGCTATAAAATCTTAATGCCTTTTTTCCTTCTTATTTGTAGTTCACAGCAAATGCTAACCCGCTTCGGTACGGTTACTTGTGCCTTATTTCTCTCGTTCTACGAGTAAATAACACTATCGCTTGTAATTTTATTGCTTGTCAAAAATGCACCAACAGCCTGAAGCACTTCCGCCCCCCGTTGCCAGTTGTCGAAACTATCAAAACGAATTACACTGAAAGAGGAGGAGTAGAAAATAAATATTCGTGCGTCATCACTGGCTCGCGACGGCTCAAAGAAAAAGGGCGCTCTGTTTAAGAGTTGCACGGTAACGTATCGCGATTTATGCACGTTCGCTTAAGATCCGTCATTTCAGAATGTGGGCTAACTAGTGGTCAAGGAAAATTAGCAAAGTAACCAGGAAGGAAAAAAGGTAAAGGATGCAATATTAAGACAAAGCTGCTAGCGTTAAAAAAAAAGCTAACTGATGGATGAGATAGATCTGCGAGAGCTCAAGCAAGTTAGGCGTGTCACCTAAAAAAGAAGAAAAGCAAACAAGAGTAAGTGTGCGGGGAAAACGGAAAGCCCTTCGACCCCAATAATCGGCGGAAATCAGCACTATTCGGCCACTGCAGCAAACAAAAATAAAACAAAACAGACGATCGGTAGCTATTCGGAAGAGAAAGGCTTGGAAGCTCGAAGCGAGCAGTTGCGTCCATTTGACGTCCCTACCTCTAAGCTCCGTTTCTCTTTTTCCGGGCATGACAGAAAAGCTTATGCGCTTAAGGATTTATTACATCTGGCGCTGGCCGGAATTTGGACCGTTACAGCGCCCGTTTATTATGGCGGGCGAAGCGTTGAGAATGGAAGAGCGATTTCGAGAAAGAAACCGGGCGCATATCGGCAACAAAAACGCCCAACCTATCGCATTTAGCTGCGCTGGAAAGAGAACTGCGACAGCAGCAACTTCAAAGTGAGAGAGATTATTTTTATACTCGGTTCATCGGCCTGCGCATGACAAGAACCCAGAGATTGCCGAAGAAACACTGCCTTGTGGTTCGGCTCTACGGGTCAATAAAAAGCGGCACGCAAGCAGAAAGCACACTATCAGAGTTGAGACCAAAGGAAAATGGAATGATGTGCAGAGCACTCCTTCCGTCTTTCCTACCTTCGCAATGGAATAAGCTCGAAGAGGAAGTTTACTTGAATTCCAGCCATCGTATTATTATGCGCTCTTACTATTCGTGTAGTTCGTTACGTCTTCTCCCGTGTCTACAGCACACGCAGCGTATATGCAGAGCCATACGGCGTGCACACACATATGCACGAGCGAATCAGCTTCGGTGTCCAAAATGCAATAATGACGTTCTGCCCCCGTCCAGACCGGCGACCACCACCGCAGGGAAAGGACACACCCAGATAGCGCGCTCCGTTTCGATGGGAAATACACAGCAGATATGGTGTGGCAAACCAAATAGCCCTGCAATAAGCAGAATACCGGCCTCACCGGGAGTCTACGACTCCACTGTAGCACTGCCTTCCATTGGCACTGGATGTCCGTCTGCCGTCGCCGATAACTCACCGAGGCCTCGCTAGGTCGGCCAGCTCGGGAGACGGCTTGGTGGCGGCGCGATTCGAGCAAGGTGTGGGCCGCGGGCGTGTGCTAGTGCGTGCGTTGTGTCGTCGCTCTGGGAGAATGACTCTCGATCTCGGCCTCAGCACAAATAGAATCATTAGGACGGCTTCCGTAAGGAAGTGCTGGTGCAAGCCCTTAGCGCCGCCAGCTGTCAGTAGCGCTATCGCAATGGCCTAGCGTCTCCCTCCACGATGCTTGTTTTCTGTTCACATCACTTCTTCGCATGACGGCCCTGCAGTGGGACGAAGCCATCCTTCCGAAATTAGCATTGGGCTTCATTTTGTTATCACGAATGCAAGAGCACTGCCTGTTTCGCGATCTCGCTGAGTGCCCGGCTGACTCCCTTCGCACAGCTTATCTTTGAAGTGTTTTCTGAGGGAATTTCTATGTGCGTTGCGTGCACTGTCAGAAAGCGCCCCTTGTAATGTTTAACTCGTTGTGAATGCGAGGATCACTGAGAGAGTTCCCGCCTTTCGCCAAACAGTGGATTAGCCGGCAGGGCCAGGTTTATCAGAAGGGTGCCCAAAAAATGCCCCAAATGCTTGTTAGCTCGAGGTTTTTGTGATTTTCTACGCTGTCCGTGCGGTTAACTCGAAAAGAAGTCTTTCGTCATGATTCAGAAGTAAGAGCAACGTTGGTTTATAGCACACTTAAAAGCAAAGCTGGGTAGAGGCACCTATCGGTAGAATAACTACGACGTCATAGCTCCCCACTGGAGTATGTCTGTTTCAGAAAGGCAAAAAACATTGTTACGCGATATTTTGGTCCTGGGTTTTCCCGTTCTGGGGAGATCGGCGAATACGATCGGATCCAAGCATGCGAACAGGGAAGAATCATAGAGACGAAGAACTGATGTATTTCACGTGCAGTGTGAAAAACGCGGTCTGCTGTGTCCCCTGCTTAGGATGCGTTTGAAAAACTGTCGGGTTGGCAAGCACAAATGCTCAGCGCATGTCGACAGACGTGGAAGAAAGAACATTCAGCAATAACAGCATGCGTATAAAATCAACACAATTCTGAAGTTTCTTTTCTCTCTTTCGTCGAAAATATGCAGTCGGAAGTTCTTGTGTGTTCTAAAAAGTGATATTCTTCATGCGCTCTTCGTCGAACTGGCGCTAGCAATGGCCGGCCGATTTAACGCATGGCTGATCTCAACTGTAGTCTCGAAAACCTCTCTCTCCCTCCTCGTCTAAACGAGTGGTTTATGTACTCGTCGAGAACAGTGCGGCCACTGTTGAAACATGCTTAAACACAATGAGTACCAATGAGAACTTCTAATAGATGATCGGTCTGATAAACATTCCCATCAAATGGCATGCAACGCGAATCTCGTTTGGTCGACGAGTATTCGATTGTGCTAAGCACCTTGCTTTCTAAGCTATTTTCTATTGCATAATGCCTGCTGACAGCTAGAAATTTACGAGGTCGCGCAGTCTTGGCGTCCTTAAATGAATAGCATCAGTTATCGAAGAAAGCAACGTCGCCACTTGTGGGGACGCTTTCGTCCCCTGCGTTCGCTTTCCCTCAACGCGCTAGTTCCCTGTGGTTAGCTCCTCCGCAAAGCACTCCTCTCGGTTCGGTGACTTTCCACTAACAGGGGAGGGCGCTCGCGTCGCAGCGACACCAGCGCCACGGATGGCGTTTTGCTGCGCGCTCGCGGGGAGCTACGGGGCCTCTTCTCCCTCGGCAACGGGAAGCGAACGGACGTTTCGCTCGCAGCTTCGCTCTTCGTCGACGGGCGCCTCGGTCGGAACTTACTCCCGCCGAGCTCGTCCCGCTCGACCTCGGAGTTTATCCCTTTGCCCTCGCGTGGGCGGACGTTCGCTCGTAGCCGTGCTGGTGAGTCGGACATCCTAGATTCCTCAGTGTATTTTGTTGCTAGCTGGCGTTATTGTTGCTATAGCAATAAATGCCTTGTTTGTGTCAGCCAGTGTGTCGTTCCTTTGTTCCCGTAGAGCACGGCCCGCCGTGGTCGGCGTGCGCTCAGTAGCGTACGCGACCACGGGGTGGGGTCCGCGCGGTTTTGAACTGTGTCAGCCGCGCTTAAGCGGGGAGAACGTGTTTATCTCTCCCCATTTTAACCCCACATCTGGCGCCCAACGTGGGGCCTGCTCTTGGAACATTGGACGACAGTCTGTTCGGTTCGAGGAACGCTCTTTGTCCGGACTTGACAAGTGCTAGGCCTAGAGTGAATTTTGATCGCTAGGACCTGCGGCATGCTTTCTTGAGTGCGAGGTGTATTGCGCTGCAGCATGTTTGAACTTTTCGACATGCTCAGCATGTTTTTTTTTGTGAAGTTTTCTTCCTGGAGTTTCTTCAAGAACCACTTGGTCCGCATCGAGGGAGCGCGAGGCCTAGCGCCCGCGGAGTTGCCGAGCCCGAAGCGAGTGAGTACGGAAGCCGCGTGGGTGGTCCGAGTTTTCTGTATATATTTTCTCGCTGTCTCTTTTTCGACTCTGGGAGTCGCGGCTCTGGGAGCCGGGTGGCCTGGGGCCACGGGTGCCGTTACGAGCTCGCTGGTATTGCAGCTCGGCACCGGGCGTTCCGACACCGTCCGATACGGTGGGCGCCGATCACTCAGCAGCTGCTTCGTGCAGTGAGCGGGGAGGACCACCCCACAAAGCTGATGTCTCCTCGCGGCTGCGCGCACGAAACCCGTTTCGGGTCTTTCTTTTGTTGGGGGTCGTCGACCTTCACAGTGGCAGTGAGGCCTAAGGCTATTCATAGCTGCCTGCACCTTGTCAAAAGTGACACGACCACCGGACCGTGGTATTGAGAGGGGGCGCACTTTGCTGGCCCACCCGTTTTTTTTAACCTCGCATGAACCGAGCATTCTCGTTCAACTCAAGAAAGGGCTTTGTTCACTCGAACTTTGCGTTGCACAGCCGCCCGACACGTTTTGCTAGCGAATTGAGCATTGAGCCACGAGGCCCTTGTGTACGCCGTTTCCCCTCCCGTGACCTACGTTAAAGGCATGCGGAGTGTTTCGGAAATTTTACAGATCTGGAGCCACTGCGGCTTGCTGTCCTGTGCACATCGTCTCGCTGCCGCCTGCTGTGACGGAGCGGCCTGTATCCTGTTCGCCGCATCCATCCGGGGCAGCTGTGGCGAGACCAGACAGCAGCCACCTCTGGCTGCTGCTGCCCTGGCGACTACTGCGGAATCTTGGCCTGCAGTGGTCAACCGGCCCTCCTCTTCGCGGGCCTGCGGGCACATAGCCCGTGGGCCATGCGAGTCGCCCCAGCGGAGACCTTCACGCCGCCTTCGGAATACCGCGGAAGACTGCGTGCACCCTGTCGGCGTGACCTCCGCTGCACGACCTGTCTCAAGTGCATGAAGACCAGGAGACTCCTCCATAGCATGTAACTTGCAGGCGCGTGGGTCTATTTAAGGTTGGGGGGATGTGGGGACGCTTTCGTCCCCTGCGTTCGCTTTCCCTCAACGCGCTAGTTCCCTGTGGTTAGCTCCTCCGCAAAGCACTCCTCTCGGTTCGGTGACTTTCCACTAACAGGGGAGGGCGCTCGCGTCGCAGCGACACCAGCGCCACGGATGGCGTTTTGCTGCGCGCTCGCGGGGAGCTACGGGGCCTCTTCTCCCTCGGCAACGGGAAGCGAACGGACGTTTCGCTCGCAGCTTCGCTCTTCGTCGACGGGCGCCTCGGTCGGAACTTACTCCCGCCGAGCTCGTCCCGCTCGACCTCGGAGTTTATCCCTTTGCCCTCGCGTGGGCGGACGTTCGCTCGTAGCCGTGCTGGTGAGTCGGACATCCTAGATTCCTCAGTGTATTTTGTTGCTAGCTGGCGTTATTGTTGCTATAGCAATAAATGCCTTGTTTGTGTCAGCCAGTGTGTCGTTCCTTTGTTCCCGTAGAGCACGGCCCGCCGTGGTCGGCGTGCGCTCAGTAGCGTACGCGACCACGGGGTGGGGTCCGCGCGGTTTTGAACTGTGTCAGCCGCGCTTAAGCGGGGAGAACGTGTTTATCTCTCCCCATTTTAACCCCACACACTCCACCTCAGAAGAGGCTCATATAAAACACGCCAAATGTTACACCCCTTCGGGAGCATCGTAAAATCTGCTGCTGCTTTGCCAAAAATTAAAAAAAAACTGCTTGTTGTCCAAAACCCAGCCTTTATAACTTAAGTCCACGGGGCAACTTTGTGTCTGGTGTGAGCGCGAGCGGCGGCTGCACTGGAACACCAAACTGACGTCTGCCCCACGGCCTTGCTAAGCTATAAAGGGAATCAGCATTCCCCGTGAGCCTCCCGTCTGACAGCTTGACAATGCTTTGTGGCATGCCTGGCGTCACAGCGTAACGCATCAAAATCTGGATTGGGCCTAGCATGAAGTTTCGCACGTCTCGGGCACGTTGGGCTTTTTGAATCCTCTGTTCAGTCTTGTCGTTCGCAGTCGGCTGAGTGTCTCGGTCGCTCTTTTCCTTTTGTGCGATGTTTAGTTTCCTTCGTTTCTCTCCTGGTGTTCGTTGATGTGAACTGGCAAGAATAAAAGCGCAACAAGACGACACAAAGAAGGAGGAAAAACGACAGGACAGGCGCTATCCTGTCCTGTCGTTTTTCCTCCTTCTTTGTGTCGTCTTGTTGCGCTTTAATTCTTGCCAGCTATGAACCAACATGCCCCGGAGAGTGTTTTACTTCGTTGATGCGACTTTTGTCACTTTAGGATGCAAATGTCATTTCTCAAGTGCCGTCACAGATAGTTTCTTGTCCGTGAGTGGCCATACTGAGATCAGAACTCACCAGTGGCGCCTCTGCAATGCGTGCTCAAGCCCGCTTTAACGGCGGAAATGTGTTAACGGCAAGTGACGGTTCTGGGTTCTGAGTCTGGCCGTGTGTCGTCTGGTGCAATGATAGTGCGCACCGTGTCCAGTAGCGCTGCATTGTATCACCCCCTTCCACAAGTGTCATGCTTGCAGTTCGCTTGTCTAATATGCTGCATAAATGCTCTCAACTGGGCCCCGGCAAGATCAAGGAGCGCTATGCAAGAAAGCGTAGTTTTCTTTATCTCTTTGCCAGGCGTTTTCATTACGCAGATAAGACCAACGGTGGCTCGCACTCTGGCTTCCTGAGACACTGCGACAAAATTGAAGGCGCGCGCAGTTAAATCTACTTACAAATAGTTGCTCAGAAGAGGCTGAACATCGTGTTAGACGTCTAGATAGCGTTCGTGCTGACTCCTCGATATATTTCTCTCAACAAATAGGCGGACGCTGACGACGGCCAGACGTCCCCTCTGGTGATGAAGTTGGAAAAAACTAGTTTTTGTTTTATTTACTTAATAAACCAGTGATAATCTACCGTGCAACACCTAAAATCGTGCAACGAAGGGAAAAAACCGCGTGACGTTACTGGTACATCATCGAAACACTGAAAAAAAGAACGGGCACGTATTACGTACGCCGCTCGAGATATTTCATTTTCCGGGAACGATGACAAAGCGAGCGGAAAGAAGTGGGAAACACGGCCGTATGGATTCGGAGTGTTGGCAGTCTCTGTAAATCCTCAATTTGTTAAAAATAAGTTTTTCTTTTCGCAAGCGTCTCCTTCAGAAGTCACGCGAGAAAACAAGGCCGTGCACAGAAAAACAGGTTGAGCATCCGATATATATGGTTGCCGAGACATTCCTCGGATGCGTTTTGTATAGAGGAAAGGGAGGAGGAGGTGATGCAGAGAAAAAGAAGAGATGAGTAGTGTGCAGCCTCGCTGCCACGAGGCGATGCAAACAAGGCGTTCCTCTCAGCCCCAAGACGCTCCCTAATCCCGGCCGTATAAATTGGGCCCGATTTATGAGCCGTTCCACGCGCACACGAGCTCTGCGCTGCTCCTTCGGGAAAACTTTCTCCTGGGTCAATTCGGGCACGCTTTTGTTCTTGCTCGGACAAGGGGAAACCGAAGGCGAATCGATTCGTTGCCGACCCGGCGGCAGCTAGCTTTCTGCCTACTGGGTCTCCACTGGCGTCGTCCGACTGACACATTACCGAAAATTTGCGACAACCACTTCTAGTTTCTTTGGCGGCCACCACGTGGCGTATGGCTTTAAATGCTCAAAAACAGCTTGTTAAAATCATCCGTGACACAAGAAAGAAGGAGAGTGAGGGAGTGGCAGCAGAAGAGAACGTAACAGGACACTAGGTTTAGCGGGCCTGGCTGCGCGTTGTCACGAATTCCTGGTAATGTGACCAGTTATGGCGCTGCTACAGCATCGACTGCTGTATCTTTTCCCCAATTCTGCACCCAATGCCTCTCGGGCGACAAATTATTCGACTGGGATGTCGGGGACGCCTCGATTGCAGCATGGAGCTGGCCGCCTACGCAGAACGAGCCCCAGCGGCCTGCTTTTCGTCGTATTCTTTCCTGTTGCGAGAATTTTTGTCCTACTCTTTTCACGCGGTAACAGGCGAACGCAAACGGGCTTGGAAAGTATTCTCAATCTCCCGCTCGTTCTCTTTCCCCAACCAGCTTTGTATTCTTCTCAGAAATGTGAAAGGCGGCAAGGTTACGCAAACAGTTCTTCAGTCCTAAAGCTGTTCTTTGTTTTGGCTGCGAACGCAGCGCGCGCTGGGTTGGCATACCATCAGTGAAATTGTTTTGAGAAGAATGAAAAAAGAATCAGCACCGTTTAGTCAGAAGTACAGTCTCATAAAAGCTGGATTATCTGGGCAGGTGGCAACCTTACCTTGCCTTAGCAACAAAAGAGCATTCATGTTAAATGTCTAACAGCCTTGAATATGCATACGCGTAAAGACTAGCTGTGTATTCCTTCTGTATTACACTTTAATGCTGAGCAAGAAAACTGCTCACTCACGCATATTCATGTATGAATTACGTAATTGACTTTACGTACCATTTCTTGTCTATTCGTGAATGTCATCTCGCCTTTTTCTGTGCCACTTGTCACGATTACAAAATTTGCGGGCATAGGTACACTTTCAAGGAACATTCATAAAGAAACACCAAGTACGATTGACGTGCTTCTTGAGCCCATAGAATTATACTATGAAAATTATGAAATATCACAAAAAAATTCTCGAAGGCAGGATACGGTACACATTAGTGTTGAGGCGGCACTTTGCATGCCGGTAGGGTGAACAAATTATTTTCTATACCGGGCGTCTCCCCCTGATGACCATGAAGGGTGCCGCGACCTAATAGGTTTAGCAGTGTATGCTGACAATCTTGCGCCATACAGAACAGCCAGAAAGGAGTACCCAACACCACACAAATCCCTCAACAGGTTAGAAGAGAACACCCTTAGGAGACTACAAACCAACACATACCCAACACCAGCTAAATTACACCAGTGGTACCCTACACTCTATACTCTCCGCAGTGTTCACATTGTGGAGCGGTAGCTAACCTCTACCATATGGTGTGGGCATGCCAATATGATCCCTTAGTTGACCCCATTCCCAACCCTCGGAGGAGCAGTGGGAGGCTATTCTGCTCAGCGATGATCCTGACCGTCAGCACTGGCTGGTGGGGAGGGCCAGCGCAGCAGCAGCAGCCAGTGGACTACCGGACAAGGCGGTCCACCCACATGTTCTGAGAATATTGAAGAAATAAAGATGTTTGTAATCAATCAATTCAGAAAACATTGTTCCTTCATTTTCACGAGGAGCGTCGGCGGATGCCACAAACGCATAATTACGAATAGCCCAAATTCCCGACAGACGGAGGTAATAAATTTTCGAAGGGCTTCTAGTGCACCAACACGCAGTTACTAATTTCATTAGCGTGTCAACAACCTTCTCCTTCAGTACCATCAGCGGCTGCCGCCGATTTCCGAATTGGCAACGTTACATGGTTTTAGGAATATAATGCGCAGCAATACCCAATGGCTTACAGTATTGGCAGCTGGCAGCCGTGTCGTTTGCACACCAATATTCTCGGACGCACTCGGAACAGAAGCTTCTATTCAGACCCACTCGGAACTTTTCCTCTGGGATCGAAGGTCGTGCCGGAGAGTGCTTGCTTGTATCCGCAGGAGAAATGCGGTTCAAATCAGGCTAAAGGAAGAAAAACACGCTCATTAGTAAGTGCGTGCACTAAAAGGGAACGGTCATTAACCGTTAAGGTCCGCCCCTTACTTATATCGCTTCCGTCTGGATGTTAGTGCCGAGTGCATTGAGCCCACACGATGATCACTGGCTTCACCATGCGTGCCGACCAAGACAGCGGCCATTGCTTCAAGCTGTGGTGAGAGCCCATAATGGTACTGCGCATTCACCGTTGTCTCGAAAACTGGAGAAGGCTGGTTTCATCCAGCCTGCGGGGACTAAATTAAATAGATATGTCTCCAAAAAATTCAGGCTTATTATGTGAAACAGCAGTGCTGGTCGCCGCGGGAACAGAAGCTATGAATGTGTGCCCTGTTATGCGATCGTGTGTACCTGCAGGAATGCAAAACTTAAGCATATAGAAACCAAAAAAGATGCGCATCAAACAGGAAAGGATATGAAAAAAAAAAATAAGTCAAGTGTGTTCAGCTACAATCACTTTTTTGTTCTGCAGAAAAATTAATGGCTCGCAAATTCACGTGTGTTGATTCTTGGAGATATGATAGGCTTCTGCAATTTCCCAAGCAAAGCAATCTGGCTGTGTATACAAAACATTCATAAAAGTCTAGCTCCTTTACTGTGCTTGACTAGGAGTAAAAATGGCGTTTCTCACACAAGAACTAACCCATGTGCCTAAGCCAGCCACAAACTCTCCTATATAACAAAGATAATTGGGCGTATATGTACACGCCTGAACAATTTTTATTTAGTCCTTTCTTGTTCTTAGCACTCCTTTCATCGTAAACACATACAGATTCTGCGCTTTTCTGACTAAGCTTTCAGCTGTGAATAAGCGCTTCTGCTGTCCAGTCCATCGCTTACATTTCCCTCCGTCTGTTTGCGCTGTTTCGTTTTTATAGTCTACCGAAGCTTTAAACTTAAGACGTGCATTCATCATACGCATGATGCTCTTTTCTCTAAGGCTTTATCTTCCTGTTCTGGCCTCAGAAAAGTCATCCTGGTCCGCTTCGATGATCAGTGTTCGCTTAAAAGAATAGATGAGGAAGCTTGGGTGATTTTCATTTCCTAACAAGCAGCGGAAACACGAACGGAACCCATAGACAACGCTGGCGTCTGTCACAACGCAGAGAACAGCTCAAATACAAAGGACAGTGATGACGTTCTTCGTGCACAGGCTGCTTCTTTCATTCATCACTGACTACAAAGGACCAAAGCGGCATGCTGCTGTTCTGGCCAGTTATGAATTTTCTCCTTAAAGCCATCCGAAAGCGGCGCTAGGAGTTGGGCATAAACCAGTGAGTGAGTATGCTGTGAAAATGATGGAAGAAAACTAATAGGGCGGTTGCATAGTTAGAAAAAGTTCCGCTGTTTTAGCGCAACCTGATTTCATAAGGCGTGCCGAATGCATACGAAGCAGCTGCCTCGAAGAGAGTAATAGGTTGCGTTCCGATGAGCTGCAAAATATATCACCAGGAGCGAGGCTTTGAGTTTCCCAACAGAAGCAATGACAACAGCAACAAAAACGGTAATGTATAAGGAAGGTGTTCAGACAGCAGCACTTGCACTCATGCGCCATAAAGAGGAAAGCCAGCGGTGCATATATTTCGCCATTGGGCGTACGTCTATGTGAAAAAAGCATTAGCCGAGAGGCACTCTGCTATTCATAATCGAAAAAATCACGTCGTTATGCTTTTCCCCTGGAACCGGCCGCCCTGCGTTCATGGAAGGCGTAATGAAGGAGTTCGATCAGAATTTCTGTGATGTTATCCCTGTAGTGTTGTAGTGAAGCACTCGCGTGGTATTCGGGCAGCGGTATTCCTTTTCGGCATTTTCTAAGGCTGGTGCGAACAAAATGAAAAAAAAAAAAAAAACCTGTTAACGAAAGTTTTTGTGTTTCGTTTTGTTTTTCGAAGGCGCTGAGCATAAAACTTCGGCATAGGTTGGGAAGCTATTATCGTTTAGGAAGGATGTGTTGCATACCTGAAAATTTCGCCCAAATTCTTCCGGTGGGCCTTTCGAACGGTTGCGACTGACTGAGAGAAGAATGAAAAGGAAAGTGCACGGGCATGCCAACTGGCTCAAGCCGAGCCACCACCGCTGCCACGCGCAGATAGAAGATAGTTGAAAGATAAGAGGAAAGAGAAAAAGAGAGAGTAAAGACGCGCGTCGCAAGGCTGAAAAAGCAGATACACGGCCGTAGCCCGAAGACTGCCGACCTAACGGAGGAATCTTGACAAGCTTCATAGTGCACTGCGTTGACACGTTTGCGCTGCGTGATTGGTTGTCTACTGCAGCTTTATTCCTGCAATTTTACCTTACAATGCGGCGCGTTCTAAGTTGTGCCAAGACGATCCATTCTCGCGCCCACGCAGATTTCTTGATCTCGGCTGCTTAATCCAGTATCCGCTCTACCGATAAGGTCATGAAACACTGCGCAGACAGGACCAAGTAAATCTGCTTAGACCCTTCTAACATATAAGCATATAAGCGTAAATATATCCAAAGAAAAAGTAAGATGAATGCCTTTTTCGCACCCATACAGCACAAGTGAAGTGGAGGTCCCCAAAATATAAGAATAGAGGCGCGTCTGATGTGAGGAGCGAAGTAGGGGCATAAGCAAAGAAACTCTGGCCTGCTTGCAAAGCTCATTCTTGACGTGGCACTCCGCATGCCTGCATGCATGTATCTTCTTGAAATATAGAGAAAGATCTGCTGCTGCTGCTTCTTACGCTTGGAGCTTGGCAGGAATGAGGAAGATGGATACTGTACACCCCTTTTAGATTAATCTCCGAACCCCAGACTAATCCCTCTTTTATGGGAAGAGACGCGCGACGCGGCCACGGGGGCGCCGACGGCATTTTAAAGGGCGCCGGCAAGGGATCTGCGCCCGACGACGAACACTAGGAGTATGATGTGAGAGAGAGAGATCCGAGGGTTTCAGAACGGCAGGACGCTGAGAGGGCCTCGAGGCTTTTCAGCACCCTGTTCAGGCGTCGCTAGTGGCACAGGTTTGCCTTGCTCCCTACAAGCACTGCTTTATTCTACTGCGCTCGTAATCAGTTCTTCGTATGCCTTCCAGGAGGAGGACGCGGCGGAGGTGTCTTCTTTTTACCTGGATCTTATGGCATGTTTGACGATTATGAACATTGGAAGCGGTCCCGAAATGTGCGTCGGGCTAATCGCTGCCGGCACCGAAGGAGAAACAGATTTTGGGCAAAGGATCGACCGCTAGCTCTGCGCCTGCGATGATGGGCTCCCTCTGTTGACGTGGCATCTCGAAAATGGTCCCACTTCGGCTCCAACTTAATCTTTCTGAACGAATGAAATTGTCTGTTTTTTCTCCTCTCTTTATGCACACATTTCTTTCGGTTGATGGTAATGTGTACACCTTTCCTGGATGTGTTAAGGGCATTCGACTTTGACCTTTGTGCACGAACACTTAAGCGCGGAAGGTCGCCAGGAGACATAAAAAAAAGCATAAAATGGGCCTAATCTACAGTGCTGCGTTTTGAAAGGGGACATTGAAAGTTACAATGCGTTTAGTAATGCTATTAAAAGTATAAATTTGTTTTCTCTTTCTCTGTCTTACGTATTGCAGGAAGCACGACGCACACAACGCGTGTCAGGCGGAGACGTGGCAAGTTGGCACATAATACTTAAGAAGGAAAAACAGCGCAGGGACACAGTACGAGGAAAAACATGGCAGCACACCGCGTTGTTCTGTCGCATTCCTTCTCGTCCTGTGTTTCTGAGTGGTCTTCCTACTTACGCACGCAGCAATTCGAAAAAAAAAAAGCCAGCAACGCAGGAAACAGAATGAAATAAAGCACGGCATCTTAAGGTAAGACGCGAGAACGTAACAATTCCGGGCAAATCCCCAGGGGCGTACATTTGCGACATCTTTACCGGAAATGCGTCCCCGGAAACGACCCTACTTCCTTCTTTCCTTCACACCCCTTACTACTTCATTTCCAACTTCCGGTCAGTCATCAAAGAAAACTGCCTGTGCATCTTTATCGCCCTGGCCGCTCCGCCCATTTCCATATGCTCTTTCTCAGAACAGGACTTGCTATATTGGTCTGCACTATGTCTAAGGCTGCGTGAGCCTCAATTAAGGCTGGAAGTAGAGACTTTCCTCCTGGCTTAGCCTGACGTTTCCTCTGCTGCTTTTGTAGAAGCCTTGAGTGCGGAAGTGCAACGGAGGTTAACGTCCGACTCCACGGGCTCTCATTATGGCTATGATGTGTAATACTCCAGAGAGCTTTTAGTGCTGCCCCTTTCGCTCTGAGGGTCTTTGGCATCAGTGAACATCAAATATTTACACAGACTCACTGTAGCAATAATGATCATAAGTTGTGACGCTCAAGTCTTGCTAGCCGTTTCCTGTCACATATTACTGAATCTCTGATGTATGAAACGAGTAGATGGCACCCCGTCAGAACAGTAAATCTCTTTCACTCGCAAGTCTTGCCGCATCCCGACATCTTACACTCTCCTTAATAACCCGGTTGAACTTTCTACTTCCTACAAGTATTTGGGACTACACCTTCAGTCCAATTTAACATGGAATTACCATATTAGCCATATTCTTGCAGCTGCTAACCGCTCTCTGGGTCTTCTAAAACGTAACCTTAAACAAGCGCATTTTCACCTAAAAAAAACTAGCATACGTTACCTTAATACGGCCTAAAATCGAATATGCGTCGGCCATCTGGGACCCGGATCAAGCATGCCTTATAGATGACTTGGAATCTTTGCAAAACCGTGCCGTTAGATTCATCTTTTCTGATTATTCTCGTCATACTAGCGTCACCGCACTAAAGGCTCGCGCCGAACTTGATACGTTATCACATCGCCGCAAACTATCACGCTTGACCCTTTTCCATAAACTTTACCATCATGTTCTGCTCCATAACGATTTTTTTCAATCACCTGAATCTTTTTTTCCACGTCGCGACCACCCGCTGAAAGTTAAACGCATATCATGCCACACTTCTTCTTTTGCTAACTTTTTCGTACCACGTACTATAGTCGACTGGAATAATCTACCATCACACATCGCTTCTGAAAGGGATCTTAACAAGTCTCACGACCTTCTAACCCAAATGTCTGTTTAGCTTTAATAATTGATTGTACCACTTGCTGCATTGAGCTGTTTTATTATTTTGTTTTGTCCTGCGATTGTTATTGCCTCTAAAACGCTATCTGTTCTTTTTTCGTGTAAATTACAATGTATACTACAGGTTTTTGTTTGTTTCTTGTTTTGTTTTCTACATGTGCTTTTTGTATTTATGTTTTGCACCTTGGTGCTTGCTCATTCTTATTTTGCGTTGTGTGTCATTGCTCCCCCCTATGTAATACCCTCTATTGAGGGCCTTTAGGGGTTTATTGAATAAATAAATAAATAAATAAATAAAATGTTGAAAGCCTCCCGAATGTCTTGAGTGTGCGCTAACTAAAAAGCAGAAAAGATGCTGAGAAGACAACTCGCTCTGTTGCGTGTGATTAACGGCAGCTCAACACAAGAAAAGAGTACCTCTTCTCCCACTGCCCTTCTGCTTCTACAGCACCGACTCAGCCCTATACTATGGCGTTAGGGCCACAGCCACGACATACAGGGAGCCAGAATCTTCACCATGTCTAAATTTCAATCGTAAGACTTAGCGCGTCCTGCTTTATTTAATGGGGCTTGAAGAAACCAGCAAATATTGATGTCGTTCTGGAACTACACTTCACTTACAGTATTCTTTCTGTTGCACCCCCCCCCCCCCCCCGCCCCTGGCCTTTTTTTACGGACACACAGATGTTAAAAGCACTTCATCTGCGTCGCATAAATGTTATGACAAGCACACTTCATTTAAGACTTGGCGACGTACCACATGAAGCAAGTTTTAGCGGAGGTGGTATGGAAAAAAAAAACAATATGATCGCGGCGATAATTTTTTTTTTTTTTCACTTCGGTGGATCTTTATCTAGAGACTACTTTGTGCCTGTAACCTTTATACCTGCTGCCTTCCGTCGACGATGCCAACACACAGAGAGAGAAAGATAGGATCACACAAGCGCGCACACACATCCATCAATTAATAGCATTTGCCTGAAGAAAACTTTTGCTGCATATTTAGCCAAAACTGCGAGCAGCTTTGTCGAAAAATATACGTAATCAAACGCAAGCGCATGAAAACAGTGAACTTTTTCAGTAGTCATCGCTGCCTCACGAACCGCGAAAACGTGGATATCCCACATCCGGCTCCCTGCGAGCGTTACGTCGCATTCGAAGGCACGTCGAATGGGCTACGAATAGGGAGCGACGTGATACCGGCCTCTTTCACTTTGCTTCCCCGCCTCCTACCAGTGTGCCTACCACTGACAGCCTATTCACTGCAGCGTCCTCGGGAAGCCTGTCTCTCTCAGACTTCGTTTATCACGCAGTGTAGCTACCAACCTTTCTCGTAGCTCTATGGCATCAAGCGCTCATCAGAAGTGCAAGAGCCTGAGGAGGATGGCAGAAAGGAAAACGGGAAGCGAGGCCAAAGCTCGAAGGTTGCGATTTCAGCGGTGCCGCGAGAAAGGACGGTAGAAGAAGGCACCATACGAAGAGGGAATTTGCGTGGACTCCTAAATGAAGTCGAATACCCTTCCTTCTTTAGCGGCTGACTTTAATTTATTTATTTTTAACATGACAGCGTTAAAGACTCCAGTGTCCAGAAACTCTTGCGTCGGCGTTGTCGGCGTCAGCGTTGTGAGCGAAATATCACGGGCATGACTCTGGCAGGCGGTCACCAGAAAGCAACCTTGGAGGCAGGTGGGCCTTGCGGTGTCATCCCAACCTGCCCGGCATGACAGGTGGCAGTTGAATTAATGATTGGTCGCTCGGGAAGAGCGACCTGCACCTAAAAAGGCCCACAGCTAGGGTCACCTGCCATTTCAGGGCAGTGGAGCATCGCTTAAGCGCTGCACCACTACGCCAGCAGGGGTATGAGGAATCCCAGGGTTCTAAGAATGTGAAGTTGAGAATGACCTTCTGCTAATATGGGAATTAACCCAGCGCGTTAACCCATCATACCCTTAAGGCGGAGCTGAACTATCAACTCTAATTTATTTATTTATTTATTTATTTATTTATTTATTTATTTATTTATTTATTTATTTATTTATTTATTTATTTATTTATTTATTTATTTATTTATTTATTTATTTATTTATTTATTTATTTATTTATTTATTTATTTATTTATTTATTTATTACAGTACTTTGTAATATGACCTTCAGCCTCCGCAGCCGTCAATGATAAGGGCGTGAGATGTTGGTACGAAACCTCAAGCCTTTCACCTGCTTCTGAAAGCTTTTTATTTATCGCGCTACGCCTGTCTCTCTTTCTTCACGATGCGCAACTCAAGGAAAATTTATTTAATCAAGATAATGATCTTATCCTCTCGGGCTATTATAACGCCAAACCATGTGCGAGTAACGCAGAAAGCGGGGTTTTCTGGTGCGGCGACACACCCACACTATACCACATCACATGGGAGTGCGAACGAAATAAAGCATTCCACCAACACGAATTCCCGAGTGCGGAGCAATGGGAGAGCCGGCTCACCAGCAGCGAGCTCGCGGCCCAAAGGGCCTTAGTGCGGCACGCTACTGATGCAGCGCGACTCAGTGGAGCCCTGGACTAGGGGCCCAACCTTGCTGAAGAGAAGCCTCAAGTCGCCGGCGCCACGAAAGACGACGGAGGCTTCGAATCCGCGAATCTCTTAAAAGATCTCAATAAAAGTTTTCTACTACTACTACTTGAAAGTGGGCAAAAGTTGGTCTGAATGCAACTAAGCCGTGGCCAAATGTATTCAACCAATCAAGAGCAGTGGCAGACGCACGCTAATAACATTGCGCAATAGAAAAGTGAAGCGTACTCAAACACCGCATCTTTATCTTAATGCGGTTGTTAATCACCAAACTGAGTAGTCCACATGAGCTAGTCCTTTTCAGCAGTCGTTGCCAGATTGGCATTTTTCCTTTTTTATTTTAAGAATACATCTGTATTGTTCAGATGACATATTGCGTTTCATTAGTATAAACGCTATTTATCCTGCATGACGAAAGAGAGGCGGATCGCACGATCTGATTCATTCGGGAAAAGTGGCACCATTAAGTTTAAAATGTGTCCCTTAAAAGCTCAGTGTCTTGTCTACTGAGTCATTTGTGTCTTTTTGTCCTATTTCACTTGGCATTTGACATTATTTTTTGCCACAACCTAGAAAGAATACTAAATGAGCATGGCGTAAGAGTATTCCCTTTTCGTAAAAAAGTGCTGAAAGTACCATTACGGGCTTCGTTTCCATTACTAAATAATAGAGAACTAATGGCGTTTGTGACGTGAATTAATGCGACAGAAATAGCAGAATCTTTGTTGTCGAGTGATGCACCGTCATATCTATAAGCCTACAAAAAAAATGTATTTTGCGCCGACACTCTGTTAGAACAATTATTGAGTGGTCATATGCCCTCTGAATTTGTGTCAATACAGTACATCATACAACGCAAGCCCGCTCACAAATGATGGAAAAGTAAATACAAAAAACACGAATAACCTTTACGAAAAATAAGCAGGCAGCATCTATTTATCTTCGGCTTTAGTGCCTATTTCATTTAATCTGTCGTGTACGTCTGTGTGCTTTTGTGAGTCAAACAGAAAATTCTTCTGAAACAAGAGTCTTCTCCAGTTTCCCCGATTTTTCTCAGAACAAAGGTGATGCACCAGTTCGACTGCACCAAACTGCGGTAAACATAGCATAAAATCTGTAAAAAAGAGGGAATAAAGGAAAGAGCGGAAGAAAGTAAGAACGAAAGGTAAAGAAATAGCGTTAGCTTGGGTACGAAGCAGGAGGCCGATTTTCCCGACGGAATTGAAAACGCGGAGTTCTTCTCTTGTTTTATACGTGCAGATATAGAATACAATGACCGATCATAACTGCGTTCGAATTGAACGCCTGTGCGCTGTTGTTGTTTTTTCTTTGTTTTTCTTTATACACTTTCGTTTCTTTTCTTTGCTCTGTCTCGCTTGTTAACGCCGCCTTGTATGTGCAGGATGCATTCACGCGACATCACGGGCACCTTTTTGTTGTTCAGGGCGTAACTTAAGGATTGCATGCCGGAGCAGGAGTCGATCACTCCTTTAGACACGTCCGCGGCCTTTCGGATTGCTCTACAGACAACAAAATGGCTGACGTTCTGCCGTTAAGGCACCGGTTAATACCCCCTGGTAGAATAGCTTGCTTCTACAATAAATCAGCTAGCAGTCGGCCCCCATCTCGTCCTATTCGTTCCTTCCTTCGCCCGCGCGGACGTTGGCGTTTGTCTTTATCCGTCCGCCCACACCATGTCACCAGGTGCAGTGCAGTCTCAGCATAGGGCTAAAGCCCGATACTGTGTTGCCTGCACCATGCGCATCCGGCAGAACCCGAAGTGAGATGCACCATATGGGAATACGGAGACACAGGTAAAGAACGGGCTCGACAATAACGGCAGATCAACGGCAGATCAAGAACCATGGTGTTTAATGAAGGGCAAGCGGTACTTCTTAATGACAGATATACTGTCCAGCGCACGCGTCGCTGAAAAAACCTGGAAGTGTTATATGCCTCCCACAAACACAGGAACGGTTTCTTCTTAGTGGCCGTCCCT
Organism: Amblyomma mixtum; assembly: GCF_055824585.1. Classification (NCBI taxonomy): domain Eukaryota; kingdom Metazoa; phylum Arthropoda; class Arachnida; order Ixodida; family Ixodidae; genus Amblyomma; species Amblyomma mixtum. The sequence continues at coordinate 10,576,186 of NC_143016.1, read as the reverse complement.
CGCACCTGCGCATCGAATTTCTTCCAGAGCACACTGGTTTTTATCGCCATCAACTACTCCAGAGCCATGAATTCGCTCAAATTAAATACCACCAAATAGCTCTTTATTTGCAATAAGAGAGTAATTACTCTTTCGCATCCACCCAAGCGCAGAGTTACGGCTACGAAAAAAAGCTGCACTGCTCCCACAGAAACTCTCCGATTAAAAATTTGTCCTAATGCGAGGTTCCAACACAGGACCAACGCTACACCGGAGTAGTAGCTCAACCAAGTGACTTAATCTAGACGGCTAGAATAGGGTACGACGAGGGCGAATTGATTAAGAACTCGAAATGGGAACGGTGCTGGTCAAATGTTAGTTTAATTCCTCAAGGTGGAGTGGATTTGTAATAAATGAGTGATTATTAAATGGCATCCACTCAAGCGTGATTACACCGTTGTCACAAATCTACTCCACCTAGGGGGATTCCCCTAAACATTAGACCAACTCCCTCTCTTTTGTCTTGCCATCTTTTCCCGTGGCCCTTGTCGCCCTGAGATTGCGTTTCGGTCCCGAATGGAAAGAAACAGAAGAAAAATTACGCGAAGGAGCCTGGAGTGGTCATTCCCCTGCTGCGCCTGGTAATCCTTTCTAGCCCTCATTACTTGCATTTCCTCTTCTCCAGTCTTTTTCGGCGTTCTTTACGTTTGTTAGTTTTTTGTTGTTTTCCTTTCCTCTTTCTTGTATCCTCTCGACACCTTCTTTTCCATTTTATACATCGTCTCTCGGGAAAGGGTAATTAGCGCTAATCGCTTCGCAGATTTCACGCAGTGAGCTCCAGTCTGGCGCATGCAGGACAGAAGGGGCGAGCAGTAGGAGAGGTGCTTCGCAAACCTGTCCCTCATTTACTTTCTCTCCCTCTGCTTCGCAGTTAATGAATGAGCCTGGGGCTGCTACCTCTTTTCCCTCTCACGTTCTTCCTTTCTTTCCTTTCTGCCCATTTGGACTGCATAAAACAAGAACGAACACGCGCAAACAAAAGATCACGCTCGACAATGTTTCCTGTCTGGTTTCACGATCGCTAGTTGAACGCTGCTCTCCCCCGGCGGGGAGAAAGAACGGAAGCAGGGAGAAGGGAGCAGGGAATCGTCCAGGAAAACGAATCGCGTCGTCGGTTGGACACCCAGGCGCCAGCGTCGCATCGGCTTTGTCTTACACCCGCAGTCGGTCTCATCGCGACATAGGCGGCAATAGTACCACTGCAGCCCCCATACGCGGGCACCGCCTCCATGAGACGCACCGGTGTATGTCGGGGTTCTTGCGCCGGTGTACATCGGGGCGGCACTCTGTCGCCTCGAGGAATGCTCTCTTTGGCTTCCCGCTCCGGTGGAAGCACGCAGAGTACGCGATGTTTGCTACTGACACGATGTCGAGAAGGAGAAGTTTCATATCGCACATGTATTGCTCTCTGCTGCCCCTTTTGGTGCGCAAGAGGGCCTCTCGAAACGTCTTATTTGGTCACTGCTCATAACGCGATCGTCGTACCGTTCGTGCGTATCATGGCAGCATTGGTGTGAATATTACAGAGCACGCGGGGACGCATAGGCTCCGAAGGCTGCTGAGTGGTCTCTGGGTGCGCAAACTTTCTGTGTTTTCGCCTACCCTTCCCTCTTATCAGGACATTGGTTCTTGCAGTCTGAACTTCGCAGATGAATTTTATATTTTTTTGCGCTCACTCAGCCCAGGAGAGAAGACAGGTTGTAGTTAGGAAGTTTCAGCTTCTTCGTGAGGAAGTTCGCGCAGAAAGACAATAAGAAAGATATATAGAGTACAATGGAGGGTGGGAAAATACCGCCTTCAGCGAAGTGTCAGTGAAGTCTAGCAAATGCTTTTGGCCTTATTAGAGACATAAATGAGTAAGAACACCAATTTTTCTTTGTGTGTTTTTTTTTGTAATGTTGAGCAATACTTCACTTAACATGAACCTCTATGTGCAATTTGGCTACGCCTGCAGAATAATTTGTAATTTTTTTTCCTAATGTTGTTTTGTTCTCCGATTCAACTGGCGAATGGTGGCTGTAACGTAAAAGACGAGTTGAGGTCACGTGACGCATAAAAACTTTTTATATAAGCTGTATGACTTCTTCACTTATTTGTCATTCTCTCTCTTGGGTACACACTTGAGAGCCAAAGCACTGACCATACTGCAGCTTTTGCATGTGTAAAGTGAGCCAAATCTTTTTTTTTTACGCCAAATCATAGTTAGAGTGTTGAAATCGAAACGAAAATAACATCAGAGAGCAACTGAATGGTGAATTATTTTGTTGTTTGTTGGAGTAGTCCACGTGACTGTCCATATTTAGTTCAGTCATGCGTATATTCGACCAAAATAGCAGAGAGCTGAATTCCACGTCTCTACTCCTTTATGGCGTCCACGATCGCACAGCACAGATCTGGAACACTGCGATCAAGGAATGGCTGTTATAAAGAGAAACAAAAAAGAAAGCAACACTGACGCCAGATAGGTCAAAATTATGATGTTTCAGCTCTCAGCGCGAGTTACTTGGTCACACTCTAATCAGCAGGTGGTGGAGGCTGCTAGAACAAGTAGTGCGCTTCATCAGTTCTGGCCATAGGCACTTTTAATTAATTAAAAAAGTTTTCCTGTTAAAACTCGATATTCGAGCTAACAGAGCTGCTTCCGCCTTTAGAAAAAAAAAAAAGAGAACTTTCTTTTCATTAGTGAGTTCGCGCAGAAAACAGAGCAGTGTTCTACGCACATACACTTCTAGTCTTCACGCGGACGCTGCTCTGGAGGCGCTTTGCTAGACATATGTATACGCAACTTTTTTTTTCATACTATCCATTTCTTGTGCAAGGTTAGCCTTAATTCGCTTTACTAAATTAAGGCTTGTTTCCGGGTAGTGCTTTCGTCGCCGACTCTTTATCAACCTTAGTCTTTACTACGCATTACTGATGTTCCCTTCAAAATTTACAGATTTTCACTTTAAAACGATGCAATATACATGACTGCGAATAAACATTTTTTCGATGCGAATTCTAACCGCAAAATATTGGAAGGGACCAAAAAAGATCCGGTGAATTTCCGCACTGCGTGGGCGCATAACGCCAGCTAAGGTGCTATTGACGAATAAGGCAGTTTAGTGTAGTTTCCACTGAAATTCGCATCAACTTCGAGAGACTGTCGCTGATCTAAAACGAGAAGCCGGTTTGTTGGCGTGCAAGTGATGCACCAATGATCAAGAAGGAATAGTAGTGCGAAGGAACTAATCAAGAGGTTCAGAGCCTAACACAATAGTTTGTCTGTATGAGAGTAACTTGGATCGCACAGATTCCACCGGTGGCAGCACCTGCCACCTCAAGGAAGTGGCGCACCGCTTAACCGCTGCACCAGTGCCGCAGGAGCGGTATGAAGATTCCCAGGGATCTATTTATATTAAGTAGAGAAAGACGAATTTGGCATATATAGACTCACCGTTCTTTCACACAGCATCGGAATGTTGTAAACATTCTCTCTCAGTTTTTATGGCGTGCCGGTTTCTACAACCAGATAGCGGCGGCTCTGCGGGAACTCAGTTCTTGATTCCGGTACTCTTGTCTCAATTCCTCGCCATCGTAAGCGCGCACGCCATGATTCTCACGTGGTTTCAGCTTTCGTTTCGCTTCAAGTCACTTGTGCTTGCGTGCGCGGTAACAGTCCGGAAGTTATTCCGAGTATTTGCTTCCGTCGACCAATTTTCTTTTCGATGGCTGCGAGTAACTGAGTGATGGCGCTAAGGCGCCACGAGCCACGACCTGCACACCATATCTCACGTAATACTGACGTCAAAAAAGCGCACATCTTCGGACGGCGTCCGCATAACATTCAGCGCTTGGAATAGAAACGAGAATGTTTACTTTATTCGTTGCTAGCGATCAATGGCTAAATAAACGTAAAGGCCGTTCTATAAACCCGCGAGACAAAAAGAATCCTTTGAGCGTAGCTCACTTGAAGCGATCTTTATATTGGTGGTATTTCGCCTAAGATAAGGCATGCGCCCTCATCCGAAAGAGGCCAGCGCTTTTGTATTAAACTGAAACTTCCTTTAATTCGGCACAGGCAAGATCATTGAACGAGCACTCATCAATTAGCTGCGACCGGTTTGCGGAGCAGCTGCCGTTTAAATTGAAAAGGAATCAAAGAGCGGAAGAAAAAACTCAATGAAGAGACAGAATGAAGGGAAAAAGAAGCGGCCAATCCAGGGGGGACGTATCGTACCCTAATTAGTTTCGAGAAAAAAAATTCTATAACACAAAAATTGCCTTGTGTGAGAAAGGACTAACAAATACCATTATTTCACGCTGCAAAGGCCGTGCCTTGTTGTCCGTCGTAAAACATACTTCACCTGAGCTCCCCTGCCTGCTCTGTTTTTGTCTGCGCATTTTAAATTTGCATTACAATGTATGCAGATGTCATACATCTTACGGTAATCAGCGCAAAAAGTATGAAGGTTCAATGTGAAGTGTGTTCTCTGAGGCAGAAAAGCTGCACAAGAAAATCATTTCATCCTAGAATAACAAAGCTAAGGAAATCACAATAAGTGATACCCATTTTTCAGCAATTAACCTGCGATAACGCAGAGTAGAGGGCGAATCATAAAGCTACAAATTATCGCATCTGCATTTGCCTTTCTGCAGAGCTCATTTGCAGCTGTATCTATAGGTTGTTTCCCCTAATACTTCGCACAATTTTAAAAAATAGGCTTGTCGAGTTACACGAAAGCTTTTTCTTTTTAGCATAGCGTTGTCAGCGGTGTAGCACACCGGTAGGCAGCTAAGACGTTCGAACTACAAGGCTGGCTAACCGTTATTGAATAACCAACTTTATAACTATTACTGTTAGGCTTCTTAATAACTGAAAAGCGTGTAGCTCACCGTAATTAATATTCACTTCAAATTTTAGAATTTCGAAAACGCCTTCCGCGCTGCCGCTACCGACCTGCGAGTCGTGGATGTGCATGCGTACACCACGTTTAGCCTGCACGAGCACGTCTAACTTTGTGTCATCTCAGCTGCAGCGGGCCCTCGAAACGCTCGGGCAACACCTGGGGGTGAAACAAAGCATTATTATAAGAAAAGCTGCTGGGACGGCAACGCATCCTGCATTACACGTCGCCCATATTTTGGGACGGATTACTTATTTTCTGCCCCTGCATTTCTAGCCCGCAAGAAGAGCGATGAAGACTTCGCACTTGAGGGAGCTCGCTCGCTGGCCATTGGCACGATAGAGCACACACACAAAAAAGGAGAGTTGCCAACAACAGAGAGATTAGGTCAGTCGTTAGGCTTAACACACAGCTCTCTCAAACCGCCGAAGTCGAAAAATTCCTCTTGGTCTAAAATTTAAACCCTCAACCATCGCTTCTTTGTCGCAGTAGGTCTACCAACTATAGGTTAACGAGGACTGCTGATAACTTGCAGGAAAAGGCATCGTAGTACAACAACTCATAGCGGATACGATGTTAGCCTAACGTCGTCCCCGCTCATATTGTTCGGATAACCTCGTTTACGATTCGAATTGTTGATCCACTCGGCCTTGCCTTGCGTACTGCTAGAGGCCTGCGAATTTGACCAGTTGGCGGTGGTTTAGAGTTTCTCTGAAATGTCCTTTTCTTTTTTTTTTCGTTTTACAGATGTGCGAGGGCGGCAGAGTTTTCATTTGCATACGTATGGCTGTGTGCTTAGTTGGATCCTGATAGATATTGTTACCTTGTTTGAAATCTTCTCAACACTTTGGAGACCCTGAAAAGCACTGCACTGCACTGCATTATATTCGAAGGCGCCCCGGACGCCCCCTCCCCCTCCTGGTAAGTTTGCTAGGCAAACTCCTTAGCAAGACACCCGCGTTCGGCCCTTGCCCAGTACCCTGCTCGCTAGCGATGCAGGTAGCGCGGCGAGAACGTCGAACATATAACTACAATACTTCACCGTTGAATGTCTCGTAAAAAAAAAAATGTTGTAAAAAAATATGAAGTCCATGGAATCCCTGAACACGTTCCGAGCAATAAATCTTTAGTTGAAAGTCAGCGCTTGTCTTTGTGTATCTTCCTGTGGTCCTTGTCTTTTCGCGCTGTTCTTCTTGAACAACAGAACAGCTACGCCCTTGTATTTTTTTTTTTTACTCTGTCCACATCCCTTGAAATGCCTCGATAAAACCCGCACCTCTGCATTATGAGTGCCACCAAGACCTATTGCCTATGTTAGCGGCATGGGTTGGATGGTCTTCAAGCTCTATTGCTGGCTCCAGCCCATCCAATACACACGGGTGCGAAATGTACCGCAGTACTTTGTTGTTTACTTTTAGGCCTGACGTTGGTCCGGTTCCGCTAGCGCAGCACCGAACATCGATTAGCTGTCGAGTCGATTCCACAGGCCACTTCGTACTGACGTACACGCATTGCCTGCGCGACTGAAAGGCGCTGCCGAAGGACCGGAAGGCTCTGAGTGGCGTATCGTATCTGGAACACGATCGACCCGGACGCAACATCAGGGCGGTCCAGCGGTACACGGGCAAACGACGTGGCAGTCGAGCCACGTTCTTGCACGGTTAGCCTGCATGCCACGGATTCTGACATCTAATAGTAATACATGCATGATACTAAATCAATCGATCCGTCCATACTGGAAGGAAGGAAATCTCGATTGAGGGTGGCCGAGGTTTGAAGTGAAGTGAGCGTGCCATGAAATTCAGTTTGTTGTATTGATTGTAGTTCCCGCAGAAGAGGAGTAATTGTGAGGGATGGGTAACTTGCTTTGCGTTTAAAATTAAATTAGATGCTCCTCTAATGTTAATAGTCTATAATCAGCATGAAACATCAATCTGATATTTGCCCATGCTAGTGTCTACCATGGGGTTCGCGTCTTTGTGTTGTGCTTAACGTACGGCATCGCCTCACGAATCTTGCTTAGTAGGACATTAGCTAATAATATACTCAAGGGCTGCCCTTTGCAGTACTACTGGTGAGCAAGTGTCTCCTCCTCTATTCGCCTCTCTCTGTCTATATCTCTTTTAACGCGCTGCTTGCTGCATGGCTTCTATGACTGCTGAGTAAATCTTGACGTCATTTTTCGAAAACGCGGAGCCCTTGCAAAAGGTGCCAAGTTGAAGTTACCTTGAAAAAAATTGCGCCTCTCCCGTAACCGAGAGTACAGGAAGCATGAAATGTTTACGGGCCTAACACAGGCTCCATTGCTCGGCTTAAGCAGCTGTGACGGTGGCGGCATTGAAATCCAGGACGATGCAGAAGCGTACGCGGACACGACGAGACGCATGCCTGACAAGAATGTATAAGCAGCGCGTTCGAATACTCCGCGAAGAGGGGGAAAGGGCTTGAAGGCAAAGCGGCCGGCCTTTTACATGCGTGAGTGTGGGACCGCAGTGCCATCCTTGGGGAGGGAGCGAAAGTTTTCCGCCGAAAGCCCTTCTCGCCCTCTTTCTCTAAGCGGCCTTCTCTCAAAGCCCCTAACAGATCACGTATGACAACGAAGTGTATTGTGGCATGTATGTGCTTTTTCCACGCGTTATTAGAAATCGGAAATTATAATTCCGTGCATTATCAAATGAACAGCTCGACTGATATCTTGATAAACATTGAGAAGACACTGGCAGCAGTTATTTTTTGTGACTCGTTTGGAGAGCTACCGGCGCTTGTATGCCGGTCCCGTAGGAGGGCTTACAGAGTCTCGTTGAATCTCGTTCAGTCTCGTACTGTGCCCGGATGTTCTCGTTTCAGAGCCCGGATGAGTGGAATTCAGTGCCCGGATGATGGCTCTCGGTCTCGGCGTGACGTCACCACAATGCCGACAACGGGAGCTAAAAGCATTTCATGCTTAATACGCTCTGAAAAATTCTGCAGTCCGAGCAGAAATTCATATGCGTGTTGGCTTTCGTGATGTGAGCTCGAGGACTTACAACTGCAACTGGCTTTAAGCTGTAAGCTGTAGACTTACAGCAACTGGCAAGGCCTAGAAGAACATACAATGCCTGAGTTGATCAGTACACCACCCACCTATATCGGGCGGCTGCTGTCACCTTCAGATGGTGTGACCAAATGCTTTACTTCGATCCCCAAGGTCAGGTGTAGGGTGTGACAAAAGTGTCCAGGACACATGGCCTGCTTTTAACCGCGTAGCGGCGCATTTAAGCAACTTTCGAGCCTCAAAATCTCTGTATGGGGTAGAAGAATTGTGATTTTCACTTCTGAGGACCTCGATAGCTACATAGGCGTCTGAAGTGCCAGATTAGCTGCTGAAAATCAAACTCTACGGCCTGGGAACTTTTTAGGCACGCTGCACATGTTCAAGACTGGGCAAATGAGGAAACTGATTCAGGGGCTCTTCTCTCTAGTAGTAGTAGTAGTATGAAACTTTATTCCGCAAAATGGGACGGGGTTTAGGAGTTGGGGCATTTTTTTCTTCTCTCTGCCAACGACTTTCTCGCTACTTTGTTATTTTCATAGAAGGGGCTTCATAAATGCGCAGAGAATTATGAACGCAGCGCAAGAACAATAGAGATACTACGAGACCCATGCGCTCAACAAGAAAACAAAGGTACGCATCCAGACACACTGGACACAAGAGGATGCTAAGAACGCTCAGCATAGAAAAGTAGACAGTCTTACAAACCAAGCTTCAAGCACTAACGCATCCTCCACCAGGCTCTCTTTTGATGCCAGCTCCGCTCTCCCCATCCTAGCATCCTCCTTAAGGGAAAGTACACGCGCCCTCAATCCCTCATGCGCATTCCCGCTCCCTCATAACCTAACGAGATAGGAGGAGGTATTCCTCAGAAGGATAAGGGTTAGGGCGGCCCTTAACCCGTTGGTCACGTGCCGATGGGGCTCACTGGAGGACGCAGGACACAAAACCTCTCCGAGGTGTTCCACGCCTGCTGCAGATGTGGATGTTCACCACCTGCTGTGGACTTGTGTAGGGACAAAGGCTTCCAGGACACAATTCTTATGGGAGGTAGGACTACCGGTGACAAGGAAGGATGATTTTCCAAGTGGCTAAGCGACAACAGTAGTAGCACGAGCCTTCTCCACGAGAAGTTCCTGCACGAGAATACCTTGCATGATTTTCTATAGCATACAGCGGACCCAAATTAAGCCATGATGGCAAGTGTGCGAAATAAAATAGAAAGCAAGCCTTGAGTAAGCGTTTCGTCAAACCTTGCACCTCCGTAAAAGCCCTCAGTCGCTTTCAGCGGTCGGAAAGAAACAGGATGAAGCCGTAAGGGACCATGCTCCTGAATGAGGGTACACGGAAGAAAAAGATTATGCTCGGGAAAGAAGAACCGTCATGCGGTAGCATATTATTTTCTTACTTCCAGTCTATAAATACTCTCTTTTTTTGTTTTCATCAAAGTGTTCCGGCCAAGATTAGCCAGTGAGAAGAAATGCCAAAGCAGACGCTTAAAAGCATCCAGGAAGACACTACAAGGAAACAGCTTGCGTGTAGGCTGAATGCTATCCCAGTTTACGGCTTCGCATTACGACCCTGTGAAGACAACTTGAAGAAATAGAGGGATGGGAAGAAAAAGACTCAATCTTCCGGAAAGAGCAATCACAAGTTATGGCGCCGAGGAATTGCGGGGAACGAAAAAGCCCCTCGTAAGCTTTAGGACTCCACGCAAGTGTTGGATGGACGCGCTCACGTACGCTTATACAGACGCATTCCTATTCTTGCGGTACACGCGAATGTAAAACGTGAGCCAATTAACAAGCCGACCTCTGTATACGGAAGATGCGTATACGAGCGATTATTTTAGTGAAGGAAGGGTGCAGACGCTCCCGGGATTAGTATATCGCTGCTCTATTTCACGCCCTTGTATTGGCTCAATACGCAGAATCCCATTTAATTATTTATTTATTCTTTGCGGTTTCACTTTTTTCAATGCTAGCGAAAGGAGACAAGTAGTGCGAACAGTGCGCTGTGTTTCGCTGACTATGCGCGATTATGGCGGTCAGCATATATAAGTTTCCTAATGGCGTTAAAATACAACTTGCCGATCGCTTGGTGAAATAATATCGAACACTTCAGCAATTTGAGCGATAAAACGTTGGCATCTGCAGAATAAGTCACCCAAAAAAGATAAGCAAGTGCTCTTGGATACTGAAAAAATTGCGCAGAAAAAACGAGGACGAAGCATATCAACCAACTTGCCCAACTTTCTGCTCTCCTAAGTGCTCTTGGAATTAGCATAAAAGATTTAATAGGTATAGCGCAAACGTAAACCCAGCCATATGTTACCAAGTGGGCAAATGGGGCTGACGAAGCGTTATTATGCTGCGAATGCACAGGCTCGGTTCTGACTCCAGCGCTCGGATGCGCAAGAAAGTACTGGCACTGTAACCGCTGTGTTCGTTTTGTGGTGTCGTGGGTAATTTACAACGTTACGTCACTGAGAGGTATGCTCTAATGGCACATCAAAAGTGGGAAGGAGTGTCCATGGCTCGGTAGAACCGATCGTATTCCCATGAGGCAACCAAATATCTCCGACGGAGGCTACCCATACTTCCAATGTCTCTATGAGAGGGGACTGAGCAACAAGTTGTAATCAACGGTAGCTAGAGGGATTCTGTCTCTACACGCTCTCAAAACACATGAACGGCACTTAACTACAGTGATCGAACTTGCGATTGGCAAATGAGATGCCCTCTTTCGCCACCACCACGCGAGACGTTTTCTATTGGAAGACCATAAGAAAATAAATTTTTTTATGCAGAAATTTCCTCAAACGCAATGCTTCTTTTCTACATTAAGAGTCGCTACGACGGAGAAATTGCCGGCACCAATCGCAAGGGTGGTCTGTCCTGTAGCCTGCAATCATATCAACCTCAATAACACAAACAAATCATCCAAATGACTGAAAAACAAAATGATAACTTTTGTCTGCAATAGAAATCTGAAAGACAAAATTAACACAAGAAAGTAACCGTTGCAACGCTGCAAGTGATACTTCTTATTACCCACGCTTAAGTGCTACCATTATAAGCATTAAGATACCTAAAATAATTTCTTTTCGAGGTGAATGTCACTTTGACCCTATATAGGATCTTTCTTTCTATGTCTCTGCGACTTCAGAACATTTTTTTCTCTTTTTCGAATCTCTTGTCCGTGTCTTTGTTTGCGCTATGAACCCTTCTACATCAAAGCGAAACAATTAAATCGTGCTTAACAGTAATGGGAAGGACACGCGAAAAGAACCCTGCAAATCAGCAAGATGTTCCTTCTCTTATCAAAAGAAAAAAACATTGGTGTGGTTTACCTCTGGTTAAACCTGGTTGGCTGCGAAAGCAAAGTAGCGGCGCATAGCTAGCGTGCCGTGGCCGCCGCCGCTGCCGCGCGCTCTCCATCGCCTTTCTTCTTTCGGTGTAGTCACTCATTTCCACAGGTTCTTCGACACCTCTCCTCCGCTTTTCAAAACGTTCGGCCCGTTGTTCTCCTGTTTCCTCGGCACGTCTTCGTCTCCTAGCTCCATTCCGAATAGCACGGCTGGACTGACATTCTGAACTTGAAGTGGCTTGCTTAGATGCTTGTGATTCTCGTCGTTTTCGCAAACATTCTTCTCGTTGTTCCTCTGTTTCCTGGGCACGTTGTTTCCGCTTGGCTTCATTCCGTTTAGCTTGCCTAATCCCAGCTTCTGAACTCGATACAGCTC